>NC_134480.1:15097400-15142400 GCF_964194025.1 Convolutriloba macropyga
AAAAAATTAATAAATAAATTTCATCCGCTCCCAACAACATCAAGGTAAATTTCGAAAATATTTGGCTTATCTACCAGACCACTTCGAAAGAAATTTTCATCGTTGGATTAGCGTATAATCCAGAAAAACTTAAGCAGCCCTTTTCTACAGTCTTTAGCTTCTCCATTAGATCAAACCCCCAGGGAAAACAAAAATTTATTTCTCTTAGGGGATTTCAACATTAACTTTTTTCATGATAAAGGAACCGTCATTAGATACAATTTTAACTCCATACAACTTAGTCTTGAAAAAAGTTTACACCCACGTTAAGAACTGGCGACAGTCTAATTGATCAATCACATGATTACCGAATGTTCAAGCTTAGAGAGAGAGAGAGAGAGAGAGAGAGAGAGAGAGAGAGAGATATCACATATTGGAATCAGGCCTCAGAACAGATCCTTTTGCGACTCTTCTTGTACTAGCCAAAACGAAGATGAAAAGCGTAAACCAGTAAAAAAGCAAAAGTTGATAAGACAAATTAATCTCAAACCCTTTTTATTATCTATTGCAAATATTCTGTCAAATGATCTACACTTAAGATGATACCGAACCTGTTTTCAAAATTTGTTAAAAATACGTAAAAAGCCATCAATAGTTGTGCCCCACTAAAGACTTATTATATACGGGGTGACAAAACTAAGTTCCCTCCTATCGAAAACGTTATTACAGAATAGTTCAATAAAACATCAAACGAACAAAAAACAATCATTAATGAAACTCGAAACAAAAAAAAAGATATGGGGCCGGTAGAAAAATTTAAAAACTCTTAGTGACTATGTCACAAATCCTAGTCAAATAGCCAAACCTTAACTATCAATTTTTGAAATTTGCCGATTGCTCTGCCCAAAATAAATCCAGTAATCACCTAAAAAGTTGTGAAATAACTTTTGAGAACGAGAAATTTATGCTGTAGATTTATTCAGCAGGAAGTACATGGTGTTGTTGTTTCAGTGGTTTGTTACGGTCATTTAATCCTAACAAACCACTAGGCCCTTGAAAAACTCCGGGTTGGGCGTTAAAACCTGAGCGACATTCCTGGTACATTTCACAAAGCTTGTTAAATAGTTGATTGGCCAAATACGCTTCCACTGAACTTAAACAACCATTTGTTTTCCCAATTCATAAGAAAAAAATTTAAAGAGAATCCTGAAAATTGTAAACCAATAGGTTACAAGCGCACTCTCCAATGTTTCTGAAAAGCTGATCTTATCTCAAATAAATTCACATTTGAACGAAATCTGAATTTTTTCACCAAATCAATTTGGTTTAAAATCCTTTTCAACACAAGACTCATTTTTCACAGAGACTGTGCGCTCCGAAATTGATAACAATGAATTTCTCTCAACTGCACTCCCAGATCTACCTAAAGCCTTTGACTCAATCAAAAATGAAATGCTGTACCATAAACTGCATCCATTGGGTTTTGAAGACAGCACTCTTCAATTGATACAGACAATTTCTCAACAACGATTACAGAAATTTTTGGTGAATAACACAGAATCGTACTGGATTGAACTTTACCAGGGTTTCACAAAGGGGACTGTGCTCGGACCTTTACCTTTCAACATTTACGTCAATGATTTCGGCAATCACATCAGTAATCAATCAAACATGTTAAATACGCAGACGCTACCTTAGTTTACGCTTCCAATATATATCTTGACATAGCGAAAAAAACCTTGAAGATTATGTGGGAACATTAGCCCGCTACTTTGATAGAATCAATGTAAATCTGAACACATCAAAAAAAAAGATTTGCCGCGAAAGTCCAAAATTATTTAACTAACACATGTTCTATAACTGTTTCTGGAATAAAGTTGAAAATTAAAAAATGCAGTGAAAAACTAAAAAATTTTATCGACAGAAACTTAAATTAGGAAGAGGAAGTAAAAAATCGCCTGTGGAAAAAGAGCAACTTATGCAATCAAGAGCTCTTTCCCAGTTTATACCAGAATTTATTTTATGAAAGCACTAATTGTTAGTCAATTCCACTCTAGTGCAGTCCTATTGAGTGGAAAAAAGTTTGCTCTTCTAATTTCACTCTTTTAAACTGGGCGAAAAAGTCTTGCTTCAACAGTAATAAATATAACACATCATGATTTAAACTTAGTATTTTCAAACACTTCCATTTCATAACCATTTGAGAAGCCACGTACTTGCACAAGCTTTTATCGAATAGAGCTCGTCTCCAAAACATTACTAGTTCTCCTACATTGCCGTATCAAAAAACACGAATAAATTTCTTCCATTTCGATGTCAAATACAAATCACATTACCCTAAAAACTGCTTTTTCGCCAAATCTATAGAATCTTCGAATGCCTTCATCACATCTAATGCAATCAGTAAGAACCTGAAGTTTCAAACTGTGAAAAAAAATCAGGGCCCATTTCTTTAAGCAATTTCAAACCTTTGTTATGGGAGCCTATCATGGAGACTTTAAATTCAATTAATATTGATATAATTGACAAATTTCTTCTACAACTAAAAGTTTTTAAATTTTTCATTCACCTTACACGCCGTTTGGCATGGTAATTATATCTATAAGTTCAACTCATCAATTCCAGAAATTGGCGTATCTATATTTTACAAAGTCTATATGAATTCAGTTGCCGCTTCCGCTTTGAGCCCGAAAATCACGCTCGACAGACAAATATTATACGCAGTGCAAATTCAAACTATTTCTCGCTACCACCGCACAACCCTTCAGTTGGCTCTAGACATCAGTAATAAAAAGGGAACAATTAAGGTCCAACCATTTTTTGCAAAAAATATGGTGTCAAACTCCAAAAATAAAAACTTTAAAAATTGGATACTTTTTAGAACCACTTTGGAGCCTTTGAAGATTTAAAACCAGCAAACATACCCGGCAGATTGCCGGAAAATAGCCGCCGTTGATTCCAATAAGCATGATTGGGATTGAAAGAATAGAAGATATTGAAAAAAAAAAAGATTTTTGTACAAGTCCGATTTATTTTGATGGCATTTCGTAGTTGAACATAACGTACTTCTGTTTCATAGAGAGAGGCGACAGGGACTACTATCAATACCAATAAGCATTAGAGATGGTAACTAAGATTTATAGGAACGACGTTCAAATAGCGGGCATCTAAAATTGGGCTTTATGGGTTTATCCCGTTTCTATTTCTGACTTCAATTTTTTATACTGACTCTGTTCATTTTGAATTGCTTTGCTGAGCAACTGATGTTCAAAATCACTTTTAGCAGAATGAGAGAAGAGAGAAACTAGCCTAGAGAAGTCAAAAAGATATCATCTAAAATGTTGAAAAAGCGGCAAAATGAGGTAAAGCGAAACATTCTTTATTCGACGAAGTAAAAAAAAACATAGCAGGACAAGTCCTGACCTACAATTCAAAAAACTTTCATTGACTAAACAGAAAAACTAGACCTAGAATGGACTATGAGTGAATTGAGAAAACCATTTTTAAAAAAATCATAACAAAAAATTAAGAAATAAACAGAAAATCAATGTCAAAATGCCGCATGTGAACAAAAAAACCACTAGCGAGAAATGAAAATTTAATTCAAACAAAAAACTAGGCCTATAATGAGCTGTGAATGGATTGGGAAAACCATTTAGAAAAAAAACCGATCCAAAAAATCCAAAAAACAGTAAAAATCAGAGTGAAATTGCCGCATGTGAACAAAAAACCTCTACCGAGAAACCGAATTTTTGTTCAAACACCGTTTTCTCACTCTATTTTAAAATTAGAGCGAAAAAATTCACGCCGCAAAACCACTCGCTTTTTCGCTCCATTTCCTGTTTCGGCGTGACCAAAAACACCACTCCAATTTGACTTCAAAAATCATGAAAATGTGTGAACAGATCTTAAAAAAAAACATAGCCGGAAGAATTCCGGAAACGAATCGAAGTGAAAATCCATTTAAACGCCATCCAACTACTCATCAAACAAAACGTGCCTTCACCAATTGATGATTATCTTGAAACAAAGTCATGAAACAAAAAAAGTAAAAACAATAAAATCAAATCTGTTAAAATATGATAAAAAATCTGATCAAATTTTATTATAAATTGAGATCCCGAAAAAACTATCTCTGCCGAAATAACTTCATCAAAACAACTAGTACTTACAAAAACCACTAATGTGAATTTTGAAAAAAAAATTTAGGCTAAAATTATGAAAAAAAGCTCTTAACAACTTTCACTGAAAAACTGGAAAAAGTTACTGAATTTTTTAATATTTCAAAAACATATAAATCCAAAGAAAAATTCCCCTCAGCCAATAGGGTATCCAGATGTTTGCAATACAATAGGCAAGTCATAATTGGCAAGGAAACTTAGCTAAAAACAGAAAAAAAACGAACTGCAAAAAATTAAGAAAAATAGTTCCAATTTTCGCAATTTTTTTGTCATATTCCTCAACAAAAAAACAATTCTTAACCAAAAAACTGTAAACAATTGTTATCATAAAAATGCTCAAGTAGAAGGGGTTTCGTCAATACCCATTTGAGCCAGTAAAACAAAATAATCGTCAAAAAACCGCAAAAATTAGCCCGAAAATCAGCAAAATACATTAAAAACCTCCGAATTAGCATAAAATTCATATTAATTTCCAGAAACCTTCAAACCGCTACCAAAACCAGCCTAAAATTAAAAGAAAATCATAACCAAGCCTCTTAACTAAAATAAATAAAAAAACTGCTTTAAAATGCCGCACGTGAACAAAAAAATTTCGCTCGCTTAGAGAAAATTTTTTCATACATCAATTTTTCGCTCTCTCAAAAACAGCGGTATGAACAAACACCACTCTCTTTTCGCTCCGCTTTTCTCTTTGGTTTAACACCAAAAGCACTCCAAATTTTTTCACGCGTTTCATTTCCCGCTTCAAAAATCACTCCAATAAAATTGATTTAAAAAAAGGACTTCTCCAATACTCCTCTTCGAGTCGTAAAAAAGACAGCGCCCCAATACAATTCAAATTCTTTGAATTGTAAAAATAGGAGCGCTATAATAGCCGGCTGAGATGAGGGCGGCTATTAAAAGAGATATCCTGAATCGCGAATAAAAACAGCAGTCCATTCATGGAAACGTATGGAGGTAAAAAAAAACCATTGGCTACATATTAGAAAAACTAACGAGCCTAACATACATCATCAGAAGGCAAAAACGGTCTGTCAAGAATCTTATTCAGGGGCAAAGTGAAAAAAGTCACCAATGAACACAGAACTGAAAAATACAATTCATATAGTGATTAATTCAAACTATAGAAGCCGATGAAGCAATGAGTTTATGTCTACTCAACCGTTCACAAACTTAGTGAATCCCAAAATTAGAGAAAAGGCTCTATGAGAACTATTCAACGACTTCGTGGCCTCGAGGCTTGCCTATTTATGCTGTTGCTAACATTTCTTGGTCGGACAAAAAATCATCAGACTTCAATTCTCAAAATGAAGACATGAGTTAGAAATTAAGATGCGAGGACTTGAATTTCTTAGTAAAAATATTAAATATAAAACATTCACAGCAGATTGACATCATTGATTCCCATGACCCCGATTGCGATTGAGAGAACAGAAAAAAAATTACATTTGTTATACAATATTTTAATTAAAGTTCAAACCATTTTGATGTCATTTTGTAGACAGAAATGTGGTGTGTGTGCAAAAAATAAATTCCTGGAAAATATGGTGTCAGATTCACAAAAACAAATACTTAAAACACAACCGATTAACATCGGGCAAATTGCTCTGGAAGGACCGGCGAGCAGTTGGCTTCGTCAGTAGCTAGCCACGGCATAGTGAGGCTAGCTTTAGCTTAATTCAAGGGGGAAGGGGACAAACTCCATGAACCGCTCTTAACACCATCAATTTGATTATTGAATCGCATACCTAAGAGACTAGTGAACTTAAGACTATAAGAGAAAATGCCTTTAAGTCCATACCTGTTCATCCCGATTATGAGGTCAAAAAGTCAAATAATCAGTCGCAAAAACAGTTTACGCGAAAAGTTGATAGTACGAAAAATTGCATTAAAGACCAGCAGGACCAATATTATTGCTAAAAACTTCGGTTAAGAGAATTAAAAACTAGTGAAACGCAAAAAAAATTTAAAATATTTATGGTTGGTCCACTAACACTTATAATCAGAAAACACTATCATCGCAGCAGGCTTGGCTCAATACTCTTTTTTTGCTAAAACATGAGACCGCAGTTTCATTCGTCGCTTTCTACCGCAAAATCACGCTCGGCTGTTCTGATTGGCTGATATATTTCTTAGGCATTTCTTAGGAAAGACAATAAATATAAAACATTCACAGCAGATTGACGTCATTGATTCCCATAACCCCGATTGCGATTGAGAGAACAGAAAAATAATTTTTTAATACAAAAACTATATTAAAGTTCAAACCATTTTCCTAAAAAATATGGTGTCAAATTCTCAAAACAAATTGCCAAAACTGTTGAGGGTCACCCTCAACAGTTTCTGTGAATCGCATACTTGGATACTAGTGAGCTGAAAGGCTCTAAGAGAACTTAATGCTGACTGGGTGCAACCTGTTTATCCCGTTTTTGAGGATGAAAATTCAAATGGGTCCGACGAAAAATTGGTCAAGCGAAAAATCGCATTAAAAAAGACGGACAGGACTAATATACTTAGTACAACGTCTGAGATCAATTAAAAACTGTAACCTTTTTGGAGCCACTTTGAAACCTTTGAAGATTTAAAACCACGCACAAATAGAAAGCGTCCAAAGCGTGACTAACTTCAGACATAATGAACCTGATACATAACTATAAATCAAGAAAAAAACAGGAAAAATACTATGCGAAAAGCATCTGACAAAAACTGATCAGGATTCTGATAAAATTTATTTACAAGTTGCAACTCCGATAACTATTAGAGAACGTCTTTTTAATAGATATTTTTCATTCAATACAACTATCAGAAGACAGAAAATATTATAGCCCCCCCAACCAGCTTAGTGGTCAGATAACCTATAGCCCCACAATCATGGTAATTATACCATAATGGGGGGCTATGATGGGAAAGACCCGAAAATACAACAAAGGGATTCACACAGGCAAAACCGAGGAAAAGGAAAAATGAAATGGCCTGCTCAAAATGGCAAAAAAGTATAACTTTTGCTTAGGAGGGTCTCAATTGATTCCAAGCGTACCATTACTAGTTTAGACAGTCGAGACAAATATCTTTGACAGAAAAAGTAAAAAATCTGCTAACAAAAGAAACTGCTGCACGTGATAAAAACTACGCTTGTTTAACAAAAAAATTACCCACTTTTCTCGCTCTCCCAAAAATGCGACTTGAACAGAAAGCCACACTTTCTTATCTCTGATCTTCTCTTTTCTTCAGTAATTTGGCCTGACAAACATTTTTTCGCCCTTTACACTTCCTGTTTCCTTTACCGATCGAAAAAGACGCTCCACCAATACTCCTCTTCGAGTTGTAAAAATAGGGCCACTAAAAGAGCCGGTCGAGAAGATGAGGGCGGCTATTACACATACCCCGGCTATTATTTTAAAGATGAGGGCGGCTATTATGTTAAAAAGTAAATTATTAGCTTACCCCCGACTAGCTCCAAGGCGAGACGACACGGAGCTTCCACGGCCTCCTCCCAACGTTTGTCGCAGGTCAAAGTCATCATTATTGTCAAAATCCATCAACGGCAGCTGTTCGTCTAACGTCCCAAGTCTTGAGTTCAAACTACGACCAAACATAACTTCTGTAAATTATAATTATTATTATATGCACAACTTTGAAACCCTTATTTGGAAAAAAAACTAACGGGAGCAAACATTGAAAGCAAGGAAGGAGAGATTCAAGCAAGGAAGGAGAGTGTAATATAATGCTTTGCTATGGGTAATATACCATCGATGTGGTGTATTTCAATGCCTGTTATTATGATGGCAAAGGATGCGCTCTGCAGTATCTTCGTACAGAGCGATGCTTGGGCTGACTCTAACTACTTCTTTTCATAAAACTGGGTATAGTGAGTTTGCAATCTTTAATTATGTACTTTAATAACAGTAGTATATAATACCTACGTAAAGAAAGGGGGGTTATCATTCGACTCTTAACCATAGGATAATAGGTAGTGGCGGTTAAGTGGGAATAGGCTAGGCGGGATAAAATCTTTCCGCCTGCTGTTTATTGCCGTTTGGATTGTTCTATTCCGCCGTTCTTGCTAGTTCTTTCTGGTCGTTTGAATTTAACGCTAAATGTAAAAAGTAGTCTTATTACCCTAATAGAGGGGAGGGGCATATTATGTGATATTTAGACGTGTGATTAAGTGGTTTTGGTCAGTTGTTAGCAAAAATTGATCATTATTGGGAGAATGTGTGCATAGATCAAATGGCAACTATAGCAACGCTTGATTTGAAAAGTATTCACGAAACTTACAAGGAAATCGAAAAAGAATATTCACAATACGGTAAACGATTTTTATACTTTTTAGCCACTTGTCTGCATTTGGATCCGGAAGTTGCGGCCGTACGGAGGTTTGATTGGTATTGATAATTCTTCGTTAGACAAATATTTCAAAAATTTAAAAATTTTGAGATTACATGCCATACTCCACGACGCTTCCGGTTTTGTTTATGAATATATTGAAAAGGGTCCAGGCTATTCTTACGTTTTACCTTGTTCAGTGACAAATGAGTACCTTGGTCATGTGACTGGAATTGCTTTTTGTTTATACGTAAAATCTTTCAAAAATAGTTTATTCAATTTGCTGGAATGTTGAAATCCGGAGCGGTTGTTCTTGATTTTGAAGGCTTTCGAAGTAAAAAATCTGGATTTATAATAAGGGAACTTGCGGTATCTACCGAAAATTACAACGATATAATTTCGTTTTTACCTCCAAAATCAATTATCATACTTTGTTCGAGTGACCAAAGATCTTTCCTGTGGGTATCTAAATTCCTTCATGGTCTCTCTTGGGAGACAGGAGAGTACCCTTATCATTATTTGCAACAGATTTTTCAAAGTATAGTTCTTCGATTTCCCTTTTCTGATTTTTACGCAAAAGGATTAGAAAAAACGGAAACTTTACGACAGCTGTTACAGAGGAACGTTATCAACTTGGAAATTTTGTTCTGCTCAAAAATTGAACACTTGAAGTTATATCGGGAGACACCTGTTTGTAAATTACATGCATTGAGTTGCCCAAAACGACAGAGAAGCAAGCATTGTGCCAATAATAAGGCAAAACTCTTTTACCAGTGGCTGACGAATGAATCGTCGGTTAGAGAAACCAGCTCCGTCTCTAATACAAGTGAATTTGTCTCCAAATTTGACAGTTTACCGTTGCATAACGACTGAAAATCAGTTAACGGTTACTCTTATCAAGGAAGAAAAAATTGACACAAGAGGCCAAACAGTTTTGAGAAAACAGCAGATTGTGTGTGCTGGTGCTGAAATAGAAGCTTTCAAAAAGTATCTTTCTCTACTGGAGTACTTTCAATTGTACCATGTCTTTACAAGAGAAAATGAAACTAACCTCTTTACCTACGCCCAAGGGTGCAGTACCAGTTCTGATGTCTCTGGACGATGAGACTCTTCCCGATGACATCAAGCAGCTGATTAAAGAGAACAATGTAGAGTCAATTGTTTTTTAGAGATAAACAAGATTGGATGAATGCAAACTATACAATCACTTAAAAACAAGGAGACGGAGACTCTGGATATGTTTCTTATGAATTTTTTATAGTTAAATAATTATGTAAAAATTCTTGGAAAGCAATTAATTTTTTTGAAAAATTTTATTTCACAATGAGTCGAGCCGAAGATCAATTAGATTCGGGTGGAGGCATAACTGACTTGGTTTTTGATGCCGAGCACCCAGAAAGACGACCTTGGAGTTTTTGCAATTCGAGATTGCCTCGATCAGAGGTTGTATACTTTACACAAATCATTATAATAATTTTTCTTATAATTGTATCTCTCACCAAGTTGGTTTTTTCAGTCTTGACTGTGAAGAATCCACATTTTGGTTTTCACTTCTCTCTTATACAGTTGGATACGCTCTTCCAAATCCAAAGTTATGAATAAAATTATTTCTACTACTGGCCGGTTGTTCATGGCTGTTTGCGAGCCGTCTTGCTGCGGGAAAACTGAGCTCATTTTCAAAATGTTAATAGTTGGCACATTTTTTCCAGAGTTTCAAACAATTTATTATTTTTATCAGCATGATCAGCCAAAATTCCAATCGTTAGAGAAGAAACATTTTTAAAAATTCTCCAATTTTGAGCTCATTTCAGAGTTGGAGAACTGCCTTCTTGTGTTCGATGATTCATGTGAAGAAAATTTTAATGACAAAGAATTTTCCAAATTAGCAACCGCAGGGCGACATAGAAACATCAATGTAATTTATGTTAAACACAATTTGTTCCAGCAAATCAGATGGTCCAGAACAATTGATCTAAACACAACGCATATCATATTGTTCAAATCACCCCGTGACAAACAACAGATTAGTTTTATTGGTCGACAGTTGAATAATGCACAATTTTTAAAAGAAGGCTATGAGCTCGCAACCAAAGAACCGTTTGGTCATTTATTAATTGATTTGGATCCAAAAACATCAGACGTCTTTAGCTATTGTTCAAATATTGTTCCTCAAGGACCATCAATTTTTTATCTGCCATCAGCTAAAGCCGTTATCACAAATTTGAGCGATGAGAGAGAAAGAAGTTTGTATGCTGGGGCGGCTGCTAGACATATCTGATACAAAACTAAAAGAGAAGATCGAGAGAGCTCCAAATAAATTCATTAAATTCCTTTGCGAATGTTTGCTCAACATTGTCAATGATAATGTTCCAAAAATAAAAAGTGTTGTAGAAGGTTATGAAAAATTATTCAGAAAGCTATTGTCTAGACAAACAAGTTTGAAAGAAAAGAGGCAACTTTTTGCTAGAGAAACAGATTTGGTCAAAATTGTTGGTTTCGCTTGTTATCGATATTTGACAAAATCATAATGCGCACCGAAGAATTCACTTTAATTCTAAAACGAATGTTTGCTTCACATCAACCGGTAAAAAAAGAAATTTTGGACAATCCCCTTTATAAACAGAAAGCTGCACAGCTGTCTCGTTTGCAAAGAAACCAGTCCAACTCAATGGAAAAACCAGAGAAAGCACTCGAACCAGTTGAGACTGCAAACAAACTGATGATTGAAACAGCAGAAGAGGAGAAAACAGAACCCATGAGCGAAGACAGCGAGATTGAACCGGTAGTGAAAAAACAAAGAAAAAGCGACAATTTCACCTCCATAATGATAGACCTAGAAGTTATGAATAAAAACCAAATCAAAAGATCAAAAATCATACTTGACTTGATTAACCAATCTGAAACAGTCACCATAGAGTCGAACGACGTTCTTCACGTTAATAAAGAAACACTGAGCATCAAAGCTTCAACATTTCTGTACAATCTACTGCAACCAACTAACAAAATTGACATTAAAAATACTCAAAAAAATTTTATTTGCTCTTAATATCTCACCTCATCTTGTTGCAAATACACATGCCAAGCAAATCTTGGAAGCCTCGTCTGAAAGTGAACAAGAATTTTTCCCAAGTAGAGAACAACCCAGTCAACAAGAGTTCTCCTCTAATGGAGAACGACTCAGTGGCTCAAAACCAACCCGAAAAAAATATAAAGAAGAAATGGACCAAACGCCAGACAAAGAAGAGACCAGTCAGAAGATGTGGTCTTTCTTTTCCTGAAGTAAAAAAATTGGATCAGTTGTATTTAAAAGGACCAGCTTCGTATGGAAGCATAAAACGACTAGACTCAAAGCAAGCTCCCTATAGGCAAAGTCCTGTCCTATTAGGAGACAAAGCCGTTTTTCACAAAGTACCGTTCAATTCGATTAAATTTTCCTAGGCTTAAAGTTTTTGTCAAAGACATTAACGAAATTTGGTCTCTAGATTTGGCACACGTTGATAAATTAGCAAAGTATAACCGCAAAATCGAGTATCTCCTAGTAGCGGTTGATTGTTTGTCAAGACGTTTACGAGTGGAACCATTAAAAACAAAGTACGCAACAGAAGCAGCTGAAGCATTCAAAAAGATGATCAAAAACAAACAGCCCGAAAAAGTATGGGTTGACGATGGCACAGAATTTCTGGGAGAATTCAAACAATTGTTCAACAAACGCTGAATTCAGTTATATAGTACTTTAAGTGAAAAAAAAGTCAGCTTTTGCAGAGAGGAACATTAGATCTCTCAAAAAAATAATTCATTGGTATCTCGAAGAAAAGTGGACCTATAGCTACATTGACCAATTACACCAATTTGTGAAAACAATCAATTCAAGAGTCAATCGAGTAACTAAAATTGCTCCCAACAAATTACAAAAAAAGATGTGCCACGACTAGTTTCATTGACAGCCCAAACAAGCTCAAATCAGAAGCCCAAGTTTTACATTGGAGATTTTGTGAGAATAGTTAAAAAAAATAAAGCATTCAGGAAAAGTTACAAGCAATCGTTCACAGAGGAAGTCTTTGAAATAACGGGAATACAGACATTAAGCCCACCAACATACTCCTTAGTTGACACAGACAAGGAACCAATTCAAGGAAAATTTTATCAACCAGAATTACAACTTGTCAGGCTCCCTCTCGTTGAAAATGTCCAACAACCGGTTTGAAGACGAGTTCACAGTTCACGTTGTTTCATCCGCTTCAATGGAATTATTTGATTCAAACACACTTGCATCATTCCGAAATTTTTTTAATGACGAAATTCAACATGCAGGTGATTGGCGTGAGTGGCGTTAAGTGAAATCATATTCCCAACAAATATAGAAAACATAGTAAGGGAAATTAATTGTGTACAACTTAAAAGACTATGAAGATTCCCAAAAGATGTCTTCGGGAGCTAATGTTATTTCTAGAACTTATAGTGGACAACAATTTAGTTTTATGCCAGGAACCTTTGATACAGTGGCACAACTTCTTGCTACAATTAAGCGAACAATTGGACTGCCCAATTTTTCTTTCAGAGAGTTGAAGAGCTCTGGAAAATAGGAAATTTTATTTGGCAAGTATGAGGGAATTACATTTCCCAGCGAGGAAATTCCTAGCATTATTGGATTTAAGGGTATTCCTGACGGTAATGGAATACATATTGGGTACAAAATGATTCCCAATGCGAACAAGTTTATGAAAAATGATGATACGAAAGCTTATTATGGGGAGTTCCCAGCTGATCTTTGTGCTGGAAAGCATCTAATTTTCATCTACACTAACTTAATTGAGTATCAATACGTTGGTGACACTAAGGCTCCTCTTTTGCGAGTCATTGATTCAAAACAACGTCTGAAAAACGACAGTGTTTGTCAGCTTGAACCATCGCATCGGATAGTTTTTTACAAATTTAGACTATAAGAAGCTCTTAACCAACACAATTCATTCGATTTCAATTGAACTGAGAACGGAAACAGGACAATTAGTTCCCTTTTCGGGAACTGGAAAAGTTATTCTAACACTACAATTCAAACAATTTTCCTCCTAAAATGCAATCTTATTATGCGAATCAAGCAACGTCTTTGCCTCACTTCTCTGGACATTATCGTCAAAAAGGAAGTGGTTTATGATCCCTAGCTGCAGGCATTGGACGTGTTGCGCTGCCTTTAGCACGTCGTTTCATTTTGCCTACAGCGAAGCGTATCGGGAAAGAGCTTTTGAAACAAAGTGTTCCAGAGATTTTGGATGTAGTTGGAAGCAAAAAATCTCCTAAACAGGCGTTTAAAAATACAATTGCAAAAACTGTTAAAAAACAGACAAGGGGAACTTGACGAAATACTTCACCTCGGAGGAAGTCAAGTCGAGTCAAGCCACAGAAAGCGATCAACAAACGCAAAAAAAAACATTTCAACGCACAGAGCTCCAAAAAGAAGTCGGTCAGATTTTTTTGCCAGAGTGAACGATGATCGCTAATTTGTTATCATCAGAAGCAACTCACAGTTCTTTAGATTTATTCGAAAAACCTTCTCTTTTAGTAACTTTCGATGGTAGTTTTTGTCAAAAGTTGGGCCCAGTCTACAGTCCAAATGGACCCATATTAGAATTTGAAGTCGCCGCTGACCGAAATATTTTTATTGACATACAGAAAATTTTCGTGGAAGTAAAATGTAAAATTGTTCAGTCATCAGAAGCCTATTTGAGGTATGACGCAGGAGCAGCAACAGATGTTACGAAGACAGATGCTCCCTATTTTTGCAATAATGTGTTACATTCACTCTTCTCTGACTGTACAGTGTCTGCTAATGGACTAAAAATTCAACATGCAGGTGATTGGCGTGAGTGGCGTTAAGTGAAATCATATTCCCAACAAATATAGAAAACATAGTAAGGGAAATCTAATTGTGTACAACTTAAAAGACTATGAAGATTCCCAAAAGATGTCTTCGGGAGCTAATGTTATTTCTAGACCTTATAGTGGACAACAATTTAGTTTTATGCCAGGAGCCTTTGATACAGTGGCACAACTTCTTGCTACAATTAAGCGAACAATTGGACTGCCCAATTTTTCTTTCAGAGAGTTGAAGAGCTCTGGAAAATAGGAAATTTTATTTGGCAAGTATGAGGGAATTACATTTCCCAGCGAGGAAATTCCTAGCATTATTGGATTTAAGGGTATTCCTGACGGTAATGGAATACATATTGGGTACAAAATGATTCCCAATGCGAACAAGTTTATGAAAAATGATGATACGAAAGCTTATTATGGGGAGTTCCCAGCTGATCTTTGTGCTGGAAAGCATCTAATTTTCATCTACACTAACTTAATTGAGTATCAATACGTTGGTGACACTAAGGCTCCTCTTTTGCGAGTCATTGATTCAAAACAACGTCTGAAAAACGACAGTGTTTGTGAGCTTGAACCATCGCATCGGATAGTTTTTTACAAATTTAGACTATAAGAAGCTCTTAACCAACACAATTCATTCGATTTCAATTGAACTGAGAACGGAAACAGGACAATTAGTTCCCTTTTCGGGAACTGGAAAAGTTATTCTAACACTACAATTCAAACAATTTTCCTCCTAAAATGCAATCTTATTATGCGAATCAAGCAACGTCTTTGCCTCACTTCTCTGGACATTATCGTCAAAAAGGAAGTGGTTTATGATCCCTAGCTGCAGGCATTGGACGTTATGCGCTGCCTTTAGCACGTCGTTTCATTTTGCCTACAGCGAAGCGTATCGGGAAAGAGCTTTTGAAACAAAGTGTTCCAGAGATTTTGGATGTAGTTGGAAGCAAAAAATCTCCTAAACAGGCGTTTAAAAATACAATTGCAAAAACTGTTAAAAAACAGACAAGGGGAACTCGACGAAATACTTCACGTCGGAGGAAGTCAAGTCGAGTCAAGCCACAGAAAGCGATCAACAAACGCAAAAAAAAAACATTTCAACGCACAGAGCTCCAAAAAGAAGTCGGTCAGATTTTTTTTGCCAGAGTGAACGATGATCGCTAATTTGTTATCATCAGAAGCAACTCACAGTTCTTTAGATTTATTCGAAAAACCTTCTCTTTTAGTAACTTTCGATGGTAGTTTTTGTCAAAAGTTGGGCCCAGTCTACAGTCCAAATGGACCCATATTAGAATTTGAAGTCGCCGCTGACCGAAATATTTTTATTGACATACAGAAAATTTTCGTGGAAGTAAAATGTAAAATTTTTCAGTCATCAGAAGCCTATTTGAGGTATGACGCAGGAGCAGCAACAGATGTTACGAAGACAGATGCTCCCTATTTTTGCAATAATGTGTTACATTCACTCTTCTCTGACTGTACAGTGTCTGCTAATGGACTAAAAATTTAAAACGCTAACGGAAACTATGCTCATAAAAGTTTTATTGAAACAGAATTTTCACACAACAAAGATGCAAAAAACACCTGGTTGGCATGTCAGGGTTACTCTTACGAAGAAAATCTAGGAGCGCTGTCAACTGCAGAAGGGAACAGAAGGAAAGCCTTAGTGAGGCAATCAGCTGAGTGCACATTCTACGGTAAAGTTGTAGTCGACTTTTTCACCTGTGACAGACATTTGCTAAGTGGTGTGACACTTCGCATTGCATTTAGACGGTCAATAGATGATTTTCTTATAATATCTGACAATGCTGCCAAGCACTACAAAGTAAAAATTGTCGAAGATAATTTGTATGTGCGCAAGATGACATTGAACGATGATGTTGTATCGGCTATTAAAAAAACTTTATTAACAAGTCCAGCTTCGTATCCCTACCTGGAGACTCTAACAAAAACGTTTCTGGCGTCAAATGGACTCCACAGTTGGAAACAAGAAGATATTTTTGCCAGAGAACCGATTCGTAGACTAGCAATTTGTCTGAACACTAACGAAGCGTTTCTTGGTAACAACAGACAAAATCCATTTAATTTCCGCAATTTCGACCTTGAGCCGATTTATATTTATCGAAACGGTTTACCTGTGGCAGACAGTCCGATATCAACAAGTGATGACAAACGTCTTTACTTTAACACAATATCGGATTTAGCTTACATCGACAATGGTCATGGAATAAGTTTGACAGATTACCCAAACCATTTCATAATGGTTTTTGATTTGACCAGCACCCAACAAGCATCCCACGATTTTATTCATCCTGATCTTACAAATTTGTCAATTTCTATTGAGTTCAAATTTTCTGCGGCCTTACCGAACAATATAGAAATATTCATTATTGGCGAAAAAGCTAGCACAATATTTGTTGATAGTGCAAGAAGAGTATCAAAGAAACACATTCTGACAAATTAATGATGGATGAAGATAATATCAATGGTTTAATCCAAGTTTGCAAAACTCTTAAATATAAATTCCATGGTGTGTTTGCGGCCAACAACTTTCCGGAAAAAACGAACAGAAACAGCTTCCTTATTGTTAATGCAGCAACTGCTGAAAATATTGGCACCCACTGGTTACTATTATGCAGAAAAAACAATCAACTTTTGTTTGCCGATCCCCTTGGTCAGCCCATTTCACCGTACAAACACCTATATCAAAGAATCGTTTCCGTTGGCAGCAATCACAACATCTATCAACTCTTGGTGAATCAACCAATTCAAAGTGCAAACTCTAAACTTTGTGGACTTTTTTGTATTTATATTGCTCATTTTGTTTTCAATGCTCAAAAACTTGTAAATATTAGCGATAATGAATTGATTCGTTTCGCTTTTCATATGATGTTCTAACCTTACTAGCTTGAGAAATTTAATTTTTTTTCAAAACTTTACTTTTTCTTCATACACAAAGCGAACACTCAATAAATCAGAATCAATATTCAATTTTCCATATCCACTCATAAAAATATCCATAATTTGACAAAAAGCGCCAGAATGAGGACCATACAAAATTGTTTCAACTCCTAATTGTTTCACTATTAACAAAATCAGTTTGAACTTGTTTCGATGGAGGCCGGGCATTGTAGATAGGTTTTTGAGCAACTAAGGGCATCTTGGCACTCGATTTTAGATTGACATTTGTTTGTTTTGCAGAGCTGCTTTTCGATAAATTGTTGTGGTTAGCAAAAGCTGGCACTCGTTTGCGCAATGACTGTGAATTGGTTTTTTCTCCCGAACTGTTGAATTCGATTGCCAATTTGAGCTTTGTAAAAATGTCTCCATTAGTCTCCAAGTTTGGTGCAGTCCAAAACAAGAATTTGAAAGCTGTATAAACACAGGGCACAGGAAAGCTCTGATATCGTTTCACTGTTTCGTTTTCAAAAGTAGTTGTATCAATCAGAACGTGATAATGGCTGTTTACTAAATTGCAAAATTCGGAATCAAATTGTGCACACACTGCATAAAAATTTCCAATAGAAAAGCTAGGTTTTTCTTCAAGAAAGAGAAATTTGAACTGTTTCTGAAATTGTTTAAAGTAATTTGGAGAACGCTCAAACATCGCCTCAACCATCGTTGTTGACAACTTCTTTTTGAATTTTTGGTTTCTTCGCTAGTGGTGGTTTTGTTGTTGACAGCTGATCAGTCACTCAGTTCAGTATTTTGCTAGCTGAGCTGACCAAATTTTCAAACTCTCCAAGAGTTAGAGAAATTCACTGTTCAAACTCGTAATCGTCTTTTGCTTTTTTGAACAATTTCAGAAATACATATGTCCCTGTCCTTTCATATGTTTTCAGCGTTGCTCTGATTAAGCGCTTATCAGTTTTGGAAATATCGAAATAACAATCTCCAAACTCTGTGTCTTTAGTGGACGTGAAAGGCATAGTGTGCAACTTTATTTATTACTTTCAAGTGTTATAATGTGTAAAACTTCAACTCAATTGGGCGGCAAGTTGGGTTTAAACAAGTGTCGTCAAACTGCCTAATTAAACCCAAATGATTTGTGAATACAGGCTCAGGTACGCCAATGCGTACTTGAGTCTGTCTGTTGTTCACATATTGCATAATTAATTTCGGTTGTGACCTTAGATAAGACAAAAAACACATGTGAACCTAGGTGGATACTTGGATCCAGCAGTGCACTGTACACCATTTATTGGAACTATATGCGTACCATATGTTTTGAGAACACAAATGTGACCCACCCTGGGTGGGTATTTGGACCAGCAGTGCAGTGTACACTGTTTATTGGAATTATATGCGAACCACATGTTTTGGTTCTATAGAGAAAACAGATGTGACCCTAGGTGTGTATTTTGACCAGCAGTGCAGTGTACACTGTTTATTGGAATTAAATGCGGACCACATGTTTTGGTTCTATAGAGAAAACAGATGTGAACCTAGGTGTGTATTTGGAGTACCAGTGCAGTGTACACTGTTTATTGGAATTATATGCGGACCATATATTTATAACTTGGAACAGATGTGACCCTGGGTGTGTGATATAATTAGAAGCACAAGTGATCCTACAGCAGTAAGGAAATTCTGATAAGAATAAACATGCACCAGCGTACAATGAAATGCTAATAATAAAATACGCTCTAGATAAGAACTGAGTTAGTAAATATTAGCGATAATGAATTGATTCGTTTCGCTTTTCATATGATGTTCTAACCTTACTAGCTTGAGAAATTTAATTTTTTTTCAAAACTTTACTTTTTCTTCATACACAAAGCGAACACTCAATAAATCAGAATCAATATTCAATTTTCCATATCCACTCATAAAAATATCCATAATTTGACACAAAGCGCCAGAATGAGGACCATACAAAATTGTTTCAACTCCTAATTGTTTCACTATTAACAAAATCAGTTTGAACTTGTTTCGATGGAGGCCGGGCATTGTAGATAGGTTTTTGAGCAACTAAGGGCATCTTGGCACTCGATTTTAGATTGACATTTGTTTGTTTTGCAGAGCTGCTTTTCGATAAATTGTTGTGGTTAGCAAAAGCTGGCACTCGTTTGCGCAATGACTGTGAATTGGTTTTTTCTCCCGAACTGTTGAATTCGATTGCCAATTTGAGCTTTGTAAAAATGTCTCCATTAGTCTCCAAGTTTGGTGCAGTCCAAAACAAGAATTTGAAAGCTGTATAAACACAGGGCACAGGAAAGCTCTGATATCGTTTCACTGTTTCGTTTTCAAAAGTAGTTGTATCAATCAGAACGTGATAATGGCTGTTTACTAAATTGCAAAATTCGGAATCAAATTGTGCACACACTGCATAAAAATTTCCAATAGAAAAGCTAGGTTTTTCTTCAAGAAAGAGAAATTTGAACTGTTTCTGAAATTGTTTAAAGTAATTTGGAGAACGCTCAAACATCGCCTCAACCATCGTTGTTGACAACTTCTTTTTGAATTTTTGGTTTCTTCGCTAGTGGTGGTTTTGTTGTTGACAGCTGATCAGTCACTCAGTTCAGTATTTTGCTAGCTGAGCTGACCAAATTTTCAAACTCTCCAAGAGTTAGAGAAATTCTCTGTTCAAACTCGTAATCGTCTTTTGCTTTTTTGAACAATTTCAGAAATACATATGTCCCTGTCCTTTCATAGGTTTTCAGCGTTGCTCTGATAAAGCGCTTATCAGTTTTGGAAATATCGAAATAACAATCTCCAAACTCTGTGTCTTTAGTGGACGTGAAAGGCATAGTGTGCAACTTTATTTATTACTTTCAAGTGTTATAATGTGTAAAACTCCAACTCAATGGGGCGGCAAGTTGGGTTTAAACAAGTGTCGTCAAACTGCCTAATTAAATCCAAATGATTTGTGAATACAGGCTCAGGTACGCCTATGGCGTACTTGAGTCTGTCTGTTGTTCACATATTGCATAATTAATTTCAGCTGTGACCTTAGATAAGACAAAAAACCCATGTGAACCTAGGTGTGTACTTGGATCCAGCAGTGCACTGTACACCTTTTATTGGATATATATGCGTACCATATGTTTTGAGAACACAAATGTGACCCACCCTGGGTGGGTATTTGGACCAGCAGTGCAGTGTACACTGTTTATTGGAATTAAATGCGGACCACATGTTTTGGTTCTATAGAGAAAACAGATGTGAACCTAGGTGTGTATTTGGAGCAGCAGTGCAGTATACACTGTTTATTGGAATTATATGCGGACCATATGTTTATAACTTGGAACAGATGTGACCCTGGGTGTGTGATATAATTAGAAGCACAAGTGAACCTACAGCAGTAAGGAAATTCTGATAAGAATAAACATGCACCAGCGTACAATGAAATGCTAATAATAAAATACGCTCTAGATAAGAACTGAGTTAGTACACACTATAAAGTGTATCGACCCATGTATAATAACAAAATTTAGAGCATATATCAGAGCACATACACTACCAAAATTAAAACCATATTTGACCCCAGATATAATTTGTTGAATTACACGTTGTACAATATAACTTTAAAATTAGTTATTCATTTTCTTTAAACCTTGCGTTCAGTGCACTTTGCTTTCTTTCAACAGTTCGTTACCAGACAAACGCCTACCAACAGTCTTCTATCAAATTGGTTTTAATGTCTTTCTCAAAATTTGTACAAAAGTTATGTCCGTTCAAATACTTGCTGAATCTGTAATTTCCCTGGAGCGAACATTGGTTTATCAGACAGTGTTCGAAAACTTTGTTGTGCTTATTCAACAGAAGAGACAAGGCGATGTTTGGCAAAGTTACCAGCACTGTTTGATACCTAAGCTTTTCATTAACGCAATTGCTTCTTTATCAGAGAAGACAGAACCAGCAGATTGCAGACTTATTACATCAGGGGGACATTTACCTCCAAAAACTTTGCCACCATTTCAACATCTTGGCGTGGAGTCATTACCTGACGACGTTAAACGAATTTTGTTTCGTTACGATTGCGACTGTGTGCCTCTGTTTGAAAACCAGCTAGGGGCTTATCAGGCTTGCGAAAACTTAGCTGACATGTGGGGCATAAAGTCATCACCTTGCTCCCCAGAAAATCAATCGCAATTGGATTCAGCCAGCTTGCCAGTAACACCAGCAGTTGATCCGAGTCCCAGTTTGACACCGACATCTAGTCCATCTCTCTTTGCGGGAATTCACAAGAACAGTTCTACGACTCTGTTCAATGACAACCAGTTTGATACAACGTTACTGTCAGCTACACAATTTCAAACACAAGCACCAGCACGTGTTTTCGGTGTCACAGACACGCCAAAGATTTGCAATGCACCAAAGAAACGGCTACCTGAGAATACTTTAATGGACTTATTTGATTAACTTGAAAATTAAACTTAATGGATCACCACAAAACTCTTTTATATAGTGAGATGCTAACTTGATTTTGTTTCAAGAAAGTGTGATTTTAACTTTTTAAAAGCTGAATTTAACTTTTTAAACCTGTTTTATAGCTTTAAATCTGCTGAGTAAAAGAAATTAAAACTTTGCTACTGATCAAGTTCGAACATGTTCAGAAAAGATTTTCATTATAACGTCAACAATTGTTTCCTAACAAATACTCAATTTTTACAACTACTATGACGTGGTGAAATTTTTCAATATTATATCCAGAAATACTTTTCCCAATCTGCAAAATTTTTGTTATTATTATATATATTAAACATAAAGTTTAGAGACATAGCCATATGTGAGAGTATGCGGTATTGACGCTAATGACATGCTAACTCCATGCCACAGCTGTAGCATGGATTGAATTCCAAATTCAATTCATAAGCCGAAGAAATGTTCAAAAAATAAAAAATAATCAAAGAAAATTTTTCGAAAAAATGCATTTCAAACGTCAAATTTTGACACTTGATTCAGTGGATGCCCTCTTCAGCTTACACTAGAATCAACTCTCATTTGTTACATGGGGATCAATTGAAAAAGAAGAGCATGTTAGTTTAAAAAAAACGAAAAAAACTCAAAAAAAATTTTTTTTAACACATGACCTCTGACTTTTGACCCCAAAAAAGAGGGTTTCAAAAAATACTTGGGATGAAACTGATTGTTCAGTAAGACTCAGCATACTCTAAAGTACAAAACATCTCATCACACTCGTCAAATTTTACTCATCCGTTATGGAGATAATTAGCCCCTAATTAGCGACTAATTAAGGGTTAATTAACCTAATTACTAATTACTGAAAAAAAAATCAAATTTTTGCAACGGTTTTGTACTCACTGCTTGATGCCCGACATTATTGCTCATAAGCATCATCATCAAGAAACGGCTCCTTCACCAATTTTCGAAACATCTGGCAAATAATGTCACATTAAAATCTGGCATTAATTAGCATATGAAGTACCCTAAGGAAAGATGTTAGATCGGTTTTCTTTACATTTTTGGACTTATTGGGCCCTCAGTGTAAATTTATCTCATAACAGCTGTCATCAAAAAAGGCCTCAGAAAAAAGACACATGTTTATGTCAAGTAATTTTTATGTAATTGTTAATTAATGACTTGATTGACAGAAAAACAAACTTTTTTTCTGTTTATTTTTGAGCAATTTTTTTTATGGGTCCTATGTTTTTCGGCACGGGGAGCATTTTTGCTCATCACACTTAAGAACGTAGGACATTTCTAAACATCCGTAATTGAAAATGCATAAAATAGCGCATTTTATTACAATTAGCATGTTCTTCCAGGTTCTCAAAAAAAGTTTTTTGACACAAACGATGATCAGCAAAACTCGGTAGAGTTCCTTGTGGTGGTATATTTTGGCATACGATTGCAATGGAGAGTTGAAAACACATCCTTTTCTCTCAAAAGTAACAAAATTTCGAAATAAAGGTATGCGCCAAAACCGACCAATCAGAAAACAGCTTTTCAAAACTTCGAATTTGGCACCTATGCAGTACTGTAGTCTGTAATACTGTAAACCCGAGAAGCCATTTCTTGTTCATTCGTTTCTACTGTTCGTACTCGAGTTTAACAATTCTTTCTTACTAAAGTTAGACAATTCAAAAATGGGTTTCCAGTGTCGTTATTGTGATCCTATTCTGAGGACAAAAGGAAATCGCTCCAGGCATGAGCATAAATTCCATCCTGATGAGATTGGTTTACCCGTATACCAATGCTCATTATATGAGTTTACTTGTCGGAAGATTTCTTTGCTCGAAGACCACATGAAAACTGCACACCAACGATTCACCAATTGCTGTCAAAGCTGCCTACTCGGATTCAACGATTGCCATCTTTACGTACAGCATATGACTTCCGTTCATCACTTACCCGTCCTAGGTGAACAATTTCAGCCTCGAGACACTCCGTTGGAAAGTGCATTCAATGGAGTGCTGAGATCGTTCGAGTCAACAGAGACCGAAGAATCCAATGATCTCGAAAACTTCATGCGGATATAAAAACTCAAAATAGACACTCTAATAAGTGAGCAGTTGACCCAGGGTCCTCAAAAAGTTCAACTATGTCCAAAATTGCGGCTCATCAAAGTTCTGTATGATGAGCCAGATATACCAGAAGATGGTCGTATTCAAATATACGCAAACCCTCTGATGACTCCTGTCTACGCAAACGGACTGTCGGATGAAGAGTATTGGCAAATGGTGGAGAAGATGATGAGTGTATTGGGAACATTCAACTCATTGGGAAGTGGCTGGACACTCGAGAAAGTTCTCAAACTTGACGTCAAATTCGCACGTTTCAGACCAATTCATGGTTCATCATACATCGCGTTGCCATCAAAAATTGCCAACTGTAGAGTATTGCTCAACGTTAGGAACCACGAAGATCGAGATTGCTTCAGGTATTGCTTTGTTGCGGCATATCACATGTATCATCAAATAAATCTAGATAGAATTGATCGAAACTATCAAACCGACAAAACTTCACCAACTACATACAATCAACCAGGACTTCATCAACCTCTGGGCGATTTTACTATGCCCATGGGCTTTGCAGACATTGCTCAATTTGAAGCACTTAACAACGTTCAGGTAAATGTGTTTGGATACGATAACGGCCACTTTTTACCTCTGAAAATTTCGTCATATAGTTCAGATTTTGTAGTGGATCTACTTTTGCTGTACGACTGTGACCGTCATCACTACGTCCTCATTACAAACCTTGTGAAGGTTGTTTGCTACGTGCAAGAACTTGATTATAGATTCTCTTACAACATTTGTCGAAACTGCTTTTGGATTTGTCGAGAAGGACTTGAAAGTTACAACCTACATCTCAGTAACTGTTGCAAAAATGCACCTGCTGTCATTCATATGCCTTCAAGTGAGAACAACTCATACAAGTTCACGAACTTGGCTGCTACGTGGTTTGTCCCTCTTGTTATCTATTTTGACTTCGAGTCTTTCTTACGACCCGTGTCTACTTGCAAGGGACCAAGTGATAAAGCCTTTACACAGGTCAAGGAGATACATGAACCGTGTGGCTATGCGCTAAGAGTGATAGATCACCCCTCATCAAAGCCAATTTTTCATCATGTAGACAGTTCTCCTGCTTGCATGACAAATTTTGTCAAAATGCTTCACAAACTAGCCAAAGATATTTATCAGCAGAAAAGGAAGCACCCTTTCTTCAAAGGCGATAGACGAAACTTGGGAAAATCTAACGCTACGCACTGTTGGATTTGTGAAAAATCGTTTTCAGAAACGGAAGATCCGGAGAACACAATTGATCTGGACCATTGCCACTACAGTGGTAAATTCTTGGAATAGGCACATGAGAAATGCAATCGTTTGAGACGAAATATCAATTTCACCCCTGCTGTGGGTCATAATATTCAAAATTATGACTTACATCACATTTGCTTGGCACTGAACAACTGCGAGCCAACCACAACCATCAGCGTCATACCAACCACCGACGAAAAATACATATCAATGACATTTGGTGTGCTTATTGACACTTTCGTAACGGAAAAGGGAAAAACAGTGAAAGTTTACGAATATCTTCGATTCATAGACTCCTTCAAGATGATGAACAGTTCGCTAGAGAAATTTGTTGAAATTTTACCCGATGACCGCTTCGAAATAATGAGGGCAATGTTTTCTAATTTATCTGATGCTAACCTTCAACTACTTAAACAGAAAGGCTACTACCCTTACTCTTATGTGACTGGTCGGTCCAAGTTCAGTGACACCAGCCTCCCACCACTGAGGAAGTGGGGTAACACTCTGGACGGAGGGGCAGTGAAGGTAACGGAGACTATTTTACAACACGCACGCAGGCTGTGGGAAATTCTGGAATGTGGAACACTGCAGGATTATCATGACTCATACTTGAAGCTCGACTATGCACTACTCGCATGTGTTTGCGAATTCCATCGACAGTTGAGTTTCGATACGTATAAACTGGACTGTATGCACTTCTTCACCCTACCCAATATGGCTAAGGAAGCATCACTTAGAATCTGCAATGTCGAGTTACTGACTGAGCGTGAACACTTGGACATGATTGAACCCGCAATTCGCGGTGGAGTCACATCTGTCTTTGAAAGTCGGCGC
This sequence comes from Convolutriloba macropyga, assembly GCF_964194025.1. NCBI lineage: Eukaryota > Metazoa > Xenacoelomorpha > Acoela > Convolutidae > Convolutriloba > Convolutriloba macropyga. Next base: position 15,123,319 of record NC_134480.1, read on the forward strand.
TTCACTGCAAATAACTCCTATATTCCCAACCACGACAGCACGGAGGAATCCTGTTTTGGTTTCTGTGTCGACGCTAATAACCTTTATGGCGGCGTAATGCAATTAGAGAAACTACCGCTCGCCGACCTTACGTTCAACACAGAGATTCAAATTCAAGAGATTTTGGACACCGCCGATAACGCTAGCATTGGATACTTTGTAGAGGTCGATCTCTCTTACCCGCCGAGTCTTCATGATGAGCACCGTGATTTTCCGTTGGCGCCCACAAAAGACGTGGTTGAAGACGAGTGGTTGAGCGATTACCAGATCGAATTGAAAGAACAGTACAATCTCCCATCTTCCAAAGTAAAGAAACTCCTGCAAACGTTCTTTGATAAAGAGAGATACGTGGTCCACTACAAACTGCTGAAACTCTATGTCCAACTCGGCTTGGTGGCCGTGCATCTATTCACAACAAAATCCGCTTAGGCGGGGTAGGGGCCCTGCCGATCTCAAAATAAAAAACATTATTCGGAATTTTGAAAAAAGTGACGATTTCGAAAACTAATCAACCGATTTTCCCAAATTTTTGCATGTGGCTCCCATGTGCTAAGGGAACAAAAAGTCCCTTACTGAACTTTTTCGCCCAATTTCTCCTTCATGTACTTTTTGGGCAAAAAGTGGGCAAAAGTGGTCAAATTTCAGTTTTTCGAAAAAAATGTGAATTTTTGCCAATTTTTGAAAAAAAATTGACTCCAAAAATTTTGCATACGTGTCTGCTACCGGATGACCAACCACTATGTCTAGAATAGTCAAAAGTATAAAAAGTAAAAATTTTGAGAAAATTTGCATTTTTTTGAACTTCGTCTCCTCCGAAATCATGATTTTTGGCTTTTTCTCAAAAACCACGAATTTCTGTGCCTAGTTCATAAAAGCAAAATTGTCTGGCATGAAAAGTTAGGGCTTGTTTAATAAGGACAATTTTTCATGAATTTTTCTCAGTTTCGAGATATTCCCAAAAAAATGACAACTTTTTGTGGAAAAAAAAAACGATTTTTTGTTAGTCTTTTTATGACTTTATTTTCAATACGAAAACATTTTGTCTTCATCTATGAACTGTGTTGAGATCCTAAATGAGTTATAGTAAGGATTTCCTATATAAAAAATGAAATTATTATTTAGTTTTTCCAGAAAATTGAACTCAAATTTGGAATTTTTAGGATAAATTTTAGGTTTTTCCGAAAAAATTTCTAAGTCCAAACTTGAAAATTTTTGAAATTTTTCTTTTTGCCCTGAAATTTGTTTTGCTGTCTCTGCTTGGTCATGAAAGACGCCCCCAAATGTTTTTTTGTGCGAAAAACGAAAAAAAAAATTTTCCTTCTAAATTTTTGAATTATTTTTCGTTTTCACTTTCCTAAGTTTTCATGACCGAAAATTCAATCTTCCTCTATTCGAAAATTACATAACTCTTTATTTGACCACTGGAAATCTACACAGAAATAAAGTTAAGTATTGTTCCCACATTTTAGGGCTCAAAAACAGAAATAATGAAAAATTGATCTAAAATGGACATTCTGTTAACAAATTTTTCATACACTTGCTTAAAAATTTTTCGGGGCATGTATGTGGGGCTTGCCCCACATCATGCCCAATCCGAGATTCCAAAGCATACAACCATCCCAGGTTATTTTTTACATCATCAAAATTAGTTATTCGAGAAGAAAGTGTTCGGTAAGGCCCTGAGGATACATAAAAAATTTATTTAAACATGTTGGCAGTGCCCGAAGGGCGCTGCCATCGAACCCTCACAAGGAATAAAACCTCTTCATGACCCAAACAAGAGCCCACAGACGCCGCCTGACTAGTGACCGACGCTTGCCGGCAGGCGAAACACCTGACTTGGTAATCAGAAAGGTTCACAGAGTGCTTCAATTTCGACAAGAAAACTGGCTATCGCCATACATTACACTAAATAGTGAAAAGCGGCAAGTTGCGTCAAACAAGTTTGAAGAGAACTTTTATAAACTGATGAATAATGCAGTTTATGGTGAAAACTGTGAATCCAAATAACGCAGAAATAAAATAACAATTGCTCGAGATGCAGAGCATGCGCTAAAGTTAATATCCAGATTTGAGTTTGATCGCTTTATGATATTTGGGGAGAACTTAGCAGCCTTGACCACACGACCGAAGTCCATTTATTGGAACACTCCCACTATTGTGGGAGCGACTATCTTAGATCTTGCAAAATTCCACATGTACTCATTCCATTACAATGTCATGTGCCCCAACTTTAACTGTCGCCTTCTTCACAGCGATACAGATAGTCTCCTTTATGCGATAAAAAGTGACGATTTTTATAGAGTTATCGCAGAAGCCTCAGTCAGTATTAAGTCATTTTGATTTCTCAAATTACCCACCCAATCACTTTCTTTACGATACCACTAACAAAAGAGTCGTCCTCAAATACAAGGACGAATTCGCCGGCGACTATATTACTGACTTTATCTGTTTGAAGCCGAAGCTGTACTCCATCCTGTCAAAAAGTAAGTTTATTCTCTCATAAAACAAAATTGTTAGTTGTTGTATAAAAATTCCTATTGGGTTAATAGGCATCTGGAAGGTGTTAAATCGTTTTATATTTACATAGGGTGTTAGTAATCATAATAGCACCTAATACTTCTCATTTCTTTCTTTCTTTCATTTAGGTTGTCGAAAACTTTCAGCAAAAGGGGTTACGAGGGCCGCACAACAACATCTTCGCCACGACGACTTCTTAAACACTCTCAGCACTGGAAACCACCTGCGCTCAGAGAACACCAGGATTGTGTCCGACCACCACAAGCTGCAGTCAGTTACTACAAACAAAATTTGTCTGTCAGCTTTTGACAACAAGCGCTATATACTACCCGATGGCATAAAAACCCTCCCGTTTGGCCATTATGAAATTGGCGATTATGCTATCGATGAAATTGATTGGAATAACGACGATGTGGAATGGGATTATGACGATTTTAGCGACTTACTTTTGAGCTCGAGCCCAGAGTGGGATAACAGTTTTGTCGTACCACACTCCTCTACAGATACCACCACCACCCAAAGCTCCAACACATGGCAACCACCAGACCCCGGTTTTGTCGCCGCTCAGAATATAAATGATTCCGATATTGAAAGTAGCGATATCGCTGATTTCGATGCCAGTTTCGAAGAAAACTCTACGCCCGATAATCCGTTCATTAATTTTGAGGCAGAAGAAGCAAGTGAAAGCGAGTCAGAGGGCCCTGTGTGTAAAACTGCAAGGCGATATTAGACTGCATAATTAAATTTAATTGCCCAGAGAGAGACACGCAAAACTGAACCAGTATTGATTTTGCATGCAGTGTGAAATTTGGTTTCAATTTAATTTGTTTGAGTGTTTTGAAATCAAAAGCAAGCGGCGAGACAGAAAGCAAAGTTAAAGGGAAACAAGGGCGGCAGAATAAGGAAGGGAGGGGAAATAAAAGAGTCGAAATGGAAAGATTCAGTAGGAAAGGGAAATATAGAGAGGCGGAAAGATTTTATCCCACCTATCCTATTCCCACTTAACCGCCACTACCTATTATCCTATGGTTAAGAGTCGGATGATAACCCCCCCTTTCTTTACGTAGGTATTATATACTACTAATAACAATATAAATTCTTGCATCTAGCAAAGCAACTTTTGGGTATAAGCGATTTCCGTTCTTCTAAATGTTAGAATAATCATTGTTTATTTGTTTACATAATTAATGTAAATAATGTAAATAAAAGAGAATTCCTTCACTTTATATAAAAGGTTGAATTCCTTCATATTATGTAAAGGTTAGAATTCCTTCACACTATATAGAGGGTAACAAGATTATTACTTCATTAATGGAGTTTTATGTTGAACAAATATTACATAACAAAATTTTTATGGTTAACAACTCTTAAATAACAAAATTACGGCGTTATATAATATGACGTAACTTTCAGGGACGTCACACTACCCTGCTTTTTAAAATTCTGCCCCGCTGGAAAGAAAAACGAAGGTAAGCACTGATTTCCAATTAAACGAGTATCAAATAAAAATTAGCTTCGGTTACTTATTTTCACGATTTTAATGATAGAAAATTTAAGCACAACAAGAATAGGCTGCGTGAATACATTGGATTTATTAGTTCAAGACTAAAATTCCAGATATAAGCATCAATAATTATAGATAGAAAATGATTTGTCTTTTTTGCATTAACCAAAATGAAATAGCCTTTTTATTTACCAAACAATCAATGACATTGATTAATGATTCCAATATGAGTTTTTTTTGGCAGAATGATGATTTTCCAAGTAAGTCAAACTTTTGTGTCATGGATTGTAGATTGTAGCGTGTGCTGCAATTTTTGGCATCGGACCTTTTATTATTCCGAGTTGTCCTACGGTCGTCGGATCCAGTTCTAAGTCTCCGCTGAAGGTTCTACGGTGAGAGTGTAAACTGGCAACAGAATCGCGTCTAACTAGGTCAGTTCGTTTCAGGGGTTCTTCTGTGTCATCTTCCCATTCTTGGATTATTGTTTCCGGCTGTATTTCTATCTTATCCTTCAATTCATTACGTGATTTATCAATGATGTCAATTTTGTCCGGACTCACACTGAATACAGGTTTTAGTTGAAGATCGCCGTGCTGAGTTTTGAGAAATTTTGGTGTAAGGTCTCGAATTACTTTGAATCTATGATAAAGAAACGTAAACAAGATGTGAAGCAAAATGTTTCCACAAAAGACTATTACTGTAAGCATGAGTGAGAGTTTCAGCGGCACATAAGTTTCCAGTTTTGATGTTAGAGTTGGCTTAAGAAGACGCATATCGTGCGCTATCGGCTTAGCAATTGCGTCAAGCTGATCGGTCTTCGTAAGTTGAGGGCTGTCTATCAACTTTGTCTTAACGTCTCGTAGTAACTTTATCCCCGCATCGGTTTTAGATTCGAAGTAGGGAAGCTCTTCGAGATCAGGCAGCTCAGACAGCATGCTTTGAAGTGGATCTTGTAATGAAACATTTATCCTGGTTGCTTTGATTTTATCACAGGTATTTAAATCTGGCCTAATCTTGATGTGTTTTGAAATTAATTGCGTCCCGCAGTCCAATGTTAGGATGCAGATGTTACATCCAGGATGTTCTCTACGTTTCGGCGCATTCTTCTGATTGAGGTTGTACTCACGTAAGGTGAAAGAGTCTGATGCAGATGTCAGCAACCAGATTCCATAACCCTGATTTCTGGCTTTTTCCGGCGATGGCAGTAGCACTTTTTCTGTCTCGCAAACAGTAAGCGCCGTCACCGCACTATGGAAAAACAATGTTGCGAGGCACGATGACTGACTAAGGTGTGTTTCCATCGTTTGGTGGCAGATTCTGTAAGTAGAGGAGCCGAGGCAGTTGTCAAATAGCTCCTTTGTTAGAACGGTTGACTCCATTGAATCTTCCGAAATCGCGAGATATTGCCCTTCTACTGACCACTGAATGGCTTCCTTTGGGTCAGGCTGCGGCATAGGCACTGTCACAGCTTTATAGATCTGAAAGGCCGTCTGACTGGAAGCAAGGGGTATCGCAAGGGTCAACAACAAACCTTCTGGGACTGTTGCTACTTCTCGTAACAGCTTTGAATCATAGTATGAGTGAAGCTCGTTTGTTGGAATTGCTAGGTTCAGTCTGTCTGGTGCATTGATTTGACTTTTATATACTGAGTTCAAGACAGCAAGCAGTGATTCGCGTGGCATCAAAGATATTGTCAACCTCTGATGCAGTAATGTGGGCACCGAACCCAAAAGATTGTTTTTGAATGCATGAAGCGCGGCTTTGTAGCTCTTCACGTCAGCATAAACCAGTTTAAGACGTGAAGCGACGGTTTCAAGATTAAAGTTCAGTTGTTGATTGGAGTACAGGATTTGCGTGCCACCTCTTAGTACGTGAAAATTACGTTCTATTGTTTGGAACTGGTCTTCTATAATTTTCCAGTTCTTATTCTGGTTCTCAGCCATCAGTTGCTCTATGTGTCGAATTTCAGCAATTTCGTTTGTAACAAGGAAGAACTTTTTGTTCGTTTCGTCTTCCATTTCTTTGACGTAATCAGTTAGTGCCATTGTGTATTCATGCATTCGCTCGATGTTTTATGCGTTTGCTTTTGATTTGTCTTTGCATGATCCAAAAGTTCCTAAGAATCCACAGCTTCCTCCAATACCTGCCAGTAGAACTCCGGGTCCAAAAAATCCAACTCCGGCGATGGTCGCTAATGCAGAGCCATCGTCGCTTCGTACGCGATTTGATTTTTCCTGTGGCTTGTATAACAGCTTGGCAGTCTCGTTTCGAATTAAATCGGTTTCGCGTTGTACAAGTGTGACTTCCTCATTGATTTTTTTCCCTAGCCAATCTACACTGAAAGCGTCCTTTGTTGAATTAAATGGTAGTGAAGAATCAAGTGGGCAAGAAGCGGATGGAATTTTCCATTTGTCTCCTAGTTTTGAAAGCAGTTTCGCGATTTCAGCTTTCCATTCGAAGTTGTATTTGGGGAATGGGAGAAGAAATTCCACATTTACGAACTTTTCAGCCAGAAGAATTTTAGATTCCTGGTGAAAAATGATTCCACTTCTCAGAAAGTCGTCGTAATCATCTGTTGCTTCAGTCCGTATGAAGAGATTCAACATTAAAGCCGTAAGAACGACGATAATGATTTTGAAACTCATTTCTTCGTTCGACTGCGGCGTATTCTAGTTGAGTTTGAAATGGTTTTTCAGAAGCTAAGAAAGGCAACTGTATGTATCACTAGGTGTAGTTATTCTGGTGAAGTGAACAATCGTAATAATCATTTATTTGCTTGACATTTAAATTCATTTGTTTGTTGAGTTGAAAGTTCAGCAGTGGAGTTGATCGGAATTTTTGAATTTATCTAAACCGAGGACAATTTAAATGTCAGAAGTTTTTTTAATCTTTGGAATTTTCTGTTTCAGATACAAATAACTCCGTTTTGAACTTGAGTTGAGTAAGGTAAAGCAATGTCATAGCAGTTTGGTATCATCAAAATGTTTGTGACATTGTGAATATTTAAAATTCAACAAAACTGGTGATTGCTCTTGAAAGCTGTCCACTGACAGATCCAATAGAGGTCATAATAGTTGGCCTAATGGGCAAACTGTGAAGTTTTTGATAGATAGATATCTCATAGGTTTTAATCCAAGTACATTTTTTAACTATTTTTGGACAATACTGGCGATATTGCAATTGAAATAAAAGGGCAAATAATCTTTCAGATCCAATGGAACAGAACCTATATTCAGCTCTTTCCTGCTTCTTGAACGATTCGAGCGAGTTCAGGAAGAGGTATAGGCCAGATGCTGGCTTGTTGAAGACACTTCACGATCGTGCTCGCTTGATTCGACTGCAAGATGGAAGAATAATTTATGGCACGAAGGGCGTGAAGGTGCCGACTATTGACGAAACCACTGTTGTGCTTCAGGAGGCACACATTAGTGAGGCGGGTAGCCATATTCAGCGGCTGAAAACGTTAGAGTCAGCTCTAGGTTCCCTGTCTATGGGTATCCCGGCCTTCTTGGGAGGAGTCTCCGGAGTCGTCCAAGAGTTAGTAAAAGTTCTCTGATTTCATTTCAAATCAATACATCTTTTGCTTGATAACTTCACGTATTTAATTCACACGTCCACTCTAAATAAGGTTACTCTGCTTAGATTCCTGCGGTCTTGTCCTGATTGTTACATGGACAAATATTCGCAGCAGAGAATTCAAATTAGGGGCGTAACGGAGAACAGAAAAAGGGCTATTTGCACAGAACTTGGGGTCCAATTCAATAGGGACCCATGTTTCTGCTCTGTGGATAGCGTTTCTCTCGGTGTCCCTGGGCAGCCTAAATCCAAATCACAAGGGTCGGGCAAGTGTGTCTTTTCGAGTGTGGCCTTTCTTGTGACTGGTGTTGGGGTGAACCAGGCCAAGAAGCATACTCAAATCATTGGGAAAATCAAGCGGGCCTGCGCTGATCGTATGCTGGAACCTGAATTTTCAGCATATTAAAGGCTGAGCTGGGTTACGCCTCCAATGAATTTGAGGTGCTCTACACGCGAGAGAATCAGGTCTCTGTTGCGGAACACTGGGTTAGTTAACGTTTTTTTTTCCTCGACTTTGTGCAATTTAGGCTGTGATTTTCGCCCAAAGACATAATTTTGACAATAGCCGGGTTCAGTTTTCCTTTTGAGTGTCACAAGTTGTCATTTTTGTAATCAACAGTGTTCCGTGTTTGACGATTTTGGCTTTGTTTTCAGTATTTGGGCCTCGCCTGTCTTCTCAGGGTGGACATTGCCGTGTTCTATAAGTACTCTCATCATTCGGGTTGGACTGTTTATCGTTGTGGGAAAGCACAGCCTGGCAATCCGTATCCCACATTATTGTTGTGCAGTGAAGAGAGGTTCTGGAAAGGCGAACCATATTTTCACTGCCTTCCGATAACCGAATATCTTGAGACGTATGTAAAAGCTAAACAGTTTTTTGTAAATTTTTTCCGTTTTTGGCACAAATTAAGTTACTGACTTTTTTCTAGCACTCCGGTTTCCGATGATAGTGAGACCCTGAGCGATCAGGAGTATGAGCCTCCTTCAAAGACCCACAAACTTTAACATTTTTCATCGGATGAACTACAGTTTTCATGACTGTAGTCATCTTTCCTCTGATAATTTACGCATTAATGTAAATTAAAGTTATTTCTCCCACGTCGTAGTTTTTGGTTCCGACAGAAAAATGTTCTAGGATTGTTGAGCAAGTGCTTTCGGCTACTAGGGTAAGGTTATTTCCAAGAAAATGTAACCGAAACATCAAACTTTGAGTGATTTTTGTAATTTTCGCATACGCGTGCACTCGAAAATTTTTTTTTCGGAAGTCGGCCAAACCAGCCATTCCATTGCATAGTTCGTCCAAAATAAGGGCCGAAACCCCCCCGTATGTTGGTATCTCCGACTTCATCTTCAAGGTCAAATTCTATTTTGAAAATGCGTTTTTCCGATTTTTTCAACGTTTCCGTTTTTTTCTTAAGTTTTTGTGTCCGTAGGCGCTGTCAATGTAGCGTAATTGACATCAACGATCGTAGAAGGCTGCTGAGTGCACGTTGTAGCAAGTTTCTGTATCTGAAAGTTGTTAAAACACGAAATTGTTAAGATTTCTGCGAGGTAAATAATCCAATTTTTCCTTATTCTCCCTGATGGGCAGAGATGGAAGTGTATGGCTGATGCACTGACCCCGTGAGGGTTGAGTATAGGCTTCAGTGAAATAATGGTACTCTAGGATTCTCTTCAAACATAACTGCTGATCCATCATCATCATTGAAATCATCCTTTTTGATAAATGTTTTCAAATCAATCAGATTGGAAAATTTTTGTTGATCTCATTTTCATTTCCAGTGATTGAGTGTGGGGAGCGAAGCGACCCCGTCTTTGTTCATCAAATGTAGATGATAACGTTGACATTTGAATTAACAAATTTGCGCTCGATCAAACGAAAAACTGTATCACGATTTAGTCCGTAGAGTCCACATCCAAGTTTTGGTAACGCAATTTCTGTTATCCCTTTTGATGCGATTTATTTTTCTAATGAACTGAGGCTGCTTGATAGTGAGTAATATGATGGTTTGTCGTAAAATCTTTCCTTTGTGACTAAGTTAGGGATATGTTTGTTCTCGTGTGGTACAAAGTAAGAGATTGAAGACCCAATCGGTACATAACTGTGTAATTTGCAGGCTTGTTTCATTTTGAGATAGGTTCTGTTAAGCTTAAGCGCTAGTCCTTTTCCCATTTTCATGTCACTAGAGACGCAATGAGCAATGTTTCCGGGGTATTGCAAGATATTACCGTGAACATAAAATATGTTTTGCCTGTCGATTACATTAATTCCGTCGTCCGTTCGTTTTCTTTTCGTTGTTCCGCGTCCACTTTGAAGGGTATCGTGCATTCGGCGAAAACTTTATCTCACCAGGTCTCGCTTTGTTTCTTTCGACAGTCCTTCTTGTCGATTAGCTAATGCAATTCGTTTTTGTAGTTGAACTTTTTTTGTTGTTTTGGGCGTACTTTTGTCCATGAACACCCGTGGCGCTATTTCTTGTCCGCTATTCGTTCTCATTCCTGTTCTAGGAGAACGGAGGGATTCCCTTGGTGATATTGGTCTGACTTTTACAGTTTCGTTGAAACTAACACGAGCCGGAGATGCTTGTTGAGGGACTGGTTGATCATCAGGTGTTTGTTCTCTGAATAAATTGTCCAAGTTAAGATCTTCCAAGCTATCAGCTTGCTGTTCGTTCTGTCGAATCAATTGATTGTTGAATTGGTCATGGTCTGATTGCTCAGATTCGTTGCTTTCATCGTCGTTGTCCTGTTCAATTACCTCCTCTGCAGGTTGAATTTCTAGTTCTGCTGGTTCTTGTATTCCGTGAGGTAGTAAAGGGGGCGCGATCGCTGGTGCTGCAACAGGCGGCATTATCACTGCCGCAGGTGGTATCGCTGCTGGTGGTGCAGGCGCTATAGGCATTGGTGGTGCAGGTCCTATAGGTATTGCGAGACTAACTTTTGCGGGTGCTGGCTTAATTTTTTCTTGATGATAAGTCAACTGGATATCATCAATAAGCGTTTGTAGAAGGCCATCGAACATTGCTGGCTCACTTCTGTATTTTGTGAGGCTTGGGTCTGTTTCGAATTTTTGTTGGTCTATTTGCTCTAAGTCATCGAGTTTTTCGTTTGGCTTGATTGAGTGTAAACGAATTCTGTGTACGCATTGGGTAAAGTTTGTTCCAATTTTGCGGATGATGTAGTTTGAGTTTGTAAGAACTCTTTCAACTCGGGACAATGGTAACCAAAATTGTACTGACTTACTGGCAAAATCTGATTGTGTTGTCAGTTTCGGGTTGAGAAGCAGGCAGTAGTCGTGAAATTTAAGGGGTTAAGCGCTAGCTTTCTGATCGTAGTATTTTCGGTAACATTGGTACGATGCGATTAGCTTTCCTTTGGTCTCTTTGAATTTTTCCAACATGGCATCTTGTAATGCTGATACATAATCGGAGTTGGATGTTGCTGTTTCCAAGGATTTGACCGAAAATCGTAGATCCAACGGCTTTATAGGCTCTCGTCCATGAAATACGGCGCTAGGGCAACAAGCAATTGATGAGTTGTAAGATGTATTATGTATAAACGTTGCTAAGGATACATACTTATGCCAGTCGTTCCACTGCTCATTCGTATTTAATTTCAATATGCGCTTCAGAGATGCATGTGAGCGTTCCACAAGTCCAATAGTTTGTGGATGTTTCAGTGTTGCGTGCTTCAGTCGGATTTCAAGAAGTCAACACAGCTCATGCATCAAGCTAGATGTAAACGTCGTTCCGAGGTCTTAAACAATTGTTGTCGGGATGTAACTATGATTGAAAAAAATTTTCACCAACTCTCTTGCTACTGTGTCTGCTGACGCGTTCGTAAGGGGTACGTCAAATAGGTATTTTGAAAAAACATCAATTCCAGTTAATGCGTACTTATAAATTGGCGATTGTAGTGGTCCTATCAGATCAATTTGCATCATGTCTCCTGGAAAAGATTGCTCCGATGATACAGGTTGTAAGTTTGGTCGTTGATGTTGTTCGTTTGTTCTTTTTAGTTGCATACATGTCAAACAATTTTTAATTGCTTCGATGAGATATTCAGTGAAACCTGGAAAATAGAATCGTTTCCGAAATTCTTGTGCTGTTCGTGAAATTCCAGAATGTCCGGCTGTTTTCGAATTGTGTATGCGGTAAACTAATTCTTTCCAAAATTTTTGTGGTACACAGAGCTGTTTATGTTTAACTGTTCCATCATCGTCGAATATTTTGCGGCACAAAATGTCATTCTCGATTACTAGTCTGTCCAATTGGTTGTAATATTTCTTCAATTTGCTGTTTGCATATCGAAGGTCTTCAATTTCGCCAGTTTGCAACCATTGTTTTTTTTCGGATATTTTGATCTTGATCTTGTTCTTTTTTTTTATGTCAAGTTGTTCAATTCGCTCATCAATGTCAGCCAGGAAATCTGCTGGGTCTGGTAAAGTTTCAGCTGAAATTCCTCTAAGTGATCGTTTCAGTTTTATCAAATCTCTGGTTTTCAGCACTTCGGGTTCTGCTTTTTGTTTTTGCAAATACGTTTCGTACATTCCAAGTTCTTTCAGTTTTTCTACCATTGCTAAATCAATTTCGTCCTCCTCTTTGAATGCATCGATGATTTCCTCAATTGTGTTTAAGGACACATCTGGTGTTTCTGCTTCCGATTCTATTTCGATTTCTCTGACTGGTACTTTTTCTGTAAGTCGAAGTGAAAATTGTGCTTCTGGGTCTGTCTGCATTCGTGAAAAAAACTCCGCCGCATAATTTGCCTTTCCTGGAATATGTGCGATAACAATATTGAACGCCAGAACTCTGTCAAGAAAATTCCACAAAGATGGTGGCATTGATTTTGCCTGCAAAAATTGCGTTAAGCTTCTGTTATCTGTGAGAATTATGACTGGTTTGGTATTACCCCAGATATAATTTGCAAAATGATCCAATGCAAAATACAATGCAAGAAATTCCTTGTAATAAACGGAGAACTTGAGTTGTGTGCTTGTAAACAATCGTGAGCCAAATGAAACTGGTGCATAGGTCTTCTTTTCTCCTGAATTATTCTCCTTGACATAGTCCTCTACCATCAGTACGAATCCAGTTCCGTGGTAGCTAGCATCGCAGAGTATCACATATTGTAGTCCGGGTTTTGGTAGTCGAAGTGTTATTTCTGTTGCTCTTAGCAAATCTTGTTTTAATTGTTGCTAAACTCTTTCGTTGTTCTTCAGTAATTTCAAGTTCTCTGTCTTTCTTTAGGAGATGATAAAATGGCATCAAATTTGTTCCAAGGTCTGGCATATAATTTCGAAAAAATTGTGCGAATCCGATCAATCGTTCAACTTGTTTTATTGTTTTCGGCATTTGAATTTTTTGAGAAATTCATCAATTTTGGTCCTTTCTGGTGAAATTTTTTCTGGTGTTACTACATTTCCCAGAAACTTCATCTTCTGCGTTCCAATCACACATTTTTCAGGTGAAAGTTTGAGACCAGATCTTCGAATATACGTAAAGATTTTTCTAAGCGTAGGAACCAGCTCATCAAAATTTTTGACTGCACTACCGATGTCATCCATGAATTGGGTGCACAAATCCGCTGCTAAGCATGGATCCAAGTAATGTCGTATAAAGCAACTGAATCCAGTTAGTGATTTGCTCTGTCCTTGGGCTAGACATTTGTAGGCATATGTACGTGAACTGAAGTTAAATGCCAACAATTGGGTAGATATATCATCTGCCATCTGAACACAATGATAAGCCTGTGAACAGTCCAGCTTGGTGAATAGAGTTTTTCCAGCAAAGTGATTTGATGCGTCGGTCATGTTCGATATTGGGAATTTGCTGTTTAAGTAATCGTTTCGTAGAAGGCGATTAATTCGTCGCAGGTCTATCAAAATTCTGAGTTTCCCCGATTGTTTTCGATGAGCAAACAAAGGACTACTATACTTTGACTGTGGTAGCGTAGTAATTAATCCGTAATAGTGCATCAGGGCAAGTTCGATCATGAGTTCATCGCGAAGGTGTATCGGTGTTGGTGGTCCTTGTGTGTATATGGGTAAGTCGTGTTCGGGCGTTAGCTTTATCTTTAGTTGTGTTGTGGCCAACATCGAATCGGTGCTTTGCGAACACGTCGTTAAATTCTACCAGTAATTCTTCTACTGTTGATTTTTGGTTGTCTGTCAGGACAGAGTCTTCCCAATCAAATTGTCTCAGAAAGGTCTCTCTGTCTTTCGTTGAGCTGGAAGGGTCATTTTTTTGAGTTGTTGGAGGTTTAAGATTTGGTCGTGGATTTCTCGCTGCAATGGTGATAAAACGTTAACATCAGTACAGGTTTCTGGTGTTGGGAACCACAATTTGTTGTATGCGGGCGGAGGTTTTGTAGGTTGTCGTTCAGGATTTGCTATTGTGTTTTGGATTAACTGATTGATTTCTGCTTTAACGTCCTCTGAGCTCTTCATTCTTGCTAGTGATATGATACTAGGATCAATTGGGAACAGATTTTTGGCTTGATCAGACGTTAAAATGTGAAAGCGTCCAATTTCTGTCTTGTTTGGCAATGTTACGAGATCGTCTGCAAATTTCAAAACAGAAATATACAATTTATTTTCGGATGAGATTGTACTTAATGAAGATGTGAAGCTTGTTTGTGTTGATTCTTCGATTGACTCGTTTGGGACTACGACTCCTGTAACATTTTCCAGATTTTCGTCTTTTTGAAGTTGACATTCAAGTAACGTTGATTTTCCTGGTTTGAGAATGTACTTTTTTGAGAGTAAAACTGGGATTTTTGTCGATTTCTTCGTTTTCTTGTTCTCGTGCTCTGTTTCCTTGATCGAATTTACTTGTATCGTCATACTAGGAAATTGTAGCAAGTTGTTTTTAGGGCATATTTGGATGTTGTGCCTCTTGAAGAATGGGTTACCAAGGATCAAAGAGTTTGCGGATTTGAGGACCAGAAACTTCTCATTAAAGCACTGATTTCCCAATTTGAACGGTACTGATTTTTCGGTATCCACGGATACAAGCTGACCGCTGGCCATTTTTACTGCTGAAATTGTTGTATTCTCAATGTGAAGTAATTTTTCGATATCTCTGTTTTGACGCAATTCGTGAAATGTTTGTTTTGGAATCACATTTGCACATGCACCGGTATCGATGAGGGCTTTGAACGATATTTGAGGTGAAAATCGGAGTTTAACGTACGAAAGTGTCAATCCATTCATTGGTATTACTGCGTAGAGGTGAAAAATTTTGTTAGATGATTGTGATGATTGTGATTGTTCGGGCTTAAGTGGCTTTTTCAGTTTTTTGATTGTTGTAGGGAAAATACTGGTTTCGTTCTATTTTCCGATTATTTGCTGCGCATTGTGATGCTTTGTGATTTGGATATCCACACACTTCGCAAAAGGTAGTTGTCGCACGGACGACTGGCATGTAGGGTCCAGTTGGTGTTTGTATGTCTGTACCATGCATCATTAATTGAGTTGTGCGAGAATTTGAGATTTGGGAGGCTGGATTGTGGTAGCGTTGTTGAAGTCTGTTGGGTTGCTGATTGTAATTCCAATAGGGAAATCTATTGGGTCGATTGTAGTTGTTCCCTGGCCACTGGCTTCTAAATCTCGGCTGTTGATTCTGGAATCTGTTAGGTCCGTAGTTTGAACTGTAGAATGATTGGTAATTTTGGTTGTTATAACCTCCCCTCTGAGTGTTATCAGAACGATAATTTGCTCTGAAGTTTCCTCTGAAATTTCCTCGATAATTTGGTTGTAAATTCCCTGACGTTTGTGGAGTTTGTTGATTTTGGAACTTTTCATTCACATTTCGAGTCGCTGATTCTTGCACCGCTGCGACTGTTTGGTGGTCCCATGACTGTGATTCTAGCCTTCCATCGAGGTCCGTGAATCTTTTTTTGAGTGCTTGTTGGGCTGTTGTGATCTTTGACAGAGCATTGATGACATTTTCAGATACAGATTCAATTATTTCATTAAATCCGTCCTCTGGATAATCATCTTTCCTGCATAAATCTCGAATTGTTATCTGACGTCTCGAGAGATTACACAAATCATCAATTGGTGTAGCTGTAGGTTGTTCCATCAATTTCGATCACAGCCAACCTGGCATGGCTTTTATGAACAAACGTTTAACTTGTCCATTTCTATGGTGTGTTACAGCATCGATTCTTTTTTGTCTGTGCGCTGTCTTTCTTGCGAAACGTGCTCCTTCTATCGCTGCGTCTGATGCTCATGGATCAAGTGGCGCAACCGCTGGCAAATTTGGTGTAGGGTACGCACGAAGTGCTTTTCGCTGTAAGTTCACAAGGAAATTTTCTGGCGTGACTTTCTTCGGATCAAATTTTTCTTGTTCTAGTTTGAGCACTAATACTTCTTGGACCTGTAGATTGCAGAAATGGTTCCTTAAAGTATCAAGGCTGAGGTTCAAATCAATTCGAGTGGCTTCGGGTAAGTTCTGATGAAACCGTAGTGCGTTATCGCGAAGATGCAAATGCAGAAAGTTTGCTTGTTGTGCAGGATCAACTGCTGCGACCGCTACGTAATTTCGAAATAATTGCTCAAACTGATGAAAGTCTTCTTTTTCACTTCCGCCAAAGGGTTCGACTGTTATCTGAGCGTGTGCCATTTTTGATCAGTTTTCAATGATTACAATTGATGAAAGAAGTTTGCTTAGTTTAGGCTATAGAAATTTATTACACAATCAAATTATTCACTTCTCGCACTCCAATTGGTTTGAATATCAGTTAAGAGTGAATTCAAATACCTGATTATCAATTGTCACTTAATGATTGAGTGCCTATCAATTTTTGCTGTCATTAATTTACTGCAATATTTAAAGAAACGACTAACTAAGTTTGAAGAATCGATGAAGTTTCTCAAGACCTGTTGTGGTAGCTCAAATCACACAAACCAAATAGCAGTAGGAGGTAAAAAACACTGATGAGCCGACTTGGCGTCTTGCTAGGGAGTCTGACTTGTTACTTATGGGTTAATTGTCCGTAGTTCTCGTTAGAATCCTGAACAAGGCGCTGAGAGGTTGTCCAATTTGGCTCCTAGGTCGGTTCGGTTACTTGTAGTGCTGAATTGGGAACGCATTGCGTGGTAGATGTTCTGCTGGTATCAACTTCTGATACTGCCCCAAAGTTTTCTCTTAAGTGGAGCTGCTGGATTTCTAAGTGTGTTCCCGAATCAATCATCAAGTTGTGCACTTTCAAGGCTGACAAATCTGTGGCAAATGGTTCGAGAAATAGTGGTGCAGAGTCTCCAATCCGTCACCATGTAATATAATGCTTTGCTATGGGTAATATACCATCGATGTGGTGTATTTCAATGCCTGTTATTATGATGGCAAAGGATGCGCTCTGCAGTATCTCCGTACAGAGGGATGCTTGGGCTGACTCTAACTACTTCTTTTCATAAAACTGGGTATAGTGAGTTTGCAATCTTTAACTATGTACTTTAATAACAATATAAATTCTTGCATCTAGCAAAGCAACTCTTGGGTGTAAGCGATTTCCGTTCTTCTAAATGTTAGAATAATCAATGTTTATTTGTTTACATAATTAATGTAAATAATGTAAATAAAAGAGAATTCCTTCACTTTATATAAAAGGTTGAATTCCTTCATATTATGTAAAGGTTAGAATTCCTTCACACTATATAGAGGTTAACAAGATTATTACTTCATTAATGGAATTTTATGTTGAACAAATATTACATAACAAAATTTTTATGGTTAACAACTCTTAAATAACAAAATTACTGCGTTAAATAATATGACGTAACTTTCAGGGACGTCACAGAGAGCAAATATATAACTGTATAATCAACCTCGAAATGCATCGAGGAATTCCGTAAGAAATAATTATTTCAGAGCAGTGACAAATGGTTTCAACAGAAAGACGACTTCACGTTATGATCTCCACTTGCAGGTACTCCAGCCAATGTACGGTTGAAGTCCTTTGAGTATGGCATTTTCGTCAAGAAACATTCCCAAAAATTTAAAAAAAACCGAAAGGTAAGTTCCGAAAAGGAACTGAAGTGCATCCCGAATGCATGCGCAAAGTCAATGCTGCCAGAGTGTGTTGAAGGAAGAAACATGAGAAGGAGGCACTATCGATTGACATGAAAGGACATAAGCGCGAGTTCCCACGATAGTTGTAGTAGTAGTACAAGCTTCGGGCTATTGCCCCTGGGGTATCAATCCCAGTGTTTATCAGTCTATTTCAGTTTATCTTTTTCCAGTTGCTACATGTTCCACATTTGCACATTATTCGCCAGGTGCACTAGATTAACTTCTAAAAAAATTACCTGGATTTTCGCTGATATAAACCAATTGCAGAAGAAAGCGGATAAGTGTTGCCAATAAGTCTGGAATTGGAAAAATCAACAACAGCTGAAAAAAAGTTGAAGAGGGAAAATATATGGTCAATTGAAAAAGTTGAGGTTAATATCTTGTGGTTAATAATCTTTCACGCGATTAATAGTGACCTGCAGCAGTAAGAGAGATTCTACCACATCTAACTGCCGGGTCTCAATCTAAACCTACGCAAAAAACCAGAAGAAAGTTCAGCGCCTAATTGGGCACAGTTCCGCATTAGAATAGACGCAATCTTGTCATCTGGCACGATACAATCAACACAAAACATAGATCAAACTCGCAACCATTGAGCCCCAAACATGTCTGCTAGTATTTGCGATCCAACAGCCACCGATTTCAGGGAATAGTATTGTTGTTATGTACTTTCAGGTTGTCCTGAGGGGATTTCACCCTGTTGTTGGATTAGAATCTTGACCACTGATCTCGGCACAGGTGGCAATCACATGCCAGCTGCCAAGAACACACGTTTCGCTCTGAGAAGTTACTTTGACGATTTATCATAAGCTTTATAATTCGGGTTTTTAGACCAATCGTATTTAAGAAATCAACTTCATATCGGGCTCCTTCGGTTCTGACCTTTTTGAGGTTAAAGAGTAGATTTTTTATCTTTCTGCGTCACGTGGAATTGGAATGGGGCACAAGTAGAACCTCTGCTCCAGTAAACTAGAAAAGAAAAGTAGGCTGTTCAATTGCAGATACATAGAGAGAGGCAGTAGGTCCACTCGTAACAGAAGCTCTTCGTAGTAAAGTTTGAGGTTGTCAAGAGATGTTGGGTTGCGGGAGCTGCATGAGAGGGGAGACAAAATCGCCGGGTTGGAGGAGTGTAGATGGGGCCAGTTTGGAGGTGGGGTAACAATCTTTTAAGACAGAACCGCCCTCACACCTTGAAACTGTCTGCTCAAAACAGTTTCGGTGAATCGCATACTTAGAGAATAGTAAGGCAGAAGGATCTAAGAGCGCTGCTCGGCCACCAATGCCCTCCGAGCTCAACCTGTTTAACCCGTTTTTGAGGACAAAAAATCGAATTCTGGTCATACATGTGACCAAACAAAAACCAAGCA
>NC_134480.1:15147400-15166299 GCF_964194025.1 Convolutriloba macropyga
CAGCGTCAATCAAAAATAAAAAAGAAGAAGAATTAAAGTGACTTTGTTAGTAGTTTCCTTCCGTAGTAAGGTTAACGGTACCAATAAGTAAAATCTGTTTTTTCTGCAAACTTGTGTCCTTGATCAATTTCTTGGGCTAATGTTAGCAAGAAAAGCATTAACCCTTTCTCGCATAACCGCCTGCTGACGTGCCTAGAAGTTACACAACCTATACCCAAAATATAAACTTGAAGTGCAAAGCCTTGAATTGACACCCAAATCTGCAAATTGCGATTCATGCAATTGCAAATTAAAGAAAAAAATTTGTTTGCACCTTTTGCAATAGAACGTTACACAAGGCTCCAGAATGCACAAGCTTTACAGTAGAAGAAATTAAAGTCTTGATCAAATTAAATGCAAATATAGTTCACGTCTGCAACAGTTGTACAGAAAAAAGGGGTCAGGAGAACTTAGTCAGGTTCTCTTAACCAAAATGGATGGAAATTTAGATGATCTCAATTTGAAAGTGGAAAAACTGAATAAGCAAATCGAAAAATCAAACGAAAGCATTAACTCAATCAAAGCAGAACTATTAGAGTTAAAAATAAGGCCGCAACCTAATGCCGCTTCTTTGGGGAATATTGCGAAGGGGAAAGTGTTCTACCTAAGCGCACATGAGAATGGAACGGGTATAAGAGTAAGAGGAATCCCAGAAGATGAATCAAAGTCAACAGACGAAAGACTTCATGCCGATATGAATGCTATTGAAGAGATCTTGTGTTACCTAGAGGTAGAAGACAAGCGACTCTGTAAGGCTACGTGTATAGGAAAATATAACCCAGAAAAGGGTCCGAGAACAATGCTCTTAAATCTGGAAAGCCCTATTAGCAAAGAGCTAGCGCTGAAATCAGCCTTCAGGCTTGAAAACTTCAGTCGACGAGTCTTCATAAGCCCTGAGCTTACTCCAGAGCAATTAAAAATTGAGAATGAGTGCCTGAGTAAAAGACGACTGTTGATTGACAAACATATGTTCTCAAACACAAATGTTAGAGTCCGAAACTTGATCGTTGAGACCAAACAAGGCGACAAATGGTTGGAATATAAAGACAACCTGATTGAAAACGATTTTGCTGGCCTATCGTCTGTCGACGAAAGCTGACTACGAAAAACAACAATCTTATCTTACAACGTCCGTAGTATTCTGAAACCCGATCTTCGATTGAAGTTAGCGAACTGCTTGACAACTTTTTGACTTTGAGACTTGGCTGACGGAAACCTGGCTTTTGATCAACTTTCTCATAGAAACCTGGCTGACGAAGTAAATTTCAGATAGTGCGCTTTTTATACCAAACTATGTAATCAACAGAAAGGACAGACACTCAATTGAACGCAAATCAAAACACGGCGGTGCTTTAGTAGCTGTCAAAAAAGCGTTCCATTTGAAACAGATAATCTAAGACTAACTCATGACGACTTTTTAGAACTAAAAACAACAATCAGCGAAACCTCAATTCTATTGGTCTGCATGTACAATTCCCCCCCCCCTCCCCCCGGAAATCGCTATCAATGGACTACTGAAAAATTTGTATAGCTTCTGACTGAATTATGCAATTTATCTAGTCAAGAAATGATTCAATGCAATCAAATTTTATGCGACCTCAACCTCTCAGGGACAAATTCGGAAGCAATGGACTCTAATGATAACTATGAATCAGAGATCGAGGATAAACTGATAGAATCAAACTTCTCAAACATATATAATAAAACGCTAGATGTTGCCCTCACAAATAATCCACATCCAGTGTTAGAATACTATCAACACCAAAACCTTCACAGGAGCTTCGAGGTAAACAAGAAGCAGTGTTCAGATCACCTACCAATTCTGACTTCTGTTGTGTTTCTCGGTACAGTTGTCAAAAACTCAAACACAGTTGGAAAAAAATGAATCAAGCCATTGTGGAAAACGCCTTCAAAACTTTCTGTTTTAGTAAAGTTGACGCATTATTAAACCAATGGTACACAAGGATAAGACACCATATCAACAATCACATTCCTATAGTAACGAAACATCGAGCAGCGTTGCCCCCTTGAGCCAGTAAAAAATTTCTCACTTGATGAAGTAATTGAACACGAAAAAGAAAGCTTGGAAAAATTCGAAACTTAGTAGACTCCTCAAACTAAAGAAGCTGGAGAAGCAGATTTTGAAACAACTGGACACCAATCTAAACATATTTGAAGACAAAATTTTCACAAGCAGGCCTTTTAGCAGTATACAAAAATACCTGAAATGTATCCGAAAGCCCTCTGTTTTGCCAGCATCAATCAAATTTGGTAATGAAATAGCCAGTAGTGACAGCAATAAAGCCACCCTTTTCAATTTGTTCTTCAAAAGTGTATATAAAAATAAAGAACCTCCTCTACTGATTTACACAAAAAGCGAACTTAACTTTATAAAAACTTCGCGCCGGGAAATTGAAGAGCTCTCACAAAACATAGACCTGAACAAATCAAAAGGGCCCCGATAACCTAGGAAACATTATCCTCAGAAATTGCGCTAAGACTCAGAGTAAACGTTTCCTATTACTGTTCAAAACAATCCTGAATAAAGGATTTTTCCCGGAACTCTGGAAACTAATTCAAATCACGCCAGTATATAAAGAGAGAAGTAAAACCGATGTCAACTGCTAATGACCCATGTCTTTTATGCTTTGTCTCAAAGCTGTTGGAAAGAATAAATTTCAACCAAATAAACTCACATTGCAAAGACAATCTCTTTGAAAACCATTTTGGATTTAGACAGAGGAGGTCTGCTACAACTCAACTACTACTTTTTCTAAACTCTTTGTACGCCAAACTTGACGATGTGAAAACGAAAGAATTGTCAGTCCTCTACTTAGACTCTGAAAAGGCTTTCGACAAAGTCTCCCACAACAAGCTAAATAAAAAACCGCATTTATTCGAAATTGGAGGAAATCTTTTAAAGCTGATTGAAAGCTACCTTACCTTAAAACAATGAAACAATGCGTCAAGATTAAAAAAGCATTGTCCGAAAAATTAGAAATCACTAGCGGTGTTGCACAAGGCTCAATCTTGGGTCCTCTGCTCTTCCTCATTTTCATAAATGACCATCCATCAGAAAATCCTCTCACTGAAAATTTTGTCTTCGCAGACGATTTCAAGCTGATTAGCGTAAATCAGGAAGAATTAAAAAAAGCGTGGAAGGAAACGAAAATTGGTGCGATCGAAATCACATGACACTAAATGCATCAAAATGTAAGCTTCTCTCAGTCAAAAGTGAACAAAAGGCCTCACTAAAAAATCAGGAGCTAGGAGAGTTTGATAGTCAACGGCACCTTGGTTTGATTATCTCCAAAAATCTTAATTGGAATAGCAACTGTAGTCACAAGCTTTCAAAAGCATAAAAAGCATTCTACCAAAGAAAACGAAGCATGACCTTACAGCGCCACATTAAAAAAAATAAATTGAATGCCTACACTGGCTATGTCGTGCCAATAATATGATACTGTTCTTAACCTTGGCTCCCAAACAGACAGCAGATGGAGAAATCTACAAAAAATAGCCACTTCATAAATACTAAGTGGAAGAAACTGCACCTACAAAGAAAAGCTAATAGCACTTAAACTGTTGCCCCTAAGACTGCATGTCGAAATGCACGATTTACTACATTTACTATTGTTACTTGACAATAAATTCGACATCAAAGTAAACTTCGAATATCAAGACTTTGAAAAGACTAGAAAAAGCGCACGAGGGGAATCAAAAATAGCAAAAAATCGTCTAAGGAAGGCTGATGAAAACTTCCTCCACAGAGCCAAACTATTTACAACATCTTTTCCAAAGTTACTTATAATTCAACACAACTATCGAGCAAAAAACTGTGAGTGACATCTACTGCAATTTCTTTAAAACAGAATACGACTTTAACAACAAATGTACGTGGAGAATCTTATGTAAATGTGGGATGTGCAACCCACGATCGAAAATCGATTAGAAATAGGACACGAAAACAAGGGTGCCCTAGAGCACCCCTTGGAAGTCCCTAAAGCCTGAATTACTACTACTAGTGACAAATATGAATTTGGGTGAAATGTTTTTAACCAAGCAGTCAAACCTTTCTCAAGGGTGGACATGGTGCCTCATCCTCGCAAAAACTTGCTCTTCCCGCTTTTTTTAGTTTGAGCAGCTTGCTTAGACGGGACCCTATTGCACCTCTTTGAGAGAAAACTTATGACTAGATTTTACAAAATTAGCTGAGACAGGCGGTATGGGATGACACATAGATCAACAGCCATCTGGTTAGTCAAAACGACTGGTCAAAAAGAAAATATAAACTTCACCTGTGACCTCATTCTCGCCCTTTGAAGGCAACAGTCATAGGAGCCACCAATAAGGGTTTGTTTCACAAGGCAAAGTATAATACCCGGCAAAAATCTCAGGTGGAAAGTGTCAAACCAGCAAAAATTTTCAAGTGCAATGCGCACGTGGGCCAGGATCTGTGAATTGCAAACCATCTGCAGTATAAGAAATAGCAGGTTAGTAAGACGGCGGGTGCGGTATTACGTGTGCCAATAGCTTAGGGAACTGTCTTGCCACTCTAAGTAAAATCATTTGATTAGCAAAAATTTTTGGCGTCAGTTCGTATACCCTCCGAGCTAGAAACAAGTCATTTTGATAGAATTGACAACAAGAGAAACGATTGGCTTACACTCGTACCATAAAAGACCAGTAAGTTGCTCTTCTGGGATTTTACAGAAGTGGACTTGCTTCTGTCTTCTTGCCTTGAGATTGGACCGGTCGCCAACAAGCGTCATAAATGCTGAGGCCCAGAAACTAAAGAAGAGAACTGTAAAGATCTCGTGGAGATTTTTTCCATCGTAAAGATTTTGAGTTCCAAGCAGCTTGCGGTTACTCAAACAAACTTTTTCAGAGATTTTTGGAGAAAGCGCTGCGATATCAGCAACGAACCTAGAGCAGGCGCTGTGTAGTTGGCTATCCAAATATTGTAGTGTAGTTGTCTATCAAACAGTGTAGTTGGCTATCAAAATATTGGAGACAACGTGTGTGGTGAACTATGGATAACAAAAGTTTTCTAAATTTTTTCAATTTTAATTTTTTCTCGTTTTCTATACAGACCTGGACGTTACTGTGGAGCTGTAATTGGAAATATCTTTATTTTTATGTTGGTTACGTTTAGACTTAGATCCAGAGATTACTGTATAAGTGCATACTGAGTAGGAACGTGGATCATAGCGGCTTATAAAATTTAATTTGATTCTCTTCAAGGTGTGTCAAATAGATTTTCTACGCTTCCGTTTCTTTCTGCGAGCGCGCGAGCCAAATTATGACAAACTGGAGCCACATAATGACCGAATAAAACGCCATATAAAAACTGATTGGCTCCATTTCTTACTGGAATATAACGCCAATTGAAAACCTAATTTCATTGTAAGAATCTTGTTTTGCCTCTCGAAAAGGGAGAATGTAATTCAAATCTTAGTATGAAGCAACGAAAAACTAACAAACATGTTGAACAAGACTAAAAGGCTCAAAAGCTAGAAAATGTTGACCAGATTTTACAAAACTAGCTGAAACAGGTGGTTTGGGAAGACACGGAGATCAGCAGACATCGGATTAGTCAAGACGACCAGTCAAAATGAGGATATAAACTCCACCGTTTATCTCATTTTCATATTTTGCCCTATGAAGGCAACCGTCATAGGAGCCACCAATACGGGTTTGCTTTGCAACGGCTAAGTATAATACCCGGCCGAAATCGCAGGTGGAAAGTGTCAAACGAGCTAAATTTTTCAAGTGCAGTGCGCTCGTGGGCCAGGATATCTGGATTGCAAATGCATCTGCTTTAAAAAAAATAGCAGTATAGTAAGACAGCGGGCACGGTCTTACGTGTGCCAAAAGCTTAAGCAGATTGTCTTGCCACTCTAATTAAAATCATTTGATTAACAAAGTTTTTTGTCGTCAGTTGTTATACCCTCCGTTCTAGAAACAAGTCATCTTGATAGAATTGTCAACGAAAGAAAAGATTGGCTTCCACTCGTACCATAAAAGACCAATAAGTGGCTTTTGTGGGATGTTACTGTAGTGGACTTGCTTGTGCCTTCTCGCATTGAGATTGGACCGTTCGGAAACCCGAGCGCTCTAGCTGCTGATGGAGAAAAATGTGGAAGAGAAATGTGGAAGAAAACTAAAGAAGAGAACTGTGGAGACCTCGATGAGAATTTTTCCAGCGTATAGATTTTGAGTTCTAAGGAGCTTGCGGTCACTCCATCGAATTTTCTCTGAGATTTTTTTTAAGGAAGCGCTGCGATATCAGCAGCGAACCTTGAGCAGGCGCTTTTTTAAACAAAGTAGTTGGCTATCCAAATATTGAAGACAACGTGTGTGGTGAACAGTAGATAACGAATAACTTTTCACAAAAATTTTTATTTGGAAAATTTTAATTACCTATAACGACATGGACGTCTGTGGAGCTGTAATGAGTAATATTTTTTTACTATATTGAATAGCATATACCGTCTTACTATAATGAAAAGTGATCAAGGCAGCAGAGAAAGGATTGATGAAAATTGGAGCGCTTCTTGTCCGGCCTGCATTAAATACGCAAAACCCGTTCACGGGAGAAAACTTTTACTATACATATACCGTCTTACTATACTGAAAAAATGATCAAGGCAGCAGAGAAAGGATTGATGAAAATTGAAGCGCTTTTTGTCAGGCCTGCTTTAAATACGCAAAACCTGTTCAAGGAAAAAAACTGACAAAAAAAACTAATACATTTTTTAAAAATTAATTTGCGAAATTGAATTTTGTATATAGAATGTGAACGTAAATAAAAATTGTAATTTAACTAAAGAAACTAAACTAAAGAACACAACAGAATTTTCATTAGTTATTCCAAAAAAAGAAAATTTTTATCAACAGGATTTGCTCAATTTTCAAATGAGATGTATGAAGAATGAGTTCTAAAAAATACAGGCCGCTTGAAAAACTTACACGAGAACGCCGACAACTGCATGGTGTTCTTGATCAAAAAATATAACCAAAGCCGTCACTGACTGTGGTCAGTACATTTGCAAAAAAGTTTATATCTAACATAAAAATTAATACAACGAAAAAATAGGAAAAATTATCGGCTAGACAAAACAAACATAAATATAACAAAAGTTTTTTGGTGAAAATATAAAAAAAATTAGAAAAAAACTTCATTTTTTCAAGGAACTTCTACCGTACGAACCGACAAAAAACAAAACCACGAAAGGGGAGGAACCATGAAATACTTTTCTTAACTGACTTTGACAGGCTTGTAAGAAGGTTACATGAGAACGGCAGTTAAGGGGAGAAACTTTGTATTAGAACAGTCAGCCAAAGTGTACTCGAAGAACTTGAAAGAAATTCCGGCTCATTGGAACTTTACTAAAGTTGCGAAATAATTGAAACAAAACTACATTTTGGAGCTAGCTTGCTATGAAGGAATTGGTTGTTGTATATTGAAAACAACTACGTACCAAGGAAAATCTACGTACAAGGTGTGTCAAATAGATTTTCTACCCTTCCGTTTCTTTCTGCGAGCGCGCGAGCCAAATTATGACAACCTGGAGCCACATAATGACCGAATAAAAGGCCATATAAAAACTGATTGGCTCCATTTCTTACTGGAATATAACGCCAATTGAAAACCTAATTTCATTGTAAGAATCTTGTTTTGCCTCTCGAAAAGGGAGAATGTAATTCAAATCTTAGTATGAAGCAACGAAAAACTAACAAACATGTTGAACAAGACTAAAAGGCTCAAAAGCTAGAAAATGTTGACCAGATTTTACAAAACTAGCTGAAACAGGTGGTTTGGGAAGACACGGAGATCAGCAGACATCGGATTAGTCAAGACGACCAGTCAAAATGAGGATATAAACTCCACCGTTTATCTCATTTTCATATTTTGCCCTATGAAGGCAACCGTCATAGGAGCCACCAATACGGGTTTGCTTCGCAACGACTAAGTATAATACCCGGCCAAAATCGCAGGTGGAAAGTGTCAAACGAGCTAAATTTTTCAAGTGCAGTGCGCTCGTGGGCCAGGATATCTGGAAACAAAAATTTTTGTCGTCAGTTGTTATACCCTCCGTGCTAGAAACAAGTCATCTTGATAGAATTGACAACAAAAGAAAAGATTGGCTTCCACTCGTACCATAAAAGACCAATAAGTGGCTTTTGTGGTATGTTACTGTAGTGGACTTGCTTGTGCCTTCTCGCATTGAGATTGGACCGTTCGCAAACCCGAGCGCTCTAGCTACTGATGGAGAGAAATGTGGAAGAGAACTGTGGAAGAAAACTAAAATGAGAACTGTGGAGACCTCGCTGAGAATTTTTCCAGCGTATAGATTTTGAGTTCTAAGGAACTTGCGGTCACTCCATCGAACTTTTTCTGAGATTTTTTTAAGGAAGCGCTGCGATATCAGCAGCAAACCTAGAGCAGGCGCTTTTTTAAACACAGTAGTTGGCTATCCAAATATTGAAGACATTGTGTGTTGTGAACTGTAGATAACAAAGAATTTTTCACAAACATTTTTTTATTTGTAAATTTTTAATTACCTATAACGACATGGACGTCTGTGGAGCTGTAATGAGTAATATTTTTTTACTATATTGAATAGCATATACCGTCTTACTTTACTGAAAAAATGATCAAGGCAGCAGAGAAAGGATTGATGAAACCTGGAGCGCTTTTTGTCAGGCCTGCATTAAATACAGAAAACCTGTTCAAGCGAAAAAACTGACAAAAAATATAAAAAATTTTTTTTAAATTATTTTGCGAAATTGAATTTTGTATATAGAATGTGAAAGTAAATGAAAACAGTAAGTTTAACTAAAAAAACTAAACTAAAGAACACAACAGAGTTTTCATTAGTTTTTCTAAAAAACAGAAAATTTTTTATCAACAGGATTTGCACAATTTTCAAATGAGATTCATGACGAATGAGTTCTGAAAAATATAGGCCGCTTTGAAAAACTTACAAGAGAACACCGACAACTGCATGGTGTTCTTGATCAAAAAATATAACCAAAGCCGTCACTGACTGTGTTCAGTACATTCGCAAAAAATTTTATATCTAACATAAAAATTAATATAACGAAAAAATAGGAAAAATTATCGGCTAGACAAAACAAACATAAACATAACAAAAGCTTTTTGGTGAAAACATAAAAAAATGTACAAAAAACTTCATTTTTTCAAGGAACTTCTACCGTAAGAACCAAAAAACAAAATCACCAAAGGGGAGGAACCATGAAATAATTCTCTTAACTGACTTTGACAGGCTTGTAAGAAAGTTACATGAGAACGGAAGTTAAGGGGAGAAACTTTGTATTAGAACAGTCAGCCAAAGTGTACTCGAAGAACTTGAAAGAAATTCCGGCTCATTGGAACTTTGCGAAATTCGCGAAATAACTGAAACAAAACTACATTTTGGAACTGGCTTGCTATAAAGGAATTGGTTTTTTATATTGAATACAACTACGTACCAAAAAAAAATCAAACGAGATTTCGAAGATTTTCTCGGGATATAAAATCGTAGTGACACAATGGTGCTTAAAAGTGATAAAGAGATTAATAGTGATTTTCCATAGATTGAAGAACAAAAATGAATCGCTGAAAAAATTTAACAGAAAACGCGAAAGCTTGTCAGCGTGCAAGTTTTTGCGGATTGGTAATGATGCAATAAAAATATATCCTTGCACCCAGTGCTTTCCATTTCTTTCGGGGATTTCTTGTCTCAATTTGGATAAATTCTTAACAACGCTGTTTGACATAATTCCAAGTTCCAGTATAGAGCCTTCAACGTTAGACGCTCTTAGAAAGCCATAGACCTCAAAATTGAAAAGTGATCAATAAAAGGTGTCAGTCAACGTAGAGAGCCTGTACACTAATGTAGCTATCTCTGAGGTAATTGACATGGCTCGCAGGCTGCTTTACTAAACGTGCGTTTAAAATAAAAAGAATTATCAAATTCTCAACCAGATGAAACGGAAATGGGTCATCTGTAGCAGTTGTCTTGACCAACGTATAGATAAATTTTTGCAACGACAAACATAAACACAAAAACATAGCTATAGGTCCCGTCAAGGGCGATACAGACAACTCACATGGCATGTGCTTCAAATCTAAAAAAATTTTATATCTTACAATTGCGCCTGGAATAGAAAAGTTTTGAAATATGTGCACATACGCGAATAATCTCAAAACATTAACAAAGGTTTTAAAAGAAACGAAGATCTGGTATTGTGCTGAAGTAATTGTTATGTGTTGCCAAAATTAACCGTAACCACAGAATGGCAACTTTTATTTTCTTAGAGCTTTGCTGACAAAATTGACGATATTATCTGTACAATGGAAAGAACTCCAGAACCAATTCTAAGTAAAAAGCAACGAAAAGCAATTTGTTAAAAACGGAAGATAACCATAGTGGACAAGCCTAACAAAGTGAATCACAATTTTGAGTTCGCAGCGCTCTAGCTGCAGCGCTCTAGCTGCTGATGGAGAAAAATGTGGAAGAGAACTGTGGAAGAAAACTAAAGAAGAGAACTGTGGAGACCTTGCGGAGATTTTTTCCAGCGTATAGATTTTGAGTTCTATGGAGCTTGCGGTCACTCTATCGAACTTTTTCTGAGATTTTTTAAGGAAGCGCTGCGATATCAGCAGCGAACCTGGAGCAGGCGCTTTTTTAAACACAATAGTTGGCTATCCAAATATTGAAGACAACGTGTGTTGTGAACTGTAGATAACAAAGAATTTTTCACAAAAATTTTTTTATTTGTAAATTTTTAATTACCTATAACGACATGGTAGTCTGTGGAGCTGTAATGAGTAATATTTTTTTTACTATACTGAATAGCATATAGCGTTTTACTATACTGAAAAATGATCAAGGCAGCAGAGAAAGGATTGATGCAAATTTGAGCGCTTCATGTCCGGCCTGCATTAAATACGCAAAACCTGTTCAAGGGAAAAAACTTTTACTATACATATACGGTCTTACTATACTGAAAAATGATCAAGGCAGCAGAGAAAGGATTGATGAAAATTGGAGCGCTTCTTGTCCGGCCTGCATTAGTTACGCAAATATTGTTCAAGGGAAAAAAACTTTTACTATACATATACCGTCTTACTATACTGAAAAAAAGATCAAGGCAGCAGAGAAAGGATTGATGAAAATTTGAGCGCTTCTTGTCCGCCCTGCATTAAATACGCAAAACCTATTCAAGGGAAAAAACTTTTACTATACATATACCGTCTTACTATACTGAAAAAATGATCAAGGCAGCAGAGAAAGGATTGTTGAAAATTGGAGCGCTTCTTGTCCGGCCTGCATTAAATACGCAAAACCTGATTAAGGGAAAAAACGTTTACTATAAATATACCGTCTTACTATACTGAAAAAATGATCAAGGCAGCAGAGAAAGGATTGATGAAAATTTGAGCGCTTCTTGTCCGGCCTGCATTAAAAACGCAAAACCTGTTCAAGGGAAAAAACTGACAAAAAAATTTAAAACATTTTTTTTGAAATTATTTTGCGAAATTGAATTTTGTATATAGAATGTGAAAGTAAATGAAAACTGTAAGTTTAACTAAAGAAACTAAACTAAAGAACACAACAGAATTTTCATTAGTTTTTCCAAAAACAGAAAGTTTTTTATCAACAGGATTTGCACAATTTTCAAATGAGATTTATGACGAACGAGTTCTGAAAAATATAGGCCGCTTTGAAAAACTTACAAGAGAACACCGACAACTGCATGGTGTTCTTGATCAAAAAATATAACCAAAGCCGTCACTGACTGTGGTCAGTACATTCGCAAAAAAAATTATATCTAACATAAAAGTTAATATAACGAAAAAATAGGAAAAATTATCGGCTAGAGAAAACAAACATAAACATAATAAAATTTTTCTAGTGAAAACATAAGAAAATTTAGAAAAAACTTCATTTTTTCAAGGAACTTCTACCGTACGAACCAAAAAAAACAAAACCACCAAAAGGGAGGAACCATGAAATACTTTTCTTAACTGACTTTGACAGGCTTGTAAGAAAGTTACATGAGAACGGCAGTTAAGGGGGGAAACTTTGTATTAGAACAGGAAGCCAAAGTGTACTCGAAGAACTTGAAAGAAATTCCGGCTCATTGGAACTTTGCTAAAGTCGCGAACTAAATGAAACAAAACTACTTTTTGGAGCTAGCTTGCTATAAAAGAATTGGTTTTTGTATATTGAATACAACTACGTACCAAGGAAAATCAAACGAGATTTCGAAGATTTTCTCGGGATATAAAATTGTAGTGACACAATGGTGCTTAAAAGTGATAAAGAGATTTATAGTAATTTTCCATAGATTGAGGAACAAAAACGAATCGCAGAAATAATTTAACAGAAAAAAGTGAAAGCGTGTCAGCCTGCAAGTTTTTGCGGATTGGTAATAGTGCAATAAAAATATATCCTTGCACCCAGTGCTATCCATTTCTTTCGGGGAGTTCTTGTCTCAATTTTGATAAATTCTTAACGGCGCTGTTTGACATAATTCCAAGTGCCAATATAGAGCCTTCAACGTTAGACGCTCTTAGAAAGCCATAGATCTCAAAATTGAAAAGTGACCAAAATAAGAAGAATAATCGAATTGTCAACCAGATGAAACGGCAATGGGGCATCTGTAGCAGTTGTTTTGGCCAAGATATAGGTAAAGTATTTCAACGACAAACTTAAACACAAAAACATAGGTATAGTTCCAGTCAAGGGCAACACAGACAACTCACATGTCATGTGCTTCAAATCTAAGAAAATTTTTATCTTAAAATTGCGCCTGGAATTGAAAAGTTTCGAAATATGTGCATATACGCGCATAATTTCAAAACATTAACATAGATTTGAAAAAATGAAGATGGGGTATGGTGCTGAAGTATTTGTTATGTGTTGCCAAAATTAACCGAAACCACAGAATGGCAACTTTTGTTTTCTTAGAGCTTTGCTGACAAAACTGACAATATTACCTGTACAGTGAAAGGAACTCCAGAACCAAATCCAAGTGAAAAGCAACAAAAAGCAATTTGTTAAAAACGGAAGATATTCATGTTGGACAAGCCTAACAAAGTGCATCACAATTTTGAGTTCGTCCTTGAAAAATCTGACCAAAACCGGGACTTCTTTTAGTTTGACCTGGACAAGGAACGTGAAGAAAGAGAAGAAAATAACTTGAAAATCGTACAGAAACCAATTGTTACATGATCAAAATTAATTTATTGCGAACCTGCTTCAATGATGCCCAGGAAAAACGTTGTGAAGGAAAAGTACACAGACTGGTCAATGAACCACCAGTTTGAACATTCTCATAACCTTGGAAGAAACACAAGAAGTGACAGGAATTTACAAGCACATATTCATTGCTGTATCCTGGCAATCTGAGTTTAAATCAGAAAACTATGCAAAAAATTTGTCCGGTCTTGATAGTTTTCCAACCAGAAAACTAAAATTATGCTTATCAGCACCGAAATTAATCGGATTTTAGAATTCGGAGCGGTCTACGAGACCATCCTAGCCACCAATGTTCGGCAGGCCTGGAGACAATTAAAGGACAAAGAACTGAACATCAACATTTAGATTTAACTTCCGGCCAGCACGTAAAAGAATTTTTGCGGATCCTTGAAAACTTTCTAATGGAAAAATGATTAAAGCAGTGAAGAAGAAAATGATGATATTGGAGCGCTTCATATCAAGTCTGCACTTAACACGTAAGAAGTTTTCTAGGTGAAAAACTAAACTGACGATAAAATACCGATTTGTCTATCATCTGTTGAAACGAAAGTGAGAAATATAATTTCAAAGATGAAAATGAAAGTGAATGAAAAATTCAAGTTCAACTGAAAAACTGAACTGAAAAAGTTACGTGTATTAATTATTTACGTTTACTAATTCTTCTAAATGGCAAAAGACGAAAATTATCAGAACAGACGGATTTAATTTTTGCAAACAAACTCAATTTTTAAGAGTTTTAATTTTAAAATAGTTTCAAACGAGTTATTTTCTGAAGATTTTTGAACGAGCAATTTTCCAGCAAATGTGAAAGAATTTGCAGCAAAAAGTGTTCAGTTCCATAACCAGAAAAATTAAGGGCTAATTCTTCAGCCAAAAGCTTAGTAAAAAATCCACGCCATTAGACAAACGTGGAATGATACATTCATAAAAATTAACAGCTTATTTTCTTAACCGATACAATATTCACTATGTGATAAAGTCGCCAGAAGCAGAATTAAGGAGCTGCGAAACTCTAAGAAAGGAGCTGCGAAAGGAGCTAAAAAAACGATTAAAAAGTAGGTTAACTAAAAAAAAATACTAGGAACAAAATGTCTTAACCCACTATCTGCATAGCAGAAGAGCTATCCTGCGGAAAAACGCGACCAAAGGAGTAATAGAGTTAGCCGCCATGCACAGGAGCCATAGGGAGTCCCATGTTTTAAAATAGGTTACGGCCGTATTCAGCGGTTAGCACATTCAGCTCACTTCTTACAAAATAATGCGCTGAAACGGCGCTGACATCTCGACCCGGGGATGTACTTTTTTTGCGATTTGGATCCCCATTCTTTTAATCAGATAGGCTAATAGTAAAATAGGATCAGATAAATGTTTTTTGTAAGCAATTTTAGCGTGAGTTTAGAGGTTATTTGTGCTGTGCGGAAAAAATTATCTCTGCAAGCCAAATAACTTGCAAGAGAAATAATGGTGAACGGTAGAATCAATGTGAAACCTTTTTGTGTAGCTGTGCAAGGTATTTAGGCAAGATAAAGCCGCCACCAAGCCCTAAGAAAAAGTATAGCCGCTGTAATTTTTTAATAATTGGAAAGTCATAGCCACCGCAAAACATAATGATTAAGTATAGTCGAATCCCTGCTTTGAGTATATTTGTTGGGGGTCAGTGGTATTAGGAATAGGTACAAGTGGCTAGATATTACAGGAAAAGATATAAGTAGATAACTCTATGTGTTACAAATAATTTCCACAAACACAGTTGTTCCAAATACTCCAAAGATACCAATTACCAAAATGCCAGTTTGTGAAATAAAAAAAGTTAAAAAAAAACAGACAAAGAATAAATCATGAGCGTTTGATGAAAAGCATCAAAACAGTACAAAACTACAAATACGCTATAGATTATTTTCTTTACAGTAACAATAAATATAGTTTAAAAATTAATGCTATCAGTTAATTGGAGATATATGAATACCGTCTGACTTAACAACTTGCATAGGATAAAAAAACACAGGTAATTCTTTATTTGTTTATAGTGTGCAAAACAAAGAGAAAATTTTTTTCCTGAACCTCGTGTTTGTTAAACCAAGATTGAAAGTTTTGTTTGTTAGCAGGCAATAATTTTTCTTTGGTCTGTTCTCAGTTTTCTCCGATGTGTTTTGTTTAGAATTTTACAACTTGACAGACTTTGCAACGCAAAAAATGCCTTGATACACAGACAAACCATCTCAGTGCATCCAGATCCCTTCTTGAAAAACCTGGACCAAGTTTAGCAAATTTAGCATAACATGTCTTGCAGAAGAAATTTTGTGATGCACCAGCTCTCAAGGTATAATCGCATTTTACATTTCTCAAGTTTCTCATTTTCTTTTTTTCGGATGTCGGACACAATAGATAAAGTCACGTGAGATTTTGCTATGTAAGGAGAATTTACATTCATCTGCATTTTTTAAATTTTTTCAATCCCCCAGAATCTGTCAGAAATTGTAGTAGAGGTCCAGCATACGCAGCTTTGTCTAATAAATTATAAAAACTTGCTATAATTGGCGCAAAATGCTCAATTCTTGATTTGTGTGCTAAAATTCTAAAGTTTCTATTGATACATTATTCAATCACTTAAACGTTTTCCCGTTTTTTGGCTTTGTTTTTTTCATCGTTCAGAGGCGTACATATTTGATCCTATCAGTAACAGCTGGTACCTAATTTCATGGGTTAAGCAACAACGCCAAAGTCAGCATTTGTATCCCATTCTCTTCTCGCATCTACCACTGTTTAAGCAAATTTGCTGACGCATTTTATAGATTTATAATGCAAAAAATGGTAAATTTTATTCTAGATTTGAGTTAAGGACTTGAAACAAATCTTAATAATGGAGTTAAATTTTTTCTTTGGGTTTTTTGATGTAATAAACTACCTTACGCTGAGCTTACTTGAGTAGCTTGTTGTCATTAGATTATTCTTTCATGTATTCTTCATTCAATATCAGCACTGCTAATTTTAATGTTTTCAAAAATTAGGGGGAAATTGAAAACGTGTACTTCAATCAATCTGGAACTTCTAGATCGCATCGGACAAAGCCAAGTACGTTCCATCTCTGACTT
Source organism: Convolutriloba macropyga (assembly GCF_964194025.1). Taxonomy (NCBI): domain Eukaryota; kingdom Metazoa; phylum Xenacoelomorpha; order Acoela; family Convolutidae; genus Convolutriloba; species Convolutriloba macropyga. The sequence goes on from NC_134480.1 coordinate 15,163,809, forward strand.
TGGCTTTAAGAAGTCGTTGATTTAGGAGTAGATGAGATGTGAAACGTTTTGCACGTGGTTGCTTGCTCAAGTCGTCTTCTTCTTTCCTTCGGTTAAAGGGAATCCTACTCATAACGTTCCCAAAATTCAACAAAATGGTATCTTTTATTTTCCAAAAATCTCTTCTCAATTCACAATGTTTTTTTTCTAAATCATCGCCAAGTCTCCTCATCCAATAGACTTGTTATAGATTCGCAAAGACTTGCAAAAGTAACAAGTCAAAAGAAACAGGACTTGCAAAACTAGCTAGTCAAAAGTAACTAGTGAAATATTGAGTTAAAATTAGCACAAAATCCTTCAACGTTAGAGCAGTCTTTTGCATTCTGTTTTCCTGTTGCGTAGTAAACTCTAGTGAACACTCGGGTTGTTGCTATTGAAAGATGATTGTAACCATTTTTGCAGACAACCAATTTTGGTTATTGTAAACGTATATTTTTCGAGAACCATAATCGAACTCTCAAAGTGTATCAATACGGGTAGTAAAATCTTGACTTGTTAAGAAGGGGCAGAATCGGCTAACAACGAATCCAACTATGATTTTACAGAGTTTCTCTGATTTCTGGTCTTCGCAGTTTTCTTACTGAATACAACAGAAGGACCACTAGTAATATCCTCCAGTTTTTTATCCTGTGAATCTTTTGTCAGCTTCAACAAAAATATAACAGAAAATTAGATAGTCGCGGACTTACGGCATCTTCAAGCCAAATTTCAACTAAGCCAAATTTCAATCGGAAAAGTTCAGTTAAATTTAAACATTAATATGCTGATGCCTTTGATGTGATTGAACTATATAAGGTTGAGCGTTGCTTCAGGCGTGGAAATAATAACCTCGTTGCTGAACCACTTGAAATTTTTTCTGAAGGTATTAGTCCCATGTTCATGCTCCCAAAAATTTTTCAGATTATTGTAAATATCAGTTCCAGATAGTGGTACTGCTTTTAGTCTCATAGTTGTCAAAGCGTCTCTTTGAGGGGATCTTTGTTCACAAAAATTCACAAGATTAGTAATGTCTTTTCCTAAATATCGCCGAATTTACTGTAGAAAAGTTTATAGAAAAGATGAGAAGTTTCGTCAAATTTCATTGGCGAATCGTACCATTCGTTTTGGAAGAACAGTATTTGTTGCTGGGTTATAAGCATTGAGATACGAATCAAGAGAAATAGATCTTTCCGGAAAGGTCAGCATATCAATAAACTGAATATATTGAAGCATTGAAGATCCCATTAAGATTTGCCTTTCCAATAACTGTATCCTGCATCTCTCTCTCTCTCTCTCTCTCTCTCTCTCTCTCTCTCTTTCTCTCTCTCTCTCTCTCTCTTTCTCTGAAGACTCTCTGAGAAAACATATAAGGAAGAAGTTAAGACATAATAAGTTTTAATCTTTTTTCTCACAATTGAACGCAAACGTATATAGGTTGTTTTGCTGGAACTCAAATTCTGGCTGCATGCCAAAGGTCAATTTTCATTTTTCGAGAAGTTGTTTTGACTTTTTGCTGTCTTCTTTTTTTTCGATACATTCATCTTCAAACTCAAAATGAGTCATATTTTAAGTTTCCCACTCATTTGTTTTCTCAACGATAGACGAAACTCATGTTTTCAAAAGATGAGTGTTTCGTCTGCATTTCCGCTTTAATTCTACATTACCGTTTCTCACAAGGTGCCATAAATAAAACAAGTTGTCGTCACAAGTCCTGTTAAATGTCTTTTCTTGTTGACAAGAAGACAACTCAGATGAAACTTCTCAAAAAAATTTTTGTTTGTGAGCATAAAATAATCGATATTCATCCAGTTCTATAATTTGCAAAAAAAATAAAAAAAGACTCAACCTTCTTTTTGCAGCAGAACTGAGCTTCTCAAAGACATCCTCCAATTTGCCGCTGATTCTATTGAGATTGAGCTGACACAATTTAAACTTCAAAGATGACTCTCTTATTCGATCTATCTATCGTTGAGAAATGCTGGCAAGCGCTTACTTCCGGCTCTTGCTGATCTTTCTCATTATCCAGTATGTCAGATTCTAGGATTTCTTTGAGAATTGCACTCAATTTTATGCCCAATCTCGTTCATATTGAACACGTTTTTTTCTTGCATTGTTGAAGAGGAGAAAATCTAGGGGAAACTTTCAAGCAGACTGACGCATCATGCTTAGCTTAATATACCCTGGTGCATAAAGTTTAGCAACATGACAAGTCAAATCCTCCTTCTTTGTAAGCTAAAAGAAGCACTTAGGACACATTTAAACCCCATCATCACAAAACTGCTTATGCCTAACCATATGCATCCTTAACATCATGTTTTTATATTTGTCGCACTTGACTGCAGGATTTCTAACAATAAAAGGGAATGCTATCTTTTCTTCCAAAAAACTGAACTGAAATCTGGTAAAATGCGGAGCAACAGTATCTGAAAACAGCAGAAAAGACGCAATCCAGTAGAAATCTCCAAGAATTTTT
>NC_134480.1:15166499-15173999 GCF_964194025.1 Convolutriloba macropyga
ACTATTATTATTATTATTATTAATATTGTTATTATTATTATTATTATTATTATTATTATTAATATTATTATTATTATTATTATTATTATTATTATAATAATAATAATAATAATAATAATTATTATTATTATTATAATTATTATTATTATTATTATTATTATTATTATTATTATTATTATTATTATTATTATTAATAATATTATTGTTATTATTACTATTATTATTATTATTATTATTATTATTATTATTATTATTATTATTATTATTATTATTATTATTATTATTATAATAATAATAATAATAATAATAATAATAATAATAATAATAATAATAATTATTATTATTATTATTATTAATATTGTTATTATTATTATTATTATTATTATTATTATTATTATTATTAATATTGTTATTATTATTATTATTATTATTATTATTAATATTATTATTATTATTATTATTATTATAAATGTTATTATTATTATTATTAATATTTTTTTATTATAAATTATTATTATTATTATTATTACTATTATTATTAACAATATTATTATTATTATTATTATTATTATTATTATTATTAATATATTATTATTATTATTATTATTATTATTATTATTATTATCTTTATTATTATTTTTATTATTATTATTATTATTATTATTGTCATTTTTATTATTATTATTATTATTATTATTATTAATAATAATAATAATGACTATTATTATTATTATTATTATTATTATTATTATTATTATTATTATCATTATTATTATTATTATAATTATTATTATTGATATTATTATTATTATTAAAATTATTATTATTATTATTATTATTATTATTATTATTATTATTATTATTATTATTATTATTAATTATTGTTATTATTATTATTATTTTTATTATTATTATTTTTATTATCATCATTATTATTGTTATTATTATTAATTTTATTATTTTTAATATTAATATTATTATTGTTATTGTTATTATTATTACTATTATTATTATTATTATTATTATTATTATTATTATTATTATTATTATTATTATTATTATTATTATTATTATTATTATTATTAATTATTATTAGTATTATTATTATTATTATTATTATTATTATTATTATTATTATTATTATTATTATTATTATTATTATTATTATTATTATTATTATTATTATTATTATTATTATTATTATTATTATTATTATTATTATTATTGTGGTACCCTGTGGTATCCATCCACCACTAGTAACACCATTAGCGCAGTGAATTAATACTCAGTCAATCGCAGTATATATATATAACCTTTTGTTCATACTCCATTCAATCATACCACGATTGAGTACATCAGTGACAGGTCCTAGCAACCTTGAGCTTGGACAATACACTGGCAGTGAACTGCCTAATCGCAGTCTGCCTTAAGAAGAGTAATAAACGGTTTGTCACTGAATCTCTTTTACATAAAGCTAAGACCTTTATTGAAGCGTCTCATCTAGCGATCAAGATACACGTACAACATGGCGCAGTCAGATAAAATAGGGACGCACGGCGCTCGGCCTCGAACCTTTCGGGGACAAACCCAGTAGTAATCCACCAATCTCATGGGAGAAATGGAGGAGCCAGCTCAAAATGGCCCTCGTTGCCAAAACTAACATAGAACTGGACGAACTACTCCAAGAGAGACCGACTACAGTCATATACCCCCCAGAACCAGTGGAGGAACAACCCGTCCAAAACCCGACACAGACAATGGAACGAGAACGACTAACAAGGTACAACCAGGCGATAGCCAAATGGAAGAACGAATGCAACCACATCGATCGAATAGGAGTCTTATGCGGCGATAAGCCATGGGACATGGCAGACAGAAAAGCCAAATCACTAATCTACCTCAGCCTCGGAATTGAAGGACGAAAAATGCACGCAAGAAAATTCCCCCACACAAACATAGAATCAAAGACCACAATGGAGCTATGGGAAGAATTGGAACAAACTTTCATCCGTCCAAGAAACGTGACCTTTGATAGATACTTACTCCTGACACGTAAACAACAAAGAGGTGAAACAGTGGAACAATTTCACTCTGCACTCAGATCACTAGCCGAGCACTGTCAACTAGGGGAACTAGAAGACGAAACTACTAAGGGACATATTTACCGCAAATATGATAGACCAAGGAATCCAAAAGGAACTCTTGAAAACAACCTTAACTCCCGAAAAAGCCTTAGAATCAGCAGTAAGCATCGAATTAGGCATAAGAAGCCAATTAGCCATTCAGGCAAGACAGCCATCGGATACACCGACAAACCCCTTCATTGGACGAGAAGAACAAGTCATGGAAATCTCCAGCTCACGCTACCGCGGATCTAATAGACCCCTGTCAACATTTAGAGGCACAACTAGAGGAATAACCAGAGGGATCGGCAGAGTGTCGAGCAACAACAACAACAACAGAGCACCAACACACAACTGCAGAAATTGCGAACAACCATGGGACGCGAACCATCGAACAAAATGCCAAGCAATAGGCCAAACATGCCGTCGATGCAATAAGCAAAATCACTTTGCGAAGGTGTGTAGATCGAACCTGAACAGACAACAAACTAGTAGATCGGTGAACGAGATAGACAACCAAAACCTAGACCAACCATCACAAGGCATACATATGATTACACACATCCCGGACACCCAATCAACATACGACGACTCCGCAGATGAATATACAGTAAACATGATGGAAACACCCGACGATTCCACGACACCATCCAAGCTACACATACAGTACGGGCACAGCAAATTCTGGGTAATGGTTGACTCAGGGAGCTCCACTAGTATCGTAACTGAACAGATGGCGAAAGACATAGAGGCCAGAGACAGCAACACATGGTGGAGCAGAACAACAAACCCAGTACAATTGAAGAGCTACACGGCCACCCCCATAAAGAATCTAGGGACACTTTACTGTGACATCGAGTGCAACGGATGGAAAGCAGGACGTGCGGACATCATAGTCGTACCAAACAAACATCGAGCAATCATAGGAAGGGACATGTTCAAACCCCTTGGGATCCAACTAACACAACACGAATCACCAACATCTACAGGTAAGAACATCAACTCAATAGACACACCCCAAACCCCTACAATCAAAGCCGAAAGAGCAATAAAATACAAAAAGTTAACATCAAGGATAGGACGCTCCCTACACCATAAGGTAAAATCACAATTTAAGCCAAACTTTACACCGGTCCACCAAAAGGGAAGACGCGTACCACTACACCTCGAGAAACAAGTCGAAGAAAAACTAAAAAACTTACAAAACAACGGACACATAACAAAACTAGACAAATGCAGCGATGAATTTTTTATATCACCAATAGTCATCACAGTGAAGAAGGATAAATCAATAAAATTAGCGATGGACTCAAAAACAATCAACAAAGCAATTCACAAAAACAAATACCAAATGCATAACATCGACTGCCTTATGGACAGCATAGCACAAACAATCACTCAATCGTCCGACGAAGGAGAAGTCCTATTCTCAACAATAGACTTACGATACGCATACAGCCAGTTACCACTAGATGAAGATACAGCAAAACAATGCAATTTCAATATCATAGGCGGCAAAGCCACAGGAACATATCGATTCAATAATGGATTTTACGGACTCACGGACATGCCAGCAGAATTCCAAAAAGCAATAGACAAAATTCTATACAACCTGACAAACACATTCAGTTTTCTAGACGACATCATCATAGTTACTGGAGGCGGCATACAAAACCATAAAGAAAAACTATTCAAATGTTTAGACAGATTAAACGAAAAAAACCTAGCAATCAACCTCAACAAATGTCATTTCGCAAAAGATAAGATAACGTGGCTAGGCTACGAAATAGACAAAAAAAAGGTATCAAACCAATCGTCTCCAAGACACAAGCTATACTAAATCTAAAACCACCCACGTCCCACAAACAACTAAAATCATTCTTAGGCAGCGTACATCACCTAACGAAATTTATACCGAACCTCGCACCACTATGCCGTGAATTTCGAAATCTATTACGAAAAGAAACGAAATATGTTTGGACAAAACATCACCAAACAAAATTTGAAAATATAAAGTATTGCATACGCAACTTAACAGAAAATACACACTACGACACAAAAAAGAAAAAACCAGAGTTAAAACAGACGCATCAAGATCAGGCCTAGGAGCAGTTCTAGAACAAGAAACATGCAACGGATGGGAGACAATATCATACGCTTCAAGATTTTTAAATAAAGCGGACGAAAAATACAGCATAAACGAACTAGAGTTATTAGGCGTAGTATGGGCATTAGAACACTTTAAACATTATTTATTAGGCCATCATTTTACAGTACAAAAAGATCATAGGGCACTACTATCAATCCTCAAAGAACGCTCCAGCAAAATTCATCAAAGCCGTTTAACGAGATGGTATGACAGACTAATCCCATTCAACTTTAATATAGAACACATACCAGGAACAAAAATGGGACTAGCAGATTATATGTCTCGCAATCCATCCGAACCGGCAAAACCCCCCAGCACATACGACGAAAATTTTATAATAGCGCAAATAGACATAATCAAAGAAACATTTCATATAATACGCAAAAGAGGAAGACCAAAGAAACAAAGCATTACTAATACACAACCCAATTCTAAAACAACACACAGCGATTCCAACGCTATTAAAACACATACCTTGCAATCGCCCCACGATTCCAACCAATCTATGAACTACCAAACAAAACGCCAAAGAGGACGGCCCAGAAAAACAAAAGCGGAATCGTCGAACGAATCCACACAATTTAGAGACAACACCGACAAACGCCGCACGAATACTAACAAATTACAAACAAACTTGAATTACAACCTACGCAGCAGTCACAAGACATTCCAACCACAAACAAACATGTCGAATAATGACGTCATTAACAACACACAAGACACACAACGAACGATTACAGAAGCGCATTTGCCAATTAACACAGCTATACTTAAACAGCCTAATTTTAAACAAACAAACGAAATGGAACACACAACAAACAAACCAAATAGCGCCACCATCAAATCACCAACACAGAAAACACCATTTTCAATGAGGAACTATCTGAGCCCCACCCCAAATAAGGACGAACTACACCCCACCAGCTCATCGGACGACCAACTCCCTAAAGAACTTGACATCACCTTCAACAAACAACTAATAGCAGCCATGATCAACAGGGATACGGTACTACGTGAAATAAGAGACTGCATTCTCAACAACGATCAAACGCGATGCAAACAACTCAGCAGACAGATACACAAAATGGAACAGCTTAAGTGTCAACAACGGCTGCATACTGGTCGACAACAAACTAGCAATACCAAACATCCTAAAAGACTCCGTAATCGACGTACTCCACTCAACACACCCTGGAGCATGGGGCATGACAGAATTTGGACAAAGATTATGGTGGCCATTTATCAATCGAGATTTAATCAATAAATCTAAAACGTGTCGACCCTGTACGGAATTCGGTAAGAACTTAAAAAGCATAATAAAGAAGTCCGATTGGTCCCCCCCTTCCACCGTGCTCTGAACCAAACGAAGAAATACAGCTAGACTTCGGCGGACCTATACTCGACGGGCAAGGAAGGGAAGTCTACTTCCTAGCATGCATCGACCGTTTCTCGAAATTTCCTACCCTCAAATTAGTCGCAAACGCAAACGGTCCAAACATAGAAAAGTTTTTAAACAAATATATAACGCAACACGGCGTACCTAGAAATATAAGACTAGATCAAGCCAGATGCCTAAAAGGTAATAAAATACAACAATTATGTAATCGCTATAACATCAATCTAATATACGCACCGGCCAACAACCATCGCCCCATAGGATTAGTAGAACGCCTAATACAAACCGTCAAGCGACGTTTGGGGTGCATTAAACTGGACCCTAATCAAAAACCGTTCAATATCAAAAGTGCCCTCCAAAACCTATCTTTCGAACTACGCACGTGCCGAAAGAAAAATTCTAAACTCTCCCCGTTCGAAGCCCATTACGGACGAAAAGCAAATACCGCAATAACAAATATAACATCAAAACCTAACATAAAAAATCTAAACTGGTCAAATACTTTAAAATATTATTTAGATGACAACATCATAGGAGAGGAGGAATTGATCAGCCAGGAGAAATGGTACGACGAGGACTTGGACAGCGACAACGAAGTGAGAGCAACCAAAGAACGTAAACTGCAGGAAGCCAAAGATGATAAAGGCGAAGTACCGCGTATCATAAAAAGCATAATAAAGAAGTCCGATTGGTCCCCCCTTCCACCGTGCTCTGAACCAAACGAAGAAATACAGCTAGACTTCGGCGGACCTATACTCGACGGGCAAGGAAGGGAAGTCTACTTCCTAGCATGCATCGACCGTTTCTCGAAATTTCCTACCCTCAAATTAGTCGCAAACGCAAACGGTTCAAACATAGAAAAGTTTTTAAACAAATATATAACGCAACACGGCGTACCTAGAAATATCGGACTAGATCAAGCCAGATGCCTAAAAGGTAATAAAATACAACAATTATGTAATCGCTATAACATCAATCTAATATACGCACCGGCCAACGACCATCGCCCCATAGGATTAGTAGAACGCCTAATACAAACCGTCAAGCGACGTTTGGGGTGCATTAAACTGGACCCTAATCAAAAACCGTTCAATATCAAAGGTGCCCTCCAAAACCTATCTTTCGAACTACGCACGTGCCGAAAGAAAAATTCTAAACTCTCCCCGTTCGAAGCCCATTACGGACGAAAAGCAAATACCTCAATAACAAATATAACATCAAAACCTAATATAAAAAATCTAAACTGGTCAAATACTTTAAAATATTATTTAGATGACAACATCATAGGAGAGGAGGAATTGATCAGCCAGGAGAAATGGTACGACGAGGACTTGGACAGCGACAACGAAGTGAGAGCAACCAAAGAACGTAAACTGCAGGAAGCCAAAGATGATAAAGGCGAAGTACCGCGTATCATAAAACTTCCATCTGCTAACTTTGAACAGCCCCTCGCCAGAAACAGCCCGCGTCTTCAACTAGCCCGCAAAACCCTCGCCGCCTCTCGAAACAAGAAACAACTCCAAGGCCTGTATGAAGCGATTCCAGAAGGGGCTGCGTTAGTAAAAACAACAGATAGCACCGTGACCATTAAAGTCCCCGGCCAACAAGATACGGTATTAAACAATTCCGACGTCGCAAAATTTGGCACACCGGAGCAACGCCACATTCCCCTGATCAACTTTGCCGCCAGAAAGACCGTGCGCAACCACCACGCAAAGTTCATCAGTAGTATAGAGTCACATGCACAAGACATCAAAAGCAAATTAATCGGCCAACGAGCCATACGAAAAAAAGAAACCACAATGTCAAACGTAGACAAAAAGGCAAAAGCC
>NC_134480.1:15178999-15181499 GCF_964194025.1 Convolutriloba macropyga
TGAATGTTTTATTTCTATTGTCTAATTTCATGCAGCCTAAGCGTCTTTTAATTGTTTGTATCAAACGCTCCACTAATCCTATGGCTCTATGATCATTTACAGGGGCAGGTAGTATGTTAATATTGTGTTGTTTGCAAAAGTTTTTAACTTTATAACCTATTAAACATCGAGCTTGATCAAGTCTAATATTTCGGGGAACACCGTGGGTTTGAATGTAATCGTCTAAAAATTTTAGTACATTTGGTCCATTAGCTTTATCAAATACTTCTACAGAAGGATATTTGGAAAAACGATCAATACATGCAAGAAAATATGTGTCTTGATCTTTTTCATTCGTGATAGGACCTCCAAAGTCAATCTGTATTTCTTCTTTGGGCTCTGTACATGGCAATAAAGGTTTCCAATTAGACGCCGGAATAACAGGTTTAAGGTTCTTACCAATATCCGTGCAAGGTTTGGACGTGGCCGCTTTATTTAGAATTTCGCGGTGCATATACGGCCAGAACGCGTATTGACCAAGCGTTATCATCCCCCAACTTCCTGGATGCGTTAAGCGGAGGCTTTCCAAGACCGCGTCTTGAATGGAGTGTGGAATCGCAACGCGTTCGTCCACACAAACACATCCTGAGCGGACGTGCAAGTCTCGCCAGTACGAGAATAGGTACGGGTTGACTTCCTTGCATCTCTGGGGGTCATCTTGAAGTATGCAGTCCCGCACCTCCTTCAGAACTGCGTCCTTGCTAGTCAGTACTGCCAGAAAGCCTTTTGTGAACAACTGTGTCAGGTTGTTCTCAAACACCTCTTCTTTTGACAATTCGACACTAGGAGAAGGGTGTCCCTCAGTTGAAGATCGGGTCGTTCCTGAATTTGGAGTGGATTGAAATGTCACTCGGCTGTGGGTAGGGGGAGTTTGCGGGTTTCGGCTGTGCGAAGGAGAAGTACTCATTGTGTGGTTTTCAATTACGTGGATATGAGTTTGGTTGAATGTAGTAGTTATTTGTGACTGGATTTGAGTTGAATTTGTACTGGTATTAGAATGAGATTGCAATTGTGCTGCGTTTGCAGAGTATTTAAGAAGCAACTGATTTGTGTTTCGATTAATGGCAGAAAGCAAATTGGAATAGTTTGTTGAGCGAGGATGTGAGGCACGTGTGGAATGTGAGGTAATGACGCTGTTAAAATGTCATGATTGGCAGGTTTGTGGTGTGGTATTTACATAAATTGCTGCAATTGCGTCACGAATGCGGGTAATTGTTGCTACCGCAAATTCCTCGTCATATTTGTTTGTAACTTTTGCTTTTTGATTTGGTTGGCGAGAAATATAATCTACCAGCCCCATTTTTGCACCGGGGATATGTTCAATATTAAAGTCAAAAGGTAAAAGACGATCAATCCATCGTGTTAATCTACTATTATAAGATTTGTTTGATCTGTGTTCTTTCATGATTGAGAGTAATGCTCGATGATCTGTGATGATTGTAAATGATTTGCCAAATAAATAATATTTAAAATATTCTACGGACCACACAACACCTAGTAATTCAAGTTCGTTAATGCTATAACGTTCCTCATTTGAGTTAAGGAATCGAGATGCAAATGCGACCGTATGCCAACCTGTAGGTGAACGTTGTTCTAGTGCTGCTCCTAACCCTGCTCTAGAAGCATCGCATTTGATCCGCGTTTCCAAGTGAGGATTGTAATGAGTGTTTTCTGTGGCGTTTGCTACTCTATTTTTAATTGCTTGGAAATGTGTATCATGTTCTATGTTCCAAATGAATTTTGTGTTCTTTTTTAATAATGGACGAAGAGGATGACATAATTGGGATAAGTTAGGAATGAATTAACCAAGGTAGTGTACAGAACCTAAAAATGATCGGAGTTGTTTTAAATTTTTAGGTGCTGTTAGAGATGCGATTGCCGCTGTTTTTGACTCAAGTGGGGCTATTCCAGATTGACTGAATTTATGTCCTAACCATTCTATTTCGGTTTTTGCAAAATGACATTTAGGTAAGTTGATTCGTAGATTATCCTCATCCAATTTTTGTAAGCACTGGTAAACAAGTTTTAGGTGGTCTTCTTTGGTCCCACGGCTAACCACTCTAATGTCATCTAGAAAGCAGTAAGTATGTTTTAGTCCGACTAAAGTATAGTCCATTACTTTTTGGAAAGCTGCTGGCATATCAGTTAAACCGTAGAAACCTGTAATGAACCGATATGTTCCCGTTCTCTCACCGCTGATAATATTAAAGTTACAGTGTTTGGCTGTTTCCGGATCTAATTTAAGTTGACTGTATGCGTACTTCAAATCCAGTGTGGAATAATATGCTGTTTCTTGTGATGCGGATGTGTTTAAATTTTGCTGAATTGTGTCAATCAAATTATCAATATTTGGCATTTGATATTTGTTTTTGTGAATAGACTTATTTAAAATTTTTGAATCTAGTGCTAATTTAACTGTTTTATCTCTTTTAACTGTAATAACTATAGGTGAGATGAAGTT
>NC_134480.1:15186499-15220302 GCF_964194025.1 Convolutriloba macropyga
GGGGTTCCGGGTAGGTGACTCGTGGGGCAAAAAATTAATTTACTAAAAGGGTTGTAATGTTCTCACTTGAGATTTTTATTGATCACTAAGATGACCAAATGTATCCTATGTGATACTTGGAACCAATCAGTAACCTTGTAATAAAACCTGCCACCGATTGATTTCAGCTATTTAAATTATCAGTGAGAACCCATTTAGATTTCTCAAATCTGAAAAATTTAAAGAGATGGAAACCAAGAAACAATCAAAAACGCTCTGATTAGAGAAAATACAACATAGGATTGAAACGATTCAGCGAAAATTTTAGAATACACGCAGATGCAAAAATTGCTTCAAATATCGTTTGGCAGCAATTGATAACACTTAAAACTCTTGTTCTGGGCAAAAATAAAGATTTTGATCATTAAAAAAATTTAATTATTGTTTATTTGGACAAAATTCAGACTATGATCGTGTTTGTAATTTTTAAAACTTTCTCCTGAAACAGGAGAATTGTAAAATATTGCGTGCTTGGACGTTTTTTACTTCGCGGACAAACAGGACCACTAAAAATTTTTTGTGCTAAATCTTTATTTTCATTTGCGTATTCACTTTATGATATGCATTGAGTTTTCATTTACTTCTTTTGGTCTCAAATTGATTGCTTAATTTCATGGTAGCTTAAGATTGATCTGGATTCTCATCAGCCCTCGGTTCTTCCGGAACTACATCTGTCAGGTTCTCCTCGCCTCCCGCATCCTCATTTTCCGGTTCCTCAGCTATGACGTCATCAGGAATCGGAGGACTACCTTCAGCAATGGGATCCTCTTCCTCCGCAATCGCGTCTATTTCTGGCCTCTCATTAACGTCGTCAACATCGGCAGGTTCCTCACGAATGTCTGGATCGTCACCGGTAGGTTCAACTTCAACATCGTGGTTCTCGTCATCCACTGGCTGTTCAGTTCCAGTTGCTGGATCGTCACCTTCCGTTTCCTCCGCGAATTTGACCTCTTTTGCCGAGTTTGGTCCCGTTTTGACTTTCTGGGAGGCAGACCCGATCCGTGGACTGAGTTCACGAGGGGTAGTGGTTCGTGGGCGGGCGGCGCCCTGTATTCCATCTTTTTTGCCCATTCTAGCATGCTTCCTAGAAAACAACAGAGATTATTCAACAGTGTTCTGGTATGTTAGGTAATTTCGCAATAATAACCATTCAACCCTTAACCGTTAAAGGCCATAAAGGACTGCTGTAAAGGATCGTACAATTTTCTCCCTTTCTACAAAATAGCCCTTTATTGCAATCTATTGAAAAGAGTTTACAATTGCAGAATCGTGAACTTAATTTTCGTGGGGGGGGGGGGGGGGGGGGTGAATATGACCGCGGGGTGACGATGCTTCAAAATTCATGCTAACAATTATAGAATTACAAACGGTTTCATTGAAGTTATAAAAGCATCGTAGTTAGTTACCCGGGCCGAGGAAGTTACCGAAAAATAACTGTTAGTGTAAGAGAATGTAGATAAGGTTCAATTACATTGTTCTAGACAGTTTAGTTTGGTAAGTTTTTATATCGGTTTTAAGTTGCGGGAACAACCAACTCGTTTTGGTTGCGATAAGGACAAAAGTCAATGTTTTTTCAAGTTTTACTTCTGACTTGATTGTTGCACGACATGCTCCAGGGGAAAGAGGAGGCCAACTAACACATCACAGACGTTTGACCAGATCGTCGAAGAGGGTGTAACCCAAGTTGCCTAGAAAACCGTTTCGAAAAAAGGTCAAGAAAAAATAGGCTAATCAGCCAAAACACGTGCGAGGGCGGAGACCGGACGAACGTACGTACCGTAAGCCGTTTTCACCTTCACCACACGGTGTTGTCCATCTCGTCCAGGATAGACTTCAAGAACACGTCCAAGGGGCCAAATTCCACGTGGAGTCATATCTTTCAGAATCCAAACGATGTCGTTGACTCTGAGTGGTGTTTGGTCACTATCGCTCCATTTGGACCTCTTTAACAGTGTCGGAAGATACTCCTTGACGAGTCGTTTCCAGAAATGGTTGACCATTTGCTGCACATTCTTCCAAGACTTGAAACTGGCGGGTTCTTGGCTGTCGAACTTTCCTGGTGGGAGAGAGTTGAACGGTCTGTTGATCAGAAAATGGTTTGGCGTGAGAGGCATTTCATTTTCTGGAAGGTCAGCGACAATCGTTAGTGGTCTGGAGTTCAATATAGCTTCGGTCTCGACCAAAATTGTCCTGAACACATCAAGCGACAGCCTTCTGGAGCCTAGAATGATCAATAGAGTGCGTTTCGCGGTCTGGATCAAGCGCTCCCAAATACCGCCAAAATGAGGTCCATAGGGAGGATTGAACTTCCAGGTTGTGTTCGTTGCTGCCATTGCTTTGTAGATTTTGTCGTTGTCGAGACGTTTCACAGATCTTTTTAGTTCCTCAGATGCACCAATAAATGTCTTGCCATTGTCGCTGAGCATTGTTGTTGGCTGGCATCTGCGGCTTACAAAACGTCGATAGGCGTTTAAAAAAGTGTCAGTGTTGAGATCGGGACAAGCTTCTAGATGGACACACCTAGTAACCAGGCAAGTGAAGATGAGGCCGTAGTGTTTTTCAATCTGTCCTTTGGCATCCTCTATATAAAAGGGTCCAAAAAAGTCGACTCCGCTGTTCGCGAAAGGATACTGGGTAGAGTCTGTCGGGAAACGGCAGGCAGGGAGGGGAGCCATGACGGGTTGAATGTTTTGAGCGGCAAATCGTCTGCAGAGAAAACATCTGTACTTTATACTCAAAAGTGTTTTTCTGAGTCCAATGATGTGGTATCTTTGCTGCACAAAAGCTTTCACTGGCTCTGTTCCTTGGTGAACGCAAATGTTATGTGCATGCTCTATATAGAGTCTCGCTATCTTGTCCTTTGCGTGCAGTATAATCGGAAATTTCTCAACTTCGAGGTTATCTGGCGCAAATTGCAGTCTTCCGCATGACCGAAGGATTCCATTGTTGTCCAACATTGGGTTGAGCGAACGGATTTTGCACTTTGAATCTATCCTGGAACCACGTTTCAGGGCTTGGATTGTTGAGAAGAAGAAATTTTGCTGCGAAATTTTGATCAGCTGATTTCTTGCAAGAATGAGGTCTTCTGTTATATACTGGTGATCTTTAGGCCTTTGCTTTTTGATCCGAAAGAGCAAATTGAAGACTGTTGCTAAAGTCAGGAGCAACTTGTTCCAAGTTGAGAACCGTGTCGGGTCGATTATTTGCTCCGACAAATTGCGTGAAATTTCATGCGTTGCTAACACATGCTTTGAAGAGTTTTCAGCAGCGCTGAGCTGTCTTGTGGAAAGAAATGCTGGCGCTGTTAGCCACTTGGCTGTAATTTCGTCTGGGTTGAGACCACGGGTCCCGTGGTCAGCTGGATTTTCTTTGGTGGCAACGTGTTTCCATTGGTAAGCATCAGTTGATGCAAGGATTTCTTTGAGGCGATTCGCAACAAAAACAGGTTGCTTCTTGGTTGTCGATAACCAGTCAAGTACTACTTGACTATCTGTCCAGAGTGTAGAGCGAGTAATGTGAAATGATGACTCTTTCATGATGGTTGAAAGAAGGCGCACTCCGATGACTGCGGCTTCCAACTCTAATTTGGGTATGCTGATTTGTTTAATTGGGGCAACTTTGCATTTGCCTATTAGGTAACAAGTTTCAACATCAGTGGCTGAGTTAGGAACTGTTTTCAAGTATGCAACGGCTGCAACTGCTACAGCTGAGGCGTCGACAAATATATGGATTTCATTTTCACTTTCTGGTGAATGGCAACTCTTATTCAGAGTTCTGTTCAATGTCACTTCTGGGGAAGAAAAGTATAAATCCAAATTCTTTTGAAGTGGTTTAACTACTTGAGGGGCAATTTGATTGTCCCATTTTTTCCCAAGTTTCCACAGTTCTTGAAGAACTATTTTGAAACGGATCGTTGATGGCGACATTATTCCTATTGGGTCGAAGATCGAGGAGACAAGACTAAAGATCTTACGTTGAGTGTATGCTGAGGCATCTTTTGGGAAATCAGTGAGAGGTTTCATAAAAAAGCAGTCTTTCTCAAGATTCCATTTAACACCAAGAACTCTAACAATATCTGTCTTGTTCTCTTTGTCTTCTGGAGGGATTTGATTTAGAATTAGAGAGCTGTTTGAAACAAATTTTGTGAGTCGAAACCCACCTGTTTGCAGACAATTTTTTGTTTGAAAAACTGCCTTACAAGCGTCTTGTTCTGTTGCATGTGATTGGATGTAGTCATCCATGTAAAAGTGCTTTCTGACGGCTTTGAGGGCTTCTGGGAATTGTTGACTGTTTTCTTTGGCACAATGGTTAAGAACGTATATTGCGCACGAAGGTGAGCAATTTGCTCCAAAGATGAGTCTGGTAAATTGGTACTGTTGTATCTGATTGTCTGCTAACCAAAGAAATCGAAGAGCAGATTGATCAATCTGATGGATGGCGATTTGCATAAACATGCCTTCGATGTCCGCAAGAACTGCAACGGGATGTTCTCGAAATCTCATCAGGACACCTAAAAGGTTATTAAGGAGATCTGGTCCTGTAAGAAGGTTTGAATTAAGCGATTGGCCGCGGAATTTTGAAGCGGCATTTGCAACTCGGCGGACTTTTCCGGGCTTATTGATATTTTCCACAGGATGGTGTGGCAGGTACCAAATTCTGTCTGGTTGAGGATCTTGCATTTCCACCGGTTTGACATAGTTTTTCTCGAGGTCTGTCAAGAGAGTCTCATTGTATTTGTCCTGCAACAAAGGTTTACGTTGAAGGCGTGTATTAAGGCTTTTGACTTGGTTCAGTGCAGAATAGAAGTTGTTTTCCAAATTTATTTCTGATTTCCAAGGCAGTTTGATTTCATATCTCTCACCATTGTGATTGATGGAGTTCTTCAAAATATCAAGAAACTGTTCTTCTTGCTTTGTGTAAACTTGTTCACGGTCCTTCTGAATGCCATCAGCTTCAATACTCCAGAACTGTTGAACAAGTTCGTCAAGTCCGGGTTCATCTGATCTGTTTCTTGACACATGGAAAATAAATTTCTTCTGCTGAGTTGCGGGCTGTTGAGTGGTGGCTGAGATACAATTCTCATATTCACCAGCGAGGGTCCAACCAAGTTTAGTTTTCACACCAAACGGTTGATTTTGATTGCCAGGTATAACATGTGTAGGGTAGGTGAATGCGAATGCGTTAACACCGAGGAGGGCGCCGATTTTGCCATCGGCAATATTTGGGAAATGTATGTGGCGCAAACTGTTGAAGGCATCACAAATTTGATTAAGTTCAAAAGTTTTTGCAGCTGCGACGTTCAGAGACGGGGTGCTGAACGTTCGAGAGAGTTCAAACGATATTTCAGTTGACTTATATGGAGTTATTGTGACTGGCTCAACAATTTTTGAGAGGGACATGCTGTTCTCTGTATTGAGAAATTGTAGTGGTACTGACTGTTGTGTTTCACGGGGAAGCTCAAGAAATTCAGCTATGGCGTCCAATACAAAACTGAATTGGCTACCGGGGTCTATGAGGGCGTAGGTATCGAAGGCTTTATTCCCCTTGAGGAATGAAACTGGAATAAGCTGCAATTGCTCATACCAATTCTTCGGTGTTTCTGAGCATTGGTTAATGCTGAACGATTGGTTAATTGCATTGCCGTTTAAATTACGTCGTTGCACGTTTTGCTGGCTTTGGTTGTTGAAAGTTTGGCCATAACGGCTGTTGGGGGCTTTGTTTGTTTGACTTTTCTGTTGAGAAGATGTATTTGGAGTTTGACTTGAAGCTTTGCTACTAGACGAAGCTGTTGGATTGTTACCAGAAAAAACTTCAGTAGAAAAAACTGCTGTAGGGCGTTTGATTTGCTTGGCGGGATCATGAAGGGTTGTGTGGTGGAATCCACTGCAAACCTGACATCGTTTTTGCGATGGGCACGATTGTTTGTGGTGTTTGTTGCTCAAGCAGTTTGTACACAAATTATTTTGGCTGACAAGGTTGTATCGATCACTTGGTGAGCACAATTGATACTCAGGGCATGTGGCAATGCTGTGTTCTTGTTTGCACTTCTCACAAGATCGTTTTGTGTTAAAGGTTTTGTTCGGAACGTTTTGTGAAATTGACGGTTGCTTTTGCTGAGGCCCAAAGTTCCATTGTTTTCTACTGTTTTCCGCTGATGCGTTGTTGACTGACACTGAGAGATTGCCATTGTATTGCTTGGTTTGCGGGTTGTTCGAGTTGACAAACTTTGAGGCTTGAGAACTGATGGTTCTTTGATTGCTTTCTCGACTCACTTTGTCGTAGATTTGAGCTTGGAGCCCCAACCACTGTTGAAAATCCACAAGAGTTGGGTCTGAGTTGAGCTCGGTGAGACAATGTTCTGTCCATTTCAGAACCAAATGATGTGGCGTTTTCTCTTTGGCTTTCTTAGTGAGTGTTGTAGACTGGAGGTCTGCTGTAAAGCCAAGGTATTGGAAGGCTTGCACAAGTCTTTTCAAAAATGAGGAAAAGGCAATGAAGCTTTGCTTGTTTTGGAAGTTCATTTGCCAGTTTTCAAGCTGGTTAATGAACGCATTAACAACTATAGTACGATCACCGAAATGTCGGATTAGTTCATTCAGTGCTGTCTGATAATAGGATGGATCGCAGGAGTAAGCATGAATCAAGTCTTTTGCTTTCCCACTCACAGAATTCTGTAAGTAAGTTATACGATGAGTGTCTGTAATGGAAGGGTTGTTGTGAATCATCGTGTTGAAATTATTGATCCACTCGTGAAAGTGGATAGGATCACCATTGAAATTCTGAAGTTTCAAAGGTGGCAATTTGATTGAATGCTTGAAATCAACATTTCCTTTTTCCTGTGTTACATTAGGGTTCGAGTATGCTGAGCTTATGTGTTGATTGACAGTGGGCAGCAAAATCTGGTTAATTAAAGGCTGGCTCAACTGATTTTGTCCAGCAGGATTTGAGTGTTGATTAATGCACATTGGGGCATGGATCGTGGAAGTTAATGGAGCTTGACAGTTCGATGGAACTTGAGAGTCAGGAACAAACTGGTTGTTACACAACTGACTGGGTTGTGTCACATTTTGGTTAACTGGGAAAGTGCTGGTAAAACCGTGTTGACTGTTAACAGGTTGTGGAAATTGCAGAGGAGCCGCAATTCCGTTTGATTGTGGAGCTACCTGGTTTGGCAGAAAATTAGGAGCTGCAGGATTTAAGACGGTATTTTGGTGCTGTTGTTCCATCAGTTGTACGGTAATTGGAGGAACACTTGCGGAATGTACCCCAGTTATAGGATTAATATATTGATTGGATTGTAGGCAATTGTTTTCTGCCACTATTTTATCAGTTGTACTTGGAAGATGTGAGGTTCTGTTTGCCACTGTGGGTAAGCAGGGGAGTTTTTGCAGATCACAGTTCAACACTTGACTATCGAGGTATCCATTTGTTCCTATTTGAACCTCAGAAGGTCCAACATTCTGTTGTAGATTGGGAAAATTATGATATTGAGGATTTCTGTTGGCATATGAATCCTGATTGTTTCTTCGCTTTGGCAACTTTAAATTAAGGGTTTTCTCCAATGCCGAGTTTTGGGCAAAAAGACCATCTGCTTGTAATTGAATAGTTGGATCTGCCAAAATGAAGGGGTTTGAAAGTGAGTGATTACCTGAAAGGTTCAAATTTTGGATTGGAGGCAAAAGGTTCTGCGACGTGTCAAAGTTGTCACTCAAGATGATTTGAGCTGTTTCAATATCGCAGACATCTCTATTTACCAGGCTGGAGGCAATTTCAAGTTTCCCTGATCTTGTTGGAGATGTGAATTTTTGGCTGATATCTTTGTCAAAGCAGGGAAAAGGATTCGGAACGTTTAATTCGTTTCCAAGTTTAGTTTTGGATTTTAGAAGACTTTCATGAACTTCCTTTTTAGGATTTCTTTGATGGGCTTCAAGCACATGTTGAATTTGAAGTCCTGGTTCATTAGATGTTTGCAGAAACAGTGATGGTTGTCTTGGCCGTGGTGGTAATGGAGGCGGCTGATTGAAGATGTTACTGCTGGTCTGCTTTCCTTCTATGTCGCGCTGATGCTGGATTCGTTCCTTGTCGTCACTGGGCGCAGGTGTTGATTGCCGAGACAGGTTTCTTCTGCTGGAGATCATGCTGACATCATCTCTAATGCGACTAGAAGACTGACTGAGCTGGCCATCGTCGTCCAACAGATCAACTTGCAGTTCCAGTTCATTGAGGCGAGTTATTAGTGTCGTTTGTCTATTCAATATTGATGATGCAGTACTCTGATGTGGCTGCTGTCTCATCACTTCCTCTGAGAGTTTCTTGAGCTCTGTTTCCTGGCCTTTGATTTTGTTGATCATCAAAGACAATGACCGGAAACTCTTTTTCTGCTCCACAGTTTTCTCAAGGAGATCGAGCAGTTTCTTCATTGACATTTCTGTCGCTTTGAACATATTGATGGCAAACTGACATTCAGCGCTGTTCTGCTTTGACATATTGGTGGCTGCTGCTTTGTTGTAGCTGATTGTTGATGATGTAGGTGAAGAAGCTCGTTACTGAAGGTGAAAAACGGCTTAGAACCGGAGCGACGCAAATTTTTGATGTAAAAAAAAGTTGTCTAAGGTTTGAATGCTAATGATCCTAGTTTTTTCTTGTTCAAAAGACCGGCGACGCAAATTTTCTCAAAAAGTGATGTCCTAGAATGTGTTTTGTGTGCTAAATCTTGCCTTTTGCGCTAAAAAAAACTTAAAAGCTTTTCCGAACGTTCGCGCGCTTTAATCGACTTTCGTTCAACAGACTTAAATAATTGCTTGTTTTTTGTTGAATTAACACAAGTTTTGGTTAAATAGCTGGCTTTAACTTTTTTAACTAGTGTCTCTGGCTACTGTAGTTGACAGGAAACTTGTGCTTTGCTACAATTATGCAGTTGAACCAATATTAGACCAGAACTCAAATAATTGTTACATTAAACTCCTTTTTCTTGAAAACTTCAAAACACTCGTCTGTTTCCCTCAAATAGGAATAGATTACCAACCAGAAAGCTTATGAAACTACCCAAGAAAATTTGTCTTAACTCCCTAACCCTAACCAAACACTATGATTAATAAATACCTCTCACAGTTTTTGCGAATTTATAACTTTGAAACCTGTTCTTTTTCTAGGAGTTTATTGTTGTTGTGACGGCTAAAGATAAGAAATTAGTAAAAATGCGATGCGTTTAGGCAACAAGGGCTACAGGAGGGCTACTGAATGCTAGAAATTTGCAGAGACGAATCATATTGTGGAAATCTTTAGAACTCTTTGGTGTATTGTCTTTTTTCGGGTTTTGCAAAAGCTTTTTCGTTATCTTTAAAACTGTGTGACTTTGTCTGCTGTTTTTCACTCTGTTTTCGTTATTTATAGATTGCATTGACTCTAATAAACTCTCAAAACTTTCTCCCACAGATAACGTCTGAGATCTGCTTTTCAAAAATATTGAAAGTAGAAAAAAAAAGAGACATCAAATTTTCTGGTGACTACTGGAACCAATTTTCTTCGAAAACTCCTCTTCTGCTGATGGTAACGTCTGAAACCAATAGGGATAAAGGGACTTCGCAGACGGCAACGTCTGAGACCGAGGACTTCTGCAAAAAATCAAGTTTTGGAAGTTTTTTCCAAAAAAAATTAAAAAGCTAGTTATTTTCGTCAAATGAAAGTTTTGATATTTGCTGTGGCGCCTAATGACTTTCTATTTACTTCCATATACAGGTGAAACCATCAAACCGAATGACAATGACTTGTTGTAGGGGTTTGTTTAGTGGTTTATTCGGCAATTCAAATGAATATGTAGTCAGAAAATTAGCTTGTGTTTTTTGAATTTTCTGATTTCAAAAAATTTTTTCTGACATTTCTCATTTATATGATACTGATTGGATAAATCGATGAAAATGGCTTTCTGTTTGATTACAAACTAATTCAGGAGAGTAGTTTAAGGGTTTATTCCGCAATTGAAACGGATATGTAGTCAGAAAGCTAAATTGTGCTTTTTGATTTTTCTGAATTCAAAAAATTTTTTCTGACATTTCCACTTTATATAATGCTGATATGATATATCAATAAAAGTGGCTTTTTGTTTGATCGAAAGCCAATTCCTAAGGGTGGTTTAATAGTTTTTTCCGCAATTCAAATGGATATGTAGTCAGAAAACTAAATTGTGTTTTTTGAATTTTCTGAATTCAAAAAATTTTTTCTGACATTTCTCATTTGTATAATACTGATTGGATATATCGATGCAAATAGCTTTCTGCTTGATTACAAACCAATTCAAAAGAGTGGTTTAATAATTTTTTCCGCAATTCAAACGGATATGTAGTCAGAAAACTAAATTGTGTTTTTTGAATTTTCTGAATTCAAAAAATTTTTTCTGACATTTCTACTTTATATAATGCTGTTATGATATATCGATAAAAGTGGCTTTTTGTTTGATCGAAAGCCAATTCCGAAGGGTGGTTTAATAGTTTTTTCCGCAATTCAAATGGATATATAGTCAGAAAACTAACTTATCTTTTTCGATTTTTCTGATTTAAGGAACATTTCTCTAAATTTTGTGCGTTTTTTTTCGCATAATTTTCTTTCAAAGTTAGAAAATTGCCTTTACTCGCTTTGAAAATAATATTACTAGTCAAGGTTTATCAATCGAGGTGTTATAGTAACAAAAAGTTTTTTTTTTGGGACAAAAATCAATTTTTTGAAGGCTTTTTGTCGAAAAAAAAGTAGAGATTTTGGATGGCTCTAACCGGGGAACAGGACATCAGAGGTAACGTCTGAGACCTCGGGCGGACTTCTGCTGGTGACGTCTGAAACCAGTAAAAAAAACAGATCCTCTCGTCGGGGTGACGTCTGAAACCCAATTTCCAAAAAAAATCGTCTGCTGGGTAACGTCTGTAACCCAATCTTGGCTTCGTCGCTGAAAAAATTGCTTGTCTTTTCTTTTCTGTGACTTTTCTGTGTCTTTTCGGTGTCTTTTCTGTGTCTTTTCGGTGTCTTTACTGTGTCTCTTCTGTGTCTTTACTGTGTCTCTTTTGTGTCCTAAGAGACTTTTGCCAGTAACAGGGGAGACTTTTGTCCTCAAAATTGTTTTGGGGAAAGAAGGTTTTGTTCTTTGAACGAGGGGTAAACCATAAAATGTAAGAGAATGTAGATAAGGTTCAATTACATTGTTCTAGACAGTTTAGTTTGGTAAGTTTTTATATCGGTTTTAAGTTGCGGGAACAACCAACTCGTTTTGGTTGCGATAAGGACAAAAGTCAATGTTTTTTCAAGTTTTACTTCTGACTTGATTGTTGCACGACAGTTAGTAATAAGTACTTAGTTAGTAATAACTGTTGTAGTATCATGATCTTTTGTACGACAAAACGGAATCATGCACCCGAGACGTGATTAAATTGATAAATTCAGATAAATAAGCAGCAGTGACTAACTCATCGATGGCGACTTGGAGGAAGAACTTTTTCTTCACGTGTTGCAGTTCCCTCACAAGTGACTGAATTTCTATTTTGTACTCCTCCTCTTGTTTTTCAAACATCTTGCACTCCTCACGCATTGACTAAAAAACAACACCTCAAAGAAATCAGACTATGTGATTATGCTGAATATTTGATTATGCTGAATATTTGATTTTGCTGAATATTTGATTTTACTGAATATTTGATTTTCGTAAAAGTTATCTTTTTAACATTGCATTCAATTATATATCAATTAGTAATGGTTCCGACCCTACCTTAGTAATAGAGAAGATCTAAACTGGAATAGGAATTTTTTGATAATTTTGCTGATGTAGATTGATCTTTTGAAACTTTTGCTACAAATTCAAGGTGGTGGAAACAATATAATGTTCATGCGTAAAAACTAGTTCCCTGAGCCGAGTAATTTAACCAGCTAAGCAGCTTCAATAAACAATCCCCATTTCTATCACTAAACCTGTCCGTTGAATAGTCAGTCGTTTTATGAAAATTTATTCCAGTGAGTCTCGACTTTTTATGTGTAAGGCCTAAAAAATTTCTAATGAAGTTGTCGCAATAAAACTTATCATATAATTCATTGCTTCACAAAAATTTGGGCAAAAAAATTTCTCAGGTTTTACACGATAAAAAATGAAACTAACTGCAACTTATGTAAAAAAAAATGTAAACTTATCAGGAGTTGAGTGAAAATGCACTTTGCTCAATGAACAAATTTTTAGTTGAACAAACTGATGTGACTTCAATCATAAAATCTGTTTAATTAAAAAATGATAGTAGTTTAAACGAACTGCCCTTTGTAGCACCTGCAGGTACTACAAAAAATTTGATTGAAAAATTATTCTTCCTTTTTCTCAAGTTAAGCGCTGAGTCTTAAAATAAAACTTAATTAAGTGCTTTTAAAAGAGTTGCACTGTCGTAAATCATTACGGTATTTCATCAATTGATTGATCCCGGTTGTACTTACTGGACATAGTAAATTTGTTTTCACTTAAGTTTTTCTGATACTATGCCATTTGCATTGTCACTGCTGGTCATTACGTGGCCAGTGTCCGAAAAATCGAGTACACATAATCAATTTTGTCGGGCTTTTTGACGACCCATGTTTTAAGATTAGTGTTGTAAGAGTGTATAGAAACCAGTGACTCTAGGCTAGTTTAGTTTCAAATTTGCTCAAAAATATCCCTTTTTCACGTATCGAGCATCGAATTACCGAACTGAAAGAAAACCTGATTGGTAATTAAATTAGGAAATGTCCATATCGATACTAATGGCCGATCAAAAGACAGTAAGTGGCTTTGAAATTACCAATAGCACTGTTCACAAGAACAATTTAGTCTTTAAATTTGATCGCAAGCAATTTCTAATAAAATTTGGGTAATAAGATTTCAGGCTAATCACATGCTCCAAATAGTTTTTTTCCGGAAAACGCAAAACTAGTTAACTTTTTGGACATTGACCACGTGACGACGAAGTTTCGATTTAACATTTTTTAGCGCTGGGCAAATATAGAAAATGGCCTAAGAATTTGTTTAGGGCAATATGATTATCTTATATGTCTCTAAAAGATTTTAGACCTTCTGACAAACAGCTTATAAAAACTTTACAAAATTTTAATTTGTGGTTCAGACAAAATATCAGGATGAAGTGTTTTATTTTTGAACCATCAGCTGTGAACAAAAAGTTGAAAAAAAAAACGATTTGCATTTTGTATCATATACTACATTACAGGCGTCTATTGACATCAAAGTAGATCTATTTTAACTGCAACTAACAGACAATTTTCGAGAATTATGTATCAGTAAGCATAGTCTGCTTTTAACATTTACTTAGATGCAATTTGACTTGCTTGCGAAAGCACCTTTAAGAGCAACCCCTGCAATTTAGATACAAATGACATTAAAGTGGCAAGTTTTTTTCTGAGTTCGTGGTTCAATGGCTCAGATAGAAGATCCGATTGTGCAGGTCTTTCTGTCTTTCTGCGGCTGTTCCGATGTGTTAATTATTAGAAACATTTTGCCAGGTGAAATGCTGTTGAGTAAGCTCATCAACTGATTTATTTATGAGCCTTAACTCTTATAGCTTTAATGCTCATATTATTTGCCAATTAGAGATTCTGTTGTTCACAAAAAATAAGATAAAAATCATTGAAAAACTGAAAGAGTTTACGTTTGTTTTCGGTTGTAGAAGCTTGCATTTTGTAAAGTGTTTTCAATTTTATTCCTGTCCTAATTTTATGCATAACTTTAGCAATTTATGAAGGCACAAAAGTCGAAAACAGCTATAGAAATGGATGATTTTACTAAAAATTCTGATGCAAGTTGAATCATCTTGTAATGATAAAAATGAGATGAAGAAAAATTTAAATTTCATCTTGATTTAATTCTATGCAAGGAATTAAATCAAGATGAAATTTAAATTTTTCTTCATCTCATTTTCTCAAGATGATTTACAACTTGCTCCGGAATTTTTAGTAAAATCATCCATTTTTATAGCTGTTTTCGACTTTTGTGCCCACAGTCTATTTTCAGAAAAAGTTATCTACGGAGCTTATTCTGCACATCATGAGTAGCAAGATACTCTTAGGATACATTGATACAGTACTGGGCCGACGATATGCAATTGTAATACAATGTTTCAGTACTGATTTCCTGTGGCACTAGGGTCCGCGTGCCTACCTTGAGTTGCTTGGCTTTTTCTTTGAGCACAGATTGGTACACAGACAGCTGTTCGCTCACTTCAGGTCCCGGCTGTTTAGTGATGGCATTCTTCATCTCCATGTACATCTTTTCCTGTAGATGCAACAGGGCCTGTTTCTCCCCCAGTTCTCCACACACGCGAAGGTACCGCTGGTTCAGCCCCTGTAGTTTCTCTATCAATGCGTAGGTGGACGGATCGGAGCCCTGGAAAATAACACTAGTCGTGAGACCTGAAAGATATTCCGAATTTTGTCATTTTATGCTCTCCCCCAGTACGTTATGCACCCCCAGTTCCCCAGTTGCAGAGCACGTTTAGTTATATACTAATTCATGATGCAAAAATGATTTCACGTGGGTGTAAATAATATGCACGCACTAAGCTGGGGGGTCAAACGAAAAAGATCCCATATTCCTCATGCCCACTACCCACCCATCATACAAAATTGTTCAAAGTTACACTAGGTCATTTATTATTTGTATGATTTCTTTAGTCATTCAAGGATCATACAAGAAATCAAACTTACTCCCTAAATGCTTACCCAGATTGAACTCGAAGTCAATATCAGTACGACAGGCAAGTCTAATTACAAATCTCAGTTTGTCGTGCAACAATCAAGTCAGAAGTGAAACTTGAAAAAACATTGACTTTTGTCCTTATCGCAACCAAAACGAGTTGGTTGTTCCCGCAACTTATAATGATATAAAAAACTTAACAAACTGTCTAGAACAATGTAATTGAATCCCTATCTATATTCTTTTACATTTTATGGTTTACCCCTCGTTCAAAGAACA
Organism: Convolutriloba macropyga; assembly: GCF_964194025.1. NCBI lineage: Eukaryota > Metazoa > Xenacoelomorpha > Acoela > Convolutidae > Convolutriloba > Convolutriloba macropyga. Next base: position 15,201,519 of record NC_134480.1, read on the forward strand.
AAACCTTCTTTCCCCAAAACAATTTTGAGGACAAAAGTCTCCCCTGTTACCGGCAAATAGTTTCTTTGTTCCACAACTTCTGCGACGCACTGAAGAAAGCATCAGCGGTCAGTGCAACCATCAAGTGCCGAGCACAGTAAACGGAACCCGAAAGCTGGCAGCCGGTCAAGACAAACAAAAGACACAGAAAAGACACAGAAAAGACACAAAAAAGACAAGCAATTTTTTCAGCGACTTAGCCAAGTTTGGGTTACCCCGACGAGAAGATATTTTTTTACTGGTTTCAGACGTCACCAGAAGAAGTCCGCCCAAGGTCTCAGACGTTACCTCTGATGTCCTACTCCCCGGTTAGAGCCATCCAAAATTTCTATTTTTTTTCGACAAAAAGCCTCCGAAAAATTGATATTTGTCCTCCAAAAAACCTTTTTTTGTTACTATAGCACCTCAATTCATAAACCTTGACTAGTCTCATTATTTTCAAAGCGAGTAAAGGCAATTTTCTCACTTTTAAAGAAAAATCTGCGGAAAAACAACACAAAAATCAGAGAAATGTTCCTTAAATCAGAAAATTCAAAAAACACAACTTAGGTTTCTGATTACATATCCGTTTGAATTGCGGAAAAAAACTATTAAACCACTCTTCCTGATTGGTTTTGAATCAAACAAAAAGCCACTTTGATTGATATATCACATCAGCATTATATAAATAAGAAATGTCAGAAAAATTTTTTTTAATTCAGAAAATTCAAAAAACACAATTTAGTTTTATGACCACATATCCGTTTGAATTGCGGAGAAAACTATTAAACCACTCTTCTGAATTGGTTTTCGATCAAACAGAAAGCCACTTTGATCGATATATCACATCAGCATTATATAAATAAAAATGTCAGAAAATTTTTTTTGAATTCAGAAAATTCAAAAAACACAATTTAGTTTTCTGACTACATGCCCGTTTGAATGGCGGAAAAAACTATTAAACCACTCTTCTGAATTGTTTTTTGATCAATCAAACAAAAAGCCACTTTGATCGATATTTCATATCAGCATTATATAAATAAAAATGTCAGAAAATTTTTTTTGAATTCAGAAAATTCAAAAGACACAATTTAGTTTTCTGACTACAGATCCGTTTGAAGAGCGGAAAAAACTATTAAGCCACTCTTCTTGATTGGTTTTCAATCAAACAAATTGCCACTTTGATTGATATATCACATCGGTATCATATCAATAAGAAACGTCAGAAAAAAAATTTTTTAATTCAGAAAATTCGAAAAACACAATTTAGTTTTCTCAATCCATATCTGTTTCAATTGCGGAAAAAACCATTAAAACACTCTCTTGAAATAGTTTGCAGTCAAACAGAAAGCCATTTCCATCGATTTATCCAATCAGTATCAAATAAATGAGAAATGTCAGAAAAAATTTTTTGAATTCAGAAAATTCAAAAACACAAGATAGTTTTCTGACGACATATTCATTTGAATTGCCAAATAAACCACTAAACAAACCCCTACGAAAGTCATTGTCAGTCGGTTTAATAGTTTCACCTGTATAGGGAAGTAAAGGAAAGCCTTTAGGCGCCACACCAAATATCAAAACTTTCATTTGACGAAAATAAATACCATTTTAATTTTTTTTGGAAAAAACTTCCAAACTTGATTTTTTTTGCAGGAGTCCTCGGTCTCAGACTTTGCCGTCTGCAAAGTCCCTTTATCCCTATTGGTTTCAGACGTTATCATCAGCAGAAGAGGAGTTTTCGAAGAAAATAGGTTCCAGTAGTCACCAGAAAATATGATATTTTTTTTTCCTACTCTCAGTTATTTTGAAAGGCAGATCTCAGTGGTTATCTGTCGGAGAGAGCTTTGAAAGTTTAGTACAGTCAATGCATATTAAAGAAAACGAGGAAAGAGTAAAAACAGCGGATAAGTCACCCAGTTTTAAAGAAAACAAAAGAGTTTTTGCAAAATCCGAAAAAAAACAATACACCAAAGAGTTCTAAAGATTTTCACAATATGACTCGTCTCTGCAATTTTCTAGCATTCAGTAGCCCTTCTGTAACTTTTGTTGCCTAAACGCATCGCATTTTTACAAATTTCTTATCTTTAGCCGTCAAAACAACAAAAAACTCCTAGAAAAAGAACAGGTTTCAATGTTATAAATTCGCAAAAAACTGTGAGAGGTATTTATTAATCATAGTGCTCGGTTAGGGTTAGGGAGCTAAGAAAAAGTTTCTTGGGTAGCTTTATAAGCTTTCGGGTGGGTAATTTATTCGTATTTAAGAGAAACAGACGAGTTTATTGAAGTTTTCAAGAAAAAGGAGTTTAATGTAACAATTATTTCTGGTCTAATATTGGTTCAACTGCATAATTGTAGCAAGTCATAGTTTTCCTGGAAAACACAGTAGACACACACACTAGTTCAAACAGTTAAAGCCAGCTATTTAAGCGAAAATTGTGTTAATTCAACAAAATACAAGCAATTATTTTGGTCTGTTGAAAGAAAAACGGTTAAAACGCGCGAACGTTCGGAAAAGCTTTTAGGTTTTTTTAGTGCAAAAAGCTAGAATTAGATGTTGAAAAACATATCCTAGGACATCATTTTTGAGAAAAGTTGCGTCGCTGGTCTTTTGAACTGGAAAAAACTGGGATCATTAGCAGTCAAACCTTAGACAACCTGTTTAAAATCAAAAATTTGCGTCGCTCCGGTTCTCAAAACCGTTTTTCACCTTCAGTAACGAGCTTCTTCACCAACAGCGTCAACAATCAGCTTCAACAAAGCAACAGCCACCAAGATGTCGAAGCAGAACAGCGCTGAATGTCAGTCTGCCATCAATATTTTCAAAGCGACAGAAATGTCAATGAAGAAACTGCTCGATCTCCTTGAGAAAACAGTGGAGCAGAAAAGGAGTTTCCGATCATTGTCTTTGATGATCAACAAGATCAAAGGCAAGGAAGTGGAGCTCAAAAAACTCTCAGAGGAAGTGATAAGACAGCAGCCACATCAAAGCACTGCATCATCAACATTGAATAGGCAAAGGACATTAATAACTCGACTCAATGAATTGGAACTGCAAGTCGTTCTCTTGGACGATGATGGCCAGCTCAGTCAGTCTTCCAGTCGCATTAGAGATGATGTCAGCATGATCTCCGGCAGAAAAAGCTTGTCTCAGCAATCAACACCTGCGCCCAGTGACGACAAGGAACGAATCCGGCAGCAGCGCGATATAGAAGAAAAGCAGACCAGCAGTAACATCATCAATCAGCCGCCCCCAATACCACCACGGCCAAGACAACCATTATTGTTTCTACAAACATCTAATGAACCAGGACTTCAAATTCAACATGTCCTTGAAGCCCACCAAAGAAATCCTAAAAAGAGAGTTCATGAAAGTCTTCTAAAATCGAAAAATAACCTTGAAAACCAAACAAATGCTCCCAGTCCTTTTCCCTACTTTGACAAATATACCAGCCAGGAATTCATATCTCCACAAAAATAGGGAAATTCGAAATTGCCTCCAATCTGGTAAATAGAGATGTCCTTGAAACTGAAACACTTAAATCAACTTGAGTGACAACTTTAACACGTCGCAGAACCTTTTGCCTCCAACCCAAAATTTGAACCTTTCAATTAATCACTCACTTTAAAACCCCTTCAATCTGGCAGATCCAACTATTCAATTACATGCAGATGGTCTATTTGCCCAAAACTCGGCATTGAAGGAAACCTTTAATTTAAACTTGCCAAAGCAAAGAAACAATCAGGATTCAAATGCCAAAAGAAATCCTCAATGTCATAATTTTCCCAATCGGCAACAGAATTTTAGACCTTCTCGAGTTTAAAAAGGAACAAATGGATACCTCGATAGTCAACTGTTTAATTGTGATCTGCAAAAAATCCCCTGCTTACTCACAGTGGCAAACAGAACCTCAGATCTTCCAAGTAAAACTGATAAATTAGTCGCAGAAAACAATTGCCTACAAACCAATCGAGGTATTAATCCTATAACTGAGGTACACTTCAAAAGTTTTCCTCCAATTACCATGCAACTCATGGAAGAACCGCATCAAAATACCGTCTTAAATCCTGCAGCTCCTAATTTTCAGCCAAACCAGGTAGCTTCAGAATCAAACGTAATTGCAGCTCTTCTGCAATTTCCACAACCTGTGAACAGTCAATACGACCTCGTCAGCAAAGGCCTTTCAATAAATCAAAATTGTCACAACCCAGTCAGTTGTGTAACAACCGTTTTATTCCTGGATCTCAACTTCAATCGAACCTTCAAGCCCCACAACCCATGGGGCTTGAACTTCCACAATCCATGGCCCAATGTGCATTAATCAACAGCTAAATCCTGTTGGACAAAATCAGTTCAGCCAGCCTCTAATCAACCAGAGTTTACTACCCACTGTTAATCATCATATTAGCTCAGTACACTCGAGCACTAATGTAACACAGGAAAGAGGAAATAATAATTTCAAACATCTAATCAAATTGCCACCTCTGAAACTTCAGAATTTCAATTGTAACCCTATCCACTTTCACGAGTGGATCAACAACTTCAACACAATGATTCACAACAACACTTCTATTACAGACACGCATCGTATAACCTACTTGCAGAGTTCTGTAAGAGGGAAGCAAAGGACTTGATTCATGCTTACTCCTGCGATCCATCTCATTATCAGACAGCACTGAATGATCTAATCCGACATTTCGGTGATCGTACTATAGTTGTTAATGCTTTCATTAACCAGCTCGAAAACTGGCAAATGAACTTCTAAAACAAGCAAAGCTTCATTGCCTTTTCCTCATTTTTGAAAAGACTTGTGCAAGCCTTCCAATACCTTGGCTTTACAGCAGACCTCCAGTCTACAACACTCATTAAGAAAGCCAAAGAGAAAACACCACATCATTTGGTTCTGAAATGGACTGATCATTGTCTTACCGAGCTCAACTCAGACCCGACTCTCGTCGATTTTCAACAATGGTTAGAGCTCCAAGCTCAAATCTACGACAAAGTGAGTCGAGAAAGCAATCAAAGAACCATCAGTTCTCAAGCCTCAAAGTTTGTCAACTCGAACAGCCTGCAAACCAAGCCATACAAAAGCAACCTCACACTGTCAGTCAACAACGCATCAGCAGAAAACAGCAGAAAACATTGGAACTTTGCGCCTCAGCAAAAACAACCGTTAACTTTACAAAATGTTCCGAATAAAGTTTTTAACACCAAACGATCTTGTGAGAAGTTCAAACAAGAACACAGCATTGTCACTTGCCCTGAGTATCAGTTGTGCTCACCAGGTGATCCTTACAACCTCGTCAGCCAAAGCAATTTGAGTACAAACTGCTTGAGCAACAAACACCACAAACAATCGTGCCCATCGCAAAAACGATGTCAGGTTTGCAGTGGATTCCACCACACAACTTTTCATGATTCTGCCAAGCAAATCAAACGCCATACAGCAGCCTTTTCTACTGAAGTTGTTTCTGGTAGAAATCCAACAGCTTCTTCTAGTAGTAACGATTCAAGTCAAAATCCAAATACATCTCAACAGAAAAGTCAAACAAACAAAGCCCCCAACAGCCGTTATGGCCAAACTTTCAACAATCAAAGCCATCAAAACGTGCAAAGACGTGATTTAAACGGCAATTCAGTTAACCAGTCGTTCAGCATTAACCAGTGCTCAAGAAACACCGAAAAATTGGTATGAGCAATTGCAGCTTATTCCGGTTTCATTCCTCAAGGGTGATAAAGCCTTCGATACCTACGCCCTCATAGATCCCGGTAGCCAATTCAGCTTTGTATTGGACATCTTAGCTGAATTTTTTGAGTTTCCCCGTGAAACTCAACAGTCAGTACCACTACAATTTCTCAATACAGAGAACAGCATGTCCCTCTCAAAAATTGTTGAGCCAGTCACAATAACTCCATATAAGTCAACTGAAATATCGTTTGAACTCTCTCGAACGTTCAGCACCCCGTCCATGAACGTTGCAGCTGCAAAAAGTTTTGAACTTAATCAAATTTGTGATGCCTTCAACAGTTTGCGCCACATAGATTTCCCAATTATTGCCGATGGCAAAATCGGCGCCCTCCTCGGTGTTAATGCATTTGCCTTCACCTACCCTACACATGTTATACCTGGCAATCAAAATCAACCGTTTGGTGTGAAAACTAAACTTGGTTGGACCCTCGCCGGTGAATATGAGAACCGTATCTCAGCCACCACTCAGCAGCCCGCAAGTCAGCAGAAGAAGAAATTTATTTTCCTTGTGTCAAGAAGCAGAACAGATGAACCCGGACTTGACGAACTTGTTCAACAGTTCTGAGGTATTAAAGCAGATGGCTTTCAGAAGGACCGTGAACAAGTTTACACAAAACAAGAAGAACAGTTTCTTGATATTTTGAAGAACTCTATCAATCACAATGGTGAGAGATATGAAATCGAACTGCCCTGGAAATCAGAAATAAAGTTGGAAAACAACTTCTTTTCTGCACTGAACCAAGTCAAAAGCCTCAACACACGCCTTCAGCGAAAACCTTTGTTGCAAGAAAAATACAGTAAGACTCTCTTGACAGACCTTGAGAAAAACTATGTCAAACCGGTGGAAATGCAAGATCCTCAACCAGACAGAATTTGGTACCTGCCACACCATCCTGTGGAAAATATCAATAAGCCAGGAAAAGTCCGCCGAGTTGCAAATGCCGCTTCAAAATTCGGCGCCCAATCACTTAATTCAAACCTTCTTACAGGACCCGACCTCCTTAATAACCTTTTAGGTGTCCTGATGAGATTTCGAGAACATCCCGTTGCAGTCCTTGCGGACATCGAAGACATGTTTATGCAAATCGCCATCTATCAGATTGATCAATCTGCTCTTCAATTTCTCTGGTTAGTAGACAATCAGATACAACAATACCAATTTACCAGACTCATCTTGGAGCAAATTGCTCGCCTTCGTGCGCAATATACGTTCTTAACCATTGTGCCATTGAGAACATTCAACAATTCCCAGAGGCCCTCAAAGCCGTCAGAAAGCACTTTTACATGGATGACAACATCCAATCACATTCAACAGAAAAAGACGCTTGTAAGGCAGTTCTTGAAACAAAACATTGTCTAAAAACAGGTGGGTTTCGACTCACAAAATTTGTTTCAAACAGCTCTATAGTCCTAAACCAAATCCATCTAGAAGACAAAGACAACCAGACAGATATTGTTCGAGTTCTTGGTGTTTAATGAAATCTTGAGAAAGACTGCTTTCTTATGAAACCTCTCACTGGTTTCCCAAAAGATGCCTTAGCGTACACTCAACGTAAGATCTTTAGTCTTGTCTCCTCGATCTTCGACCCAATAGGGATAATGTCGCCATCAATGATCCGTTTCAAAATAGTTCTTCAAGAACTTTGGAAACTAGGGAAAAACTGGAACAAACAAATTGCCCCTCAAGTAGTTAAACCACTTCAAAACAACTTGGACTTATACTTTTCTCCACCAGAAGTGACATTGAACAGAACTCTCAATAAGAGTTGCCATTCACCAGAAAGTGAAAATGAAATCCATGTAAATGTCGACGCCTCAGTTATAGCAGTTGCAGCCGTTGCATGCTTGAAAACAGTTCCTAACTTAGCCACTGATGTTGAAACTTGTTACTTAATAGGCAAATGCAAAGTTGCTCCAATTAAACAAATCAGCATACCCAAATTAGGGTTGGAAGCCGCAGTCATTGGAGTGCGCCTTCTTTCAACCATCATGAAAGAGTCATCGTTTCACATTACTCGTTCTACACTCTGGACAGATAGTCAAGTAGTACTTGACTGGTTATCTACAACCAAGAAGCAACCTGTTTTTCTTGCGAATCGCCTCAAAGAAATCCTTGCATCAACTGATGCTTACCAATGGAAACACGTTACCACCCAAGAAGTTCCAGCTGATCACGGGACCCGTGGTCTCAATCCAGACGAAATTCAAGCCAAGTGGCTAACAGCGCTATCATTTTTTTCCACTAGACAACTCAGTGCTCCTGAAAACTCTTCAAGGCATGTGTTAGCAACGAATGAAATTTCACGCAATTTGGCGGAGAAAATAATCGACCCGACACAGTTCTCAACTTGGAACAAGTTGCTCCTGACTTTAGCAACGGTCTTCAATTTGGACTTTCGGATCAAAGAGCAAAGGCCTAAAGATCAGCAGTATATAACAGAAGACGTCATTCTTGTAAGAAATTGGCTGATCAAAATGTCTCAGCAAAATTTCTTCTTCTCAACAATCCAAGCCCTGAAACGTGGTTCCAGGATAGATTCAAAAAACAAAATCCGTTCGCTCAAACCAATATTGGACCCACTGCGGAAGGTTGCAATTTGCGCCAGACAACCTCGAAGTCAAGAAATTTGCGAATATACTGCACGCAAAAGACAAGATAGCGAGACTCTATATAGAGCATGCACACAACATTTGCGTTCACCAAGGAACAGAGCCAGTGAAAGCTTTTGTGCAGCAAAGATACCACATCATTGGCCTCAGGAAAACACTTTTGAGTATAAAGTACCGATGTTTTCTCTGCAGACGATTTGCCGCTCAAAACATTCAACCTGTCATGGCTCCCCTTCCTGCCTGCCGTTTTCCGACAGACTCTACCCAGTATCCTTTCGGGAACAGCGGAGTTGACTTTTTGGACCTTTTTATATAGAACACGCCAAAAGACAGATTGAAAAACACTACGGCCTCATTTTTACTTGCCTGGTTACTAGGTGTGTCCATCTAGAAGCTTGTCCCGATCTCAACACTGACACTTTTCGAAAAGTTTATCGAAGTTTTGTAAGCCGCAGATGTCAGCCAACAACAATGCTCAGTGACAACGGTAAGACATTTATTGGTGCATCTGAGGAACTAAAAAGATCTGTGAAACGTTTCGATAACGACAAAATCTACAAAGCATTGGCAGCAACGAACACAACCTGGAAGTTCAATCCTCCCTATGGACCTCATTTTGGCGGTATTTGGGAGCGCTTGATCCAGACCGCGAAACGCACTCTATTGATCATTCTAGGCTCCAGAAGATTGTCGTTTGATGTGTTCAGGACAATTTTGGTCGAGAACGAAGCTATATTGAACTCCAGACCACTAACGATTGTCGCTGACTTTCCGGAAAATGAAATGCCTCTCACGCCAAACCATTTTCTGATCAACAGACCATTCAACTCTCTCCCACCTGGAAAGTTCGATAGCCAAGAACCCGCCAGTTTCAAGTCTTGGAAGAATGTGCAGGTGAAGGTGAAAACGGCGATGGTGAAGGTGAAAACGGCTTACGGCACCTACGTTCGCCCGGTCTCCGCGCTCGCACGCGTTTTGGCTGATTAGCCCATTTTATCTTGACCTTTTTCCGAAACGGTTCTCTAGGCAACTTGAGTTACACCCTCTTCGACGATCTGGTCAACCGTCTGTGATGAGTTAGTTGGCCTCCTCTTTCCCATGGAGCTTGTCGTGCAACAATCAAGTCAGAAGTGAAACTTGAAAAAACATTGACTTTTGTCCTTATCGCAACCAAAACGAGTTGGTTGTTCCTGCAACTTAAAACTGATATAAAGAACTTAACAAACTGTCTAGAACAATGTAATTGAATCCTTATCTACATTCTCTTACACAGTTCATTTTTTAGTACTACTTTTTATTGTTTTCGGGATCTATTTTGGACAATTTTTGAACTTATTTAATCTTGGATTTTTTGACGGCCCAGTGTTGACCAGGGCTAGGATTTGGACTGCCGAGTGTAAAAAGTGACATAGCTCTGAATCAGTAGTGAAATAACACTTGCAATAAGATTTGCCCAGTACAGAAACTGACTTGGCATTAGGTCGGGGTAAACAGTTATGCCCTAAAGTACAGATATTTGCGTCTATCAAGTACTTATTTGAGCGGTTTCCAATCCAGCAAGCGATTAATTACGGATCAAAAATGAAAACATCTTCTAACCAATGACCCAAAAATGACCTATGAAGTTACCAATCCACACACTTTTTGCTCATGAAAATACCCATAGTATCACCTATGATCCAGACATTGGCTCGTTCAAAGTATCTGTACGTTTATGCTGGTCGTTAGAAAATTCCCCGCCCGGGTATGTTTGAACGCTTAGTACCATTCTGTGTGCCTTCAAAAAGGGGTCTGCGTCATAAACGAGGCCACATTCATATCTGGTTAATGCTTTATTATGCTTTTTAATGCACATGTACTGAAAAACATATTTGAATCATTCAACACCTGGCAGTTTGTCTATCAATGAATGAGTTGATTGATCAGAGCCCTAAAAGACAATGTAATGAAACTAGCATCTCTGAGCCACAACTTGCAAAATCCGGCTCAAAAGGTCAAATTTTTGTCAGAGAGATAGATTTTTTAAGAATGATATTATTTGTATTTTTTATTTATTATTAGTGAGATGTCTTTGGGCGTTCTTGACCATTATTTATAGGAAATGACAGTTTTTGACATTTTGTGTCAGAAAGTGACCTTCTTTGACCGTGCAAGTGAGCCAAAAACACAAAAGTCGATCAATAACTCCAGCAAAATAAAACAATATGTTTCCCCACCTGCAGAGCCCGCCATCTATGTACATTAACGGGTATTTCCACTTCGTCCTCTAGCACCCTACATGCGTGTCTGCTTCTAGTCAACTCTCTCCTTGTCGCCTCTATCTGGTCTCTGAACATGAAAAACAATTATAACTGCAATCTGAATCAAAGGAATACAGCTCAATGTCAGCTCGAATACTTAGCCATTCATTATGCGCTGAAATGTGGTGAAATGAAATGAGTTTGCTGAATAAAAAAAGAGAACACTGAATTTCCACCTGGCTTTAATCAAATAACGATCAAATATCAGAGGCAGTGTAGAGGCTATGTGTAAACAGTAAACATTTTAATTCAAATTTAAAGTCATTCCAAGATAAATAAGATATTGATGCTACACTTGGGTTCTTCGAAAACAATTCAAATAAGTATTGTTTTAGAATTTGTTTCGCTTTATCGCTTTTATGATCATTTTTGAGATATTGAGAATATTGTTTATTCCTTACAAATTTGTTATAAATTATTGTACCCCGCTTGAATACGCAGTTTTCTAAATAGCTGGATTGAGTTTTGATATTGAAGAAAACTTTTTTGGACCGTTCATGTTATGTTAATTTTGGTGTAGGATATTCTATCATTTGATAAGATGGAGGTTTCTTCGAAACTAGTTTCCAAAAATGGAAAAGTAAATTTTGATCTAAGAAATGTCTGATCGGTAAAGTTTTGTTTTTAATTTTGAGATCTAGAGAACTATCATATTTCTTTCTATGAAAACAAGCTTTCACGCCCCAGCTTAACTGTTTTTCGAGTGATCTTATTAGGTTGTTGTTAATTCCATTTGGGAGAGCCGCAGAGTAATGAAGGTGGATAATGACAAGTGCATTCAGAGTCAAAACTTTGTAGTTATCTGATATTACCTCTCGTTAGGAATATAGGCTTTTTATACCACATGTCATTTTACGTAGTATACTTTTCACTTCATCTTGATATATTAACGCTGAATCTATGGATACCCCCAAGTATTTGATTGATTCAGATTTAGGAATGCAATAGTTTCCTATTTGAAGTTTTATATCAGTTGTATGGAGAGCACTAATTTGTTTTTTACAAAAAATAATGAACTCTGTTTTTGATGCAAAGCGTTAGACTATGCATTTCGTAATAATAAGACTATGCCTTTCGTAATAATTTGCATAAGACTATGCATTTCGAATAAAATAATGTAAACTGGTTACGGAAAAAGCTCCACTTAATTTTAGATAGGAAATAAACCCCCACGGATATAACCCCCTACTTGACAATATTCATGCCTTAGTGGCCTGCGGGACTTGATATAAAACTATCACAACCGAACAAATTATCACTATCAAAGTTCAAACTTGAAATTGGGGTTTATTTCTGTTGGGGTATATTTCCTATGTAAATTTATGTGGGTTTTTTTCGTGCGGGGTGGGGGGGGGGGTGGGGTTTGTTTCTGAGAATCATTCAAATTAAAAATAAGCCACAGCAATGAGTTATTTATATTGATCACAAACTTGATAGACTTAGCCCCGTCTCCCTTTTTTCGGAGCATATTTCTCTCCTGAATCAGTTCCTTCACCCTTCCCTTCATCTCCTCAGCCTCTGCTTCCCTCTCAGCGTAACTCTTCTCTCCCTTCCCCATAACTGATGTCTGCAACTTCAGTTTCTCATACAGTCCCTTCAGTTCTATGTCTCGGTTGATTATTTGTTTGTCAAGAAGGTTGCGTTCCGTTACAACCTGAAACACATTAGAATTCTCCAGGTTGAGATGCACGATACAAACCGCAGCCCTGATTAGACCGACTTGGGTCGCGCACGGGGGGGGGGGGGGGGGTAAAGGGCGGCCCAAAAATTATACCGGGTATCGCTATTACGAAAAACTGTTTATGAAATTCGCTGAAAAAAAAATTTTTTACCGGAAAAAAATTTAAAAGATTTTTACCTCAAATATTTATGTGCTTGCTGTACTGCGTTTTCAGCGCATTCTTGCATAAATTCAGCCACACTTGTCACTATATTAAGCGGTTAATTATTTAAGCTTTTCCCGATTAAATTTTTCAGCGGCTGCCTGCGCATTTCATGTTCAATTTCCACACTTTCAAAGTTATCTTACTGTCTGCAAATTAGCACAATTTTTCGTGTTTTTCAGATTGTTTATAAAATTTTAAGCTTCTTGGGCACTTTTGTAAAAAAAATTTCTATAGATGCAGCAATTGTCTTTCACATGTTCCATGCTTTCCTAACAATACTCCCTCACTTTCTCCAGTTCTCGAACAGAAATTCACCACTTTCATCACATTTCTTAACTATTTTTATGCTTTATACAGTTTCAGCAATATTCATCACATAGCTTACATATTTTCAAAACTTTGCGGACAAAAATTCTGTTCTTCCATCAATTATCTTACAAATTGTAAACACTTCCCACAAATTTGTTTGATTTTGTTGCTGAAAATTTCGAAATTCCTTTTTTGAAATGCTGAACATAAGTAAAAAAAGGTACCAAAGTTTTTAATTTCTTTGAGATACATGAAAAATTGTCAAAATACACAGAAGGTGCTGAACTTTGAAATGATGCATTTATTTAAACAATTTTCTCAAAAATTTGCTGCAATTTTTGCAGGATACGTGCCAAAAGATTTAAGGAAGGTGCAGAGAGTGCTGAATTTTTGTTCAACACATTCTCCAATTAGAAATAAATTGTCGACACATTCACCAAATTTCTTACATAGTTTTTCACATTAACAGGATTGCTTTTAAAAGTTGCGACTTTCACACACAGGTTCTTCAACCCGGGATATCAAGAACGAGAAAACAAAATTTGTAAGAGCGAAACACAGTAAATATGTAAAAAGCTATACGTGTGGGCCTCTATACGTCTGTATAGTTCTAATTCCTAGTTTTTTCTGCAAAGTTCACGCTTTTGCGTGCAAAAACTTCAGCACAAAATAAATTGATTTTAACATAACTTACATTTTACTTAAATGTGCTCAGATATAGTCCAGGTGACACAAATGCTTATAGATTTTTACTTCAAAGGCATTTTCCCATAAGTTACCCTGAGCTTAATTAGGGGGGGGGGGTCTAGGATATAAAACCGCCCCGAAAATAAACCCTAAATGTTTACAAAATGGTTCGTGTTAATTTGTTCCGTTGTGATATAGTTTCATATCAAGTCACAAGAGCCGCTAATATGGTCAAATGCACAAAATTTTAACGGGCAAATGGGTGCTTATTCAATGGAGTATGTTTCCTTGGGTTGTTTCCTATCTAAAACGGGGCGAGTGTTTTGTCCGAAACCGATATAGAATGCAGTAGGGAGTAAGAGAGAAATTTTCATTTTGTGAAACAATTCTGAATCTACACTGCAAATGACACAAACACAATGCCAGAATGTACAGTGGATGAACGGGCTGTTATTACATCTTCACAGAGGACAAGCAGGCAGTTAATAGTCATGCTCAGATGAGATCCGGGGCTGACCACCCAGAGTATTTCAGTACTGAACCTGAGTATCTCCATATTATCTTGCAAAACCAGTACTGAAACAGCTTATTTACATCAAAAAAGTTGGTCATTATGCCCAGAAAAAAACAGAACAACTATTCAGACTGTTCAGAGTAATTTCAGAGTAAAAACAGTGCATTGAAATTTTCGAAAATGTTGAAATATGGTGAGCATGTCAGAAAAGCATGCAAAATGCATGCAGAATGCATGCATTTCGCTGTAACGACACGTTACCAGTTAAAACAGCTACATACATACTACATACGTACTACATACCGTGTGCATACTGCTACTTTCACTGATACTGGATATTTCGGGATCCGTCTGGGGCGCGTTCGGGGTGCGTTCGGGGAGCGTTCGGGGTGCGTTCGGGGAGCATTCGGGGTGCGTTCGCAACCAGAGCAGGTATATTCTAATAAATTAAACAGCTTTTTGATCTCAATGCCGTCAGTCTGTCAAGTGAAAAAAAAACTCAAATACACTTAGATTTTCCTGGTTCAGTGCTACTCGAATTGCGTTGTCGTGTTTCAGCAGTGAAATGCTCTGAGACCAAAAAACGGGTGAAAATATTAGAATATTATGAGAAGAATCTGCAACTCAGTACTGAACGACGGATGCAATTACATCTCAGTACTGAATCTTAGTAAAAGTGTTTAAGTTGTGAGCCGGGGTAGCCAGGACAGTACTGGAGGGATCCGAACGGTACCTTTTGTAGTTCTCCCTCTTGCTTCATTCTCTCGAATTGTATCTCCCCCATGGTGCGAATCATGCGATGGTAGTCCTCGTTTTGATTCCCACACGTCTCTTTGATCGATTTATTCAAATCTGAAAAATAGTTCAAAAATTTCTGTGGACAAAAATGTCTCTGACTTCATGAACATCTGCGTGAAACAGTGTTCTCTTGTGAACAACATCTGTGAGAGAGTGCGACAAAATTTGTGAGAAAGCTTTGCTATCCTTTTTTGAATGTAGCAGATCATTTTTTGTATGCTTGTTTTTGAGACAGTAGAAAAGATTCAATTTAAATCAGCTTCGTTATCAAAATTTTGGTCACTCAGATGGAAAGGAACAACAAACCATTCGTTAGCGGGCACTTAGAATTTTAGAGTTTTTAAAGAGTTAAATGCCTTTTGAGACAGCCCATCGAAGTTGAATATTGACGTTACACTTGCTTGATCTGTCTCTCCAAAATTTGAGTTAACGGTTTTTGGTTTGTAAATTTAGGAAATCTTTATTGTTCTTGTTTTTAAATTATAGAAAATTTTCAATGAAAATTAATATTCTCAATATTTAGCAAAACTTTTTTTTTGCCTTTTACAGTTTTTTTCGTTATACTTGATCAAAGAGTGTATACAACAACATAATGTGATCAGTCAAATAATGTTAATTCAGAAATTGAAATACACCCGCAGATCTGTATGAAAACAAAACCATCGGAATAGCATGTAAAAAGTTATACCCTATAAATTGAAACATAGATTGGAGTAACCAACGTTTGGGTCTGGAGGCTCTAAAAAAATCTCCCAATTGTGAACAATGTATTCAACAATTTTCTCACTCGCTTGCTTGTGTTAAATTTACAAAATTGACGGCATACAAATCTTTAAGTTAAACGACGGATAGCGTATAGATCAGGAGCACAATAGTAATATGCGAACCTCTTCAATTAAACAAGAAACGCGGGTAAAACCACAGTTGAAAATTTTGCAGAAAAAAACTGATATTGAGAAGTAGAGATAATTTTCAAAACTCAATTTCACAGCCTGTTTGTAAAAAACCAAGAACGATATTCCAAATTGCAGCTTGTGGATAAATATCTGGTGTTTTAGTCTAACACAAACATGATTATAAGAGAGATCACAATGTGTTTGTAGAACTGAGAAGTATGTTATAAGAGGATGACTGACAAATTCAATGAATTTTGATCAATAATTCAATCGTTAATTAGAATTTGGCAGAGCAAAAATAATTTAATTACCTTTAATTTTTTTTGTAGTTGATCGCCAGTACAATGCACAGTGATGTCAATTGTTTTATTAATTATCAGTTGAAAAATGAATCAATTCAGCGTCCTTTTGAGATTGTGTCTTTATCTTTGTGAAAAAAATGATTTTGAGAAGTTTAGAGATGTCATTTTCAACCCAACCGTTCATTTTTTAACGAAAAATCATATGCATTTTGAACAAACGGTGTTTGCATTGATTATTATATCAATTTTAAATTTATTGTTTGGCTGTTTTTTGAGGACTTCTGGGTGTTCTGAAGTGTGTTCAGAATATGTGTTCTGAAATTACAAGTTGGTTATCTCAAAAATATTATGGAGAGAAAACTGGTCGTTATGGGAACAGAAATGAAGCAAGTTTTTGCGTTAGGCCGTTTTGACGTCTACCTATTTCTTTCGAATAAACTCAATCCTTTGATATTTGAAAAAAAAACTTTTTCTATATGATTTATGATTCACAAGAAACTACTTTTTTCGAAGAGATTTCTCTTTGAACGGAAAGTTTTCATATGTGTTTTCTCAAGTGCAAGTAATGTTTTGTTTCGTGATGTGAGCAAATCTTTTTTTGAGAAAAGAGCCACTTGGTCAAAATTTAAAAAATCTATAACCACTCCAAAATATTTCAAATATTACCCAAAATCAGCGCAATCCATGGTAATTGATTCTTCCATGAAGTTTTTGTTAGAAGGTCGTAAAACAACCTAATGTAAATTTTGCATTAGATAATCTTGACATAGCTTGACAAGAACCTCTACTTGATCAACATATACATGCTAGAGAAAAGAAGTCTTGAGGAGCAAGAAAGAACATGAGATTGGGCTATAAGTGATGCTAAATTGCGAGAGCTTTCGAACAGTTGGTGTAATGGTTAGCATACTAGGCTTGCGAGTAAAAAGATTCTTGTTCGAATCCAGTACTGGTCCATTTTCACAGTAGTTGCGCCCACATAGACACCCAACAGTTTCCATGGTATAAATTTTCTGTGATAAAAAACACCGGAGAAATTCTGCCAGTTATCAGTTTGACAAATTAAAAAGCATTTTCCTTATAATTTTTAATTCGTTTGCCAGGATGTTTAAAAATAAATATGGTTTTAACTTTTAGAAGTCCTCCCAATCGTCAATTATTGCGTTTAGTTGCACTTGAAAACGGACCACTTGACCTAATCGCGTCAACAAATTACAATACATAAAAAGAAGATTTTTTAATTTCCTAATTAATTTTATCACTAAGAAACAGTTAAATTATTCAAAACACAGTTAAAGTATTAAAAAATACTCATAAATTAGAATAGACACGTAGGTGTTGATTTTTGTCTCCGAGCACTGTTGAAAAACTATCAAAATTTTGGCAGTATTTTTGTCTAACCTTGTTCATCTTGTATGATATCGTGGAGGACTTGGTTGAAGTGTTGCACAGCGTGTGCTTGTTTCTCCTCATGTCTCACAAGTCCACTCAATCGTTCCACCTCACTCTTCAGCTGGTCCACCTCCGTCAGTTTTGTTTGCATGTCCTGCTTGCCTTCCGCCATTTCCGTCTAACCAATCACAGCTCTTTAAATGAAGTAGCTAATAGGTATTGATAATTAGTTAGTCTTACAGTTGATATGGGCCAGTACAAAGGAGACGTGGAAGGGGATGAATAAGGCTGAATTCATGGAGCATGTACTATTTCTAGTAAACACTAGCTTTTATATCTCAGATAACTTTTTCTCAATATTTTGAACTAGATTCCCGATTATATTACGAATGGAAAACACCGCTATCAAGTCGCTATTATTTAACTTTGCGAGCTATGTTTCTTTTAAAACCTATTTGGGTAATATGGTCAAAAAAAATAAGTCGTTACTTCGTCGCCAAATTCACAGTTTAAAGACCAAATTTATCCGTCAAATATACAATTTGAGTAGTTTTGGTCACTATTGTATCCAATTGTATTTTTCCATTCACATTGTAGGGCACCAGAACCCGGTTCAAAGTTTGAGACAATGTAGGAATTGCAATGAACAGCTGTGAAAACGAACTATTTTTCACCCCAAAAAAATAAGGTGAAAGCGGTGAACTTCGTTTTTGCCGTTTCGACCCGTGTTTTTTTTTTCAAGATTTGCTATTTTTTTCAACTCTTTCCGTTCATGGGTTCGAAATTTGAGTTTTTATCGCGTATCTAATGTAAAAATGTTAAAGTTTATCTGGTAACTCACCATGATTTCGAACCTATTACTATTATATACGTTATGTTACGCATATGTAAAAATGTAGCTGTTTAAAAACCGAAACTTACCCTAATTTCGAGCATAGTCCTATTGGCGAGGTTGATGTCATTTCGGACAGCTTCACACATGTTCTTGAGACACTTCTCTTGGTTCTCGTCACTCAGAAGACTCTTCTGCAGAGACACTATCGAATCTTGCAGCTCCTGAACATAAAAGCAGAATTACATAATCACGCTGCAGTCTGAGTTTTTTTCCTAAAAGTTGGAACCTGTTGCAAGTATTCTTTCAGAATTTTTTCTAAGAAGAACGCTTGAAGTTCTGCAAAAAACCGTATCATAACGCTCGACTACATAATATACAGAAAAAAAACAAATTTTCCCATGGAAAAGAAAACCGACAATTTCTAGTTAAAAGTTCTCAAAAGTTGAAACCTGTTGCAAGTATTGGTGCTTTGATGTCGATTTTAGCG
>NC_134480.1:15220502-15223002 GCF_964194025.1 Convolutriloba macropyga
GGAAAAGATCCCAAAAAGGAAATAAGACACGTCATTGCATCAACGCCGATTCGATAGCAATAATTCAAGTAAACCCTGTAACAGTTCCTCAATTTTCTCCAACTGTCCACTGAGCTTAAACAATAACATCTAAGATAACCTTGTCCTGTTCGAGAAACTTCAGGTAGCCATTTTGGAACTGCATCGCTTTGTTCATGTAGTCCAGCCTCTGTTTGTCAGTTTTGGCATTCTCCTGGAACTGGACACTGTACTGTGTCTTGTGCACTTCTATCTGTTCCTGCAGTAGCTTCTGGTTCAATTCAGACTTGTCAAATTTTAGGGTCTTGTCTTTTGTTCGTTGCACCTCCATTCCTTTGTCCTGTAACACACAAGAACCATTTTGATATATTGTTAGTAAAAACCCGCCATTGTACCGCCGTGGGGAAGGGGGTAATATGAAAATATTCTTTTCAGATATGATTTTCACGTTTTAACGGGAAACATAAGAAAATATCGAAGAATACCGAAGCGTTTTCGGGTTTTTCCCATTATAGCCCCCACCTAAGTGGTCAGATAACCTAACCCCCCATCATGGTAATTATACAATGAATGGGGAGCTATAATTCATGGGGGGGGGGGGCTATAACGGGAAAGATCCGGGTTGTCAAATTGCTCCAAACTCCAAATCGATGAGGAAATTGTATTAAACCGAAAACTAAATTAAGTATAGAAAAGTTAATAAAAGAAAGATCTCTGACAGCCACATTTATATTTGTTCTGACCTTTTTGATCTTGCGATCGTCCACTTGGGTTTTTTTGATGTCCCTTCGACCTAATTGAAGTCTTCTGTTGTGATCAGCTTGCTCTGTAAACAATTTTATAAACTGTTACTTTTTGGAAAGAAAAAACAGAAAAATTAAGTCAAAACTCCTATGTCAAAGACCCGTTCTGTATTTATTCCAGGTTATTAATGAACTGTTCGTCAATATGTGATTTAAGAATTACAAACAGTAAAAACTAATTGAATAAGTTTACAATCTTTAAGAATTTTTTGCAGGAAATATTTAGTACAAAGTTGTTAGGAAAAAGTAACTTCTGTAGAAAAAATGCGGTAATTCTCAACTTAGATTTTGTTAAAACTAGGCGAGAAGAGGTCCTTTTACGTCTTTGTTTCGCTCTCTTGAGATTTTGGAGATTTTAGATTAAGAACTAGTAGCCAAAATTGTTCAAAGGAACATGAAAAACTTTGCATTGGAATGATCAAACCCATTACGACGCAGAGGTATACCACAAAACAAGGAAACAAACAAGGAAAAAACCTCTAACAAGGAAAAGGCCGTGGTCACTTCTAATTCTCGATTTTCCGAAAGAATTGCACATAGCACGCAACTTCTTTTCATTGTAACTAGATATATCTTCATCATATTCCGATGTTGTTGGCTTTGAGACATCACGATGTAATTAATAATTAATTAACTCATTTGTTTAGTTTTTCTATAGGTTATGACTATTAAAAGTGCAGTTCCTCTCATTGCCTTGGCCCGGGTAATGCTCACAAGCGGTAAAAAATGATCAAGAAATTCAAGTAATTTAGAACTCTTTTTGACATCCACGTATCAATTAAGTGGACAAGCTTATAAGGGAAGATGAATCAATAACTTGAGCAAGCTTCTATAGAATGAACAAGGAGGCTCGGTAATGTGCGATTGCACATAAGGTTCCGACCACGCTCATCCACAATTTTGGCATAATTATCTACCAAATGAGGAACAGATAGAAAAACCCAAAAATTCAATTAATTTTCAAAAAAGATTTGTATATGAACGAAAAGATAGCCTCCGAAGCAAATAACTCTGTGGAGTAAAAAAATGATGCATTATATTGATGAGATATGACAAAATTAGGAAAGCGGGTCAAGACGAACAGCAAAATTAAACAACAACAACAACAGCAAACATTAATTACACCAAAAATTTATATCCGTTTTAAAAACAAAACTTAATGTCAAAGTCAAAATTGTGTCAGATGAAACTGAAACTGAACAAAATAACTTGTAAAAGATATGGGACCAGTCAAAAATAGGGCTTGATAACAATTAGACGATAAAGAAAAAAGCTGTTAAAACAGTTGAAAACAAGTTGAAACATTCGCCCATTTTTTTCACATTCGCTCATTAATTGTCAAAAAACAATTAATTTCAAAGTAATGAAAACAATTGGAAATCAAGTAAAAGGTCCAATAGGTTTAAAAAATCCAATGCTTTGGCATACAGGATATAAGAACTGTCGGAAATCAATATTTAATGTGGTTACAAAATAACAACAAATAGAGAACAAACAAAAAATCAGTTAAAAATTGCCAGAAAACGCTTTCGAAGCCGTAAAGGTATACTTTGGCCCTCAAAATATGTTTGATTGCAGCCTCGGCAAACACCGATAAAGTATTATGTGACCTCTAATTAATGAAACTAGGTAACAAGTAGGCAACAAGAGAAAGGCAAAATTAAGTAATACTGTTTTTC
>NC_134480.1:15228002-15304747 GCF_964194025.1 Convolutriloba macropyga
TCCTTAAGCCGCACATTTTCCTGAAATTTATGAATTTTTTGATCAAATTTGATAACGGTTGCCAAGTATCACGAGCTGTACAGGAAAAAAATATTTGGTTCTTCTTTGTTCCTGGGCAATGCTGATCAAAAGCTGACATCATGCAAAAGTCCTTTTTAGCACTGGGAAAAACGTATTCAGAATTCTAAACTTTGGGAACGGATCCTGGAGGTCCTCCTAACGCGTAGGGTGAACAATTTTTGCAGTAAAAAATGCTGTGTGAAAGTTTTCTACCGGAATATTAGAATGAAATAGAATTTTTTAAACGTTTTTAGTTGATATCCAAAAAAACAAAATTTTTTATTCGTTATATTAGTTACTTTGAATCATTATTTGATACTACACTCAACAAGGCGGCTCGTTAATGTGCGTTCGCACATGATGTTCCGACCCGCGCTCATCTACATTTTTGACTTAACTGTCTTTTGACCAACATTTTTGACAAAGAGAAAATCAAAAAAAGATTTTTGAAATTAAAAAAAATTGTTACACAAACAAACTAATGATTGAAATAAATAATGCCATGCCTCTTTACAACGAGATCTGCCATTAAAAAGACTACGAGAAAAAAACAACAAAAAAGCAAAAACAAAAACAAAACTCAATATCTGAAAAGCACCCAGTGAAAACGTCAAATTACAATCAGAGAAAACCCTAGCAACACAGATTTACTATTTCCAAACTCAAAGAGCAGATGGGATTCATCTTAATGAGACAAGGCAAAAAGTCAACTAAAAGAAAAAATATTGAGGCAAAACTAAAAAAATCAAATAACCAAATAATTTCAAAATAAACAAAAGTATTCAAAGTCCTTAAAAATCATTAAATTTTAGCAAAATATATCTTGAAAATTTTGTTAAAAAGTCTTAATGAAACCAATAGGTCCTGTCTTTGGTTAGACTAAGCCATAGAAACGAACTAAACACGTAGAAAAGCTCAAAAAATACGAACAACAAATTACAAACATTGCGAAAACACAAATTAGTGAAGCCATTAAAATCATTAGCTATTATCTGAATATTATGTCTTTTATTTCAATTTCTATATATATTTATATATATATATATATATATATATATATATATATATATATAAATACATATATATGAATATATATATATATATATATATATATATACTAATTCAGCTAAAAATATGCTGCAAAAAAACAAATAAGTTCCATCGGGCCACATTTGAAAATCATTGGGATCTGTTATTACGCGATTGTGCTAAAGGAAGAGAAAAAAAACACAAATACACCACACACATAACTTTATGAAAACGCATATTGTCAAACAAACAAAACATGAGTTACGTCATGATATCAGTAAACATGTAAATTTTCGAAAAATAAAGAATTGTACTGGACCTCTCCATGATGAGAGTAAGTTACAAGTTGACGGAAAGAACAACAAATTGAAAAAAATTGAAAAATCCTGAAATATATTAAAAATGTTCAGTATACGAAACTTTAAGACTATTCGCTATAAACCGACAGCTTCGGGTAAAATCCTTCATTCAAACGGCAATTAGAAGCTTATGAGACAGGTCAGCATTTTACGGCTACCTGAAGAATGCAAAAAAAACAGGCTAAAACAGTAAATTATAAAAAATGAGCGAGAAAAATGTCGAAGCCATTAAAAAATAAACTTTTCAGTAAAAACTTTTCTACTTTCATTTGATTTTTTAACGGCAATGGGATTGGTCTTTTTAACAATTTGACTCCAATAAATCAACAAACATGAACAAAGAGATTAAACCCACGAAATTTTAGAGAAAACCAAAAGTGTCAACGCCATTAAATTCAATAGCTCTCAAAGGAAGCTAATAAATACGCCAAGTTACGCATCAATGAGACAACAAAAAATTTTGTCATTCGCAAATCATCAATAAGACTTAACGATAACCATTGATTGTGAAAACGACAACACCGAATAAAGGCAAATATCCAAAAAATTAGTAGAAAAGTGTGAGAAGAAAGTGTCGAAGCCTTTTAAACCATATGTTTTTCTGTGAAAACTTTACGTATGATCCAATGAATGTCGTCTCTAAGCCAGAGCAACTATCAATATTAGGATAATTAGTTAGGATTCTAAAAAGGAACCAAAATTACGAAAAAAAACCAAAATTTTTAAAAAAAAAATTATGAAAACTAGTGCATCGAAGTCATAACACCAATAGCTGCAAAACAAAACGGCTAAAAAAATTAATTTTGTTTCAAATAGAAAAGAAGGGGATCCGGTAATTACTGAGACTGACATACAGATCACGAAAAAAATGCTTAATACCGGTTGATTTTAAATAAATTTCCCGAAAAATCATTTTAAAGTCTCAACAGCCTTTTAATTTTCAATAGCTTTCAACGGAAGTCATAAAATACGGTCAGTTACAACTTGATTGGAGAAAAACACTTTTGGTCAAACATTGGTTATCAATAAGATACCACAATAAGTCTTAAGACTATGGAAACAACAACAAACACAGGCAAAAACCAAAAATTCAAGAGGAAAGTGCGAGAAAAAAGTGTCGAAGCCCTTTACACCAAAAGCTTTTCTCTGAAAATTTAATCCATGATCCATTGAAAATTTTCCCTAAGCCATTGGGAGATATCAATATCAGGATAATGTGATAAGATTTCAAGAGGAACCAATATTACGAAATTCTCCAAAATTTTTTGAAAAATTTTGAAGTCGTGTTGCGTTGAAGTCATATTACAAATAGTTAGAAGATAAAACCTTTAGCCAGATTAATTTTGATTGCAGTATAACAAAAGGAGGTCCTGTCATTACTGAGACTGACTTACAGTTCACGAAAACAAGTTTATGATCAGTTAATCCTAAAAAAAAATTTGCGATAAACCAGTTTTAAAGTCTTAACAGCCATTAGCTGTCCACTCAAAGCTCTAGATAGTTCACTTACTGCTCATTTTGGAAACTATTGCACTTTTTGTCAACGAGTCTATGCCATAGGCCTCCAAAAATTTAGTAAAACGTCAAAAAGAAGATCAAAATTTCATTTAAAATTACGAAAACTAAGAGTCGAAGCCAAAAAAATGGTCGATTGATTTCTTGAAAACGATTTTTTTGTTCTTTGGGCTTCATTAGAATGTAATGCAAGTTGTCATTATTAGAACCTCGATTTGAAAACTGACTGGTCTCTAGGTGACTTGAGAAAACAAAGAAAAATATTAAAAGTTCTAAAAAAAGAGCTCTCAAATAGAATTTGAATTTTTTTGATAGCACACTTCCCTATGAGACCAGAACTAGTCTTTTTTATCGCCCTTCGATCGTATATTAGGAATTCAAAATTGATTCATTTTGTGGCGTGAAATGGAATTTTGAAATAATATTTTTATTAAAAAGGACTTAGTTTGAAAAATTGTACTAAAAGTGAACAAAATCATGCCAAATATCCCGTTGTTCACACAAAACTTCCATCCTCAATAACTCCTCGAAAAAAAACGAAATTCAAAAAAACTTTTTTAGTTTCCAATTTTACGCTGGACGAGCTTTTTAATGATACCACTCACTTTTCTCTACTATGAATATATCGATCGGCCAAAATTGACTGAACAAAAAA
Source organism: Convolutriloba macropyga (assembly GCF_964194025.1). Classification (NCBI taxonomy): domain Eukaryota; kingdom Metazoa; phylum Xenacoelomorpha; order Acoela; family Convolutidae; genus Convolutriloba; species Convolutriloba macropyga. Next base: position 15,231,621 of record NC_134480.1, read on the forward strand.
AAACCCATTTGAGTATATAGTTCCTCCCCCCACAAGTGGGGTCGGAACAATAAAGTTATGGTATTCAATTCTTCTAAAGCAGTTTTTTGGGTTTTATAAATCTGAAAGGTGAAAAGGCGAGAAAAGTCAATTGAAATGCTCCGTAGGTTTTTCAATTATACTATAATGTTTCCCTCCTCAACTAATATCATTTGATAAAAAAAATGATTTATGACTATAAAAAACTCATAGATGTAAATGTGAATACATTTAACTAATACTCCAGGTTTCTGATGAACAAACCAAAACTATCGGGATTAACTCGAATTAGTCTAAATTCAATATTCCCATGTATTAGGATAAAACAAATGGTCAAATTCATGAATAAGATGTTCCTTAATCCTGGTCAAATTTGTTTATTATCAGTTTAGGATTTTGAGATTGATCTTCATTCTCGATTAATTATCTTGAGTTAAATTGGAATCTTCGGTTCTCTTTTCTTTAGCGCCTACTTTGTTAGAGATATTTTTACTATTTTTCTGTAATTTGCTGTGTACATAGGTTTGACATTGTTAGTTGGACAAGATGCAGAACTTTCAATGATCTCAAAAGTGGCTCCCTCAACATGTAAATTCCGATTCAAAGTTTGCTCTCGAAATAATGTAAGAAAGACCTAGAATTGCGGTGATCCGAAACAAAGCGGGTATTTGTAACCTCCCTACCCCAACTTAGTGGTCATCTAACCTATAGCCCAATCCTTCCCCAATCATGGTAATTATACCCTAATGCGAGGCTATAATTTCGTGGGAGGGGATATATAGGGAAAGACCCAAAAATTAACTAATTACGGTTAGGTAAATTGCTCTCAAATTACAGATGCGTAGGCCCTGATTGGATATAGCCTACGATCTTTTCCGTTCGTGCCCCCCAGCTTATTGGGTGGATATTATTTGCACCCCCAGACGCACGTGCCATATTTTGGCATAATGAAACACTATGTAATGGCACGTGCTCTGTATCGGGGGGGGGGGTTGGTGAAGGGGGGGGTGTGAAAATAGGGGTGAAGGAGCCACCTCACAATATTCGAAATTTTTTAAAACATGAATTTCTGCTTCCTGAGGAGTTTCGCTGAATCGTACACTAGTACCCTGCGACTACTCTTAGAATGCTACTGACAGCGTTATTACCCGGGTTTTACCAGTTTATCCCGTTCTTTTTGACAAGAAATCAAATTAATCAAAAGTTCGAAAGAACGTTCTAGAACAAAAAAGGTGAAGCAAAAATTTTGCATTAAATGAAAAAACACTCTTGATTATAATAATTATTAAAAAATTTGTTTGATCTGCCCGCATTTTGTACGAGATTCTACCCGCAATCACCGAAATTTTTACAATTTAATAACTTTTAACGGTGACACCTTGACCCAGATTAGCCCTTTGATGCAGACCTTTTGTTCGCCATTGAGTCGCCGAACCCTCTCAATATTTAGTTGATGCTCTTTTAACAGCTTCCTTTTCTCCTCAATATCTTGTTGTGTCTCCACCGCAATTTGTTCAGCCGTCTCTAATCCCTCCTTCAATTTGTCCCTCCTCCCCTCCATTGAGGCAATGTCCTCCTCTTTGGCCTGTAGTTCCTCAACCAACTGAAAATGCGATATCTCTAATTCCAAATATTGTAACTTTTACCAAACACCCGTACCTAACTTTCAGAGTAATTCAGTACTGAATCAGAAAATACCGTGCATTACAAAAATATACTTAATAAAGCCCTGATAAATTTTCCCTTTCTAAGTCAATACTTGGTCGAGGTGTTCGTCGACTGTCAGTACACTTTCAACAACATCATTTTTGCTCTGTTCCCGGCTCTTTTTTGTTGGGCATCAGCCTGTATCAGAGTCCCTTCTGGTGCTTGGCCATCTATGATTATCAATTTTATAATTTCAATACGCTATCTATGATGACTATTTTTTAGTCCAGCTTAAGTCGAAGTTCTAAAAGTCAAAACAAAGTCTTACCATAGCCAATTTTGGTCGAGTACGGTCTTTTCATGGACAATTTTGGTCTAAGAAGGTATTTTCATAAGCCGAGTCTGAGCAACTGTATAAAGCAACCATTTTAAGTAGACGTTAATGCTATAAAAGTATGCTATAGTAGCACACGCATTTTTAGACGATGTTTAAGCTGAATAGAGAACAATTTTGAGTGTCATTTTAAAAAATGTCATTATAAATATGAAGTACCCCGCAGAATTCCCCAGAACTACAAAAATATGCGCTGAAATCCTTCAGATTAAAGTTGTCTGTTTTGTTTGTGTTTAGACTTGCTAATTACAACAAAACATCTAATTTTTTTTCCTGAACAATAAATAAACATAACTTTCATTATTATTTATCACTTTGACGAACAACTTAATTACAACTTCAACGACTACACCGTGAATTTGTTTTTATTATTACAATTATTGTTTCGACATTTTTCAATCCTATCTTCGACGTTTCCTTGTTTAAATCTCAATTTTTTTTGGAATAGCTCAAATCCAAGAAAATTGAATGTTTTGCCTCTTTGCTTTTAATAGATTTGCATCCCTTCGTTTTCCACGCTTTCAAGTGCTCCCAGAACGAGTTTCAAGTCTTGATCAGTTTGTCTCTAGTAAAACACACGTCTTGAATTGACAAATCAATATGGATCTCGCCTTCCTTCAAATTTTAAGATTTGTGAACACAAAGTTCGCTCACAACTTGTAAGATCTAATTCAAGTCTTGGCCAAAACTTGGCAAGTCTTTAGTCAAGCCTTGGTCAAGTCGGGCCAAAATTTGGCAATTCTTATGTCAAATCTTGACCGAGTCTTGATTATTGCGCAGTTAATAAGCAAATTAGAATTTTGATAAAATTTATCATAAATTACTGCACTTCAAAACCAGCTAAACTTCGTCAGATTTCATCACAAGAAATTTTATAATCTGATCAAGCTGTTTCTGATTTGAGCGTCTATCAACTTAAAATGTCCCATATAGTCGCTCAGACACCATTTTTTTCATTGGGCAGAAAGGAGTGATCATGAATTAAGGAAACATCAAAAGTGTTTTCGATCTCTATCAATGTAATTTTGTGGAAGTGCTCGCATTTTCTTATGCTTCGTATTTCGTTTTGGAGGTTTTGAAGGCAAATCATCATAAATGGGAGTTCCTTCCTTTCATTTCCAAACGAAAGAATACCAACACCAAATAATGGGTCCAAGAAGTGACTCAAGACTTGACAAGTATTTATCAAGACTTAACCCTAGACTTACCAAAATTTAAGACTGGTTTCAAGACGTGCCAAGTCTAAAATGTAATCACAGCTCTGATACTGTACTGATCTAAGATATGTAATTTTACTGAATCAGTGCTGATAAAGACTTGACTTTCGTTTGGGGCTCGAAAATTTGTTTGGTGACATGTCTGCTTGTATGCACCTCATATCTGTTAATCATGTACCAAAAAAATTTATCAGTCCCTTGACCAATGTCTAAACTACATAAAGGGTAAACAATGTCTAAACTACTCCTTTCTGGTACCGGAATCAATCAATGAGGGTAAATTTTTGCAGTACCCCTTTAATTTAACGTCCAAAAATTTTCTGACCAGAAGAAAAGTAAACATTGATAATCGAATCATGAGCAAAGACTTTGTTTACTCTAGTAAAATTAGTTTTCCACACTTGATTTTCAGTCATTATGATTATCTATTGTACTGCAGCTTGCTATGAGTTCCAATAAAATGTGATTAATTAGATTTTAATCAAACGACTGATTTTAGCACGACGTTAAATATATTTGCAGTGCATCTCAATCAAATTAAATAATGCTTGATTCCGAATCGCCACTGCAATTAACTCTTTTGGTAAATTAATCCATTCAGTGTAATCACTGTGATTTAAATCTTTATTTCACACACCTACACACTTAACCTCATTTGTCAAGTTATTGGATTTCTGCTATGGAACAAACTCCAATCTACTTAAGTGGAAAAACACAATATTCGCTTCCCTAATTCAATACACAAGGGACGTTCATCAAACACAAGAATCAAATCAAAACATCAACAATTTGTTTGCCTTTGCAGCTGAACAAAGACCCAAAATTCAAGTCTCGCTAAACGAGGCTTTTAAATCGTAACTTGGGCTATTTCACAAAATATCGATTAGTGCTACTTTGTGAAAGTTGTAAAGGTGCTTTAGTGGCCTGAAAAACCAGACATTTTTGGGTTATTAATCCAGAATTGTGGGCCGGACTTGGTTAATTTGCATTTTTAAAAAATAGAACTCCGCCAGACTTTTAGCCCCAATTTCCACAAAACTTCTTGTCCTTCTATTTCCTAGTTTGTTGCAATTCGTTCACACAGGTTCACTTACTTTAAAGTTAGCAACAAGATTTGTTCACGTGTACAAATTGCATTTTTGTTGTGTTTACAGTTTTAATGAAGTAGAGTTAGTCGCCAGGTTGAGTCAAAATTAACTCATGCGTATCCGTAAAAGTGATTATGAACAAAAAGTTTTTCACTCCGTTAGACCAATTCTCATTGTGTGATTGAGGAAACCTGTTAACTAAATAGTTGTAAATAACACCCCCCCCCCTCACAAAAAACAGCGGAATAACATATTGCGTTAATGGAGAAGGGTTGTTTTTTAGTTAGGTAAATAATCAAAACGAAGCGTACACTTAAGAAAAATAAGAAAAAATTCCTGAAATGTTGCGGGCATTTTCCCATCCATTATCCCCCCCCCCTGCAAAATTATAGCCCCCTTTTGGTATATTTACCAGCATGGCTGGGGGTATGGTATGCTTGGGGGTGGGGGGGGGGGGGGCTATAACGGGAACGACCAACTTTTCCTTTCACTTTTAATAAGAAAACACTTATTCATAAATTCTCAAAATGAAGAATTTCAAATGGGTCATTTGATTAAGGCAAATTTTAACAATTCATGATTTTTTGAATTTTAATTATGCTATTCAGGAAATTCTAAAATTTGACCAGGACGTACCCCTCCCATCAGGGTGCGAATTCGTTTTAATCTTTGACAATTGAAGTGGGGGGGGGGGGGGGGGGGGGGAGAAAAAGAAATCCAACGCTTTTGAAACTTCCTTTCAGCAGTTTAACAAAAAAAAAATAGCCCATTAGTAACTGCCATGCGTGAACAAACAAATGTCGATCGATGAGGCATTCAAATTTCTTACACTGAATTATTTATCGCGTTCAGCTATAAAGAATTTACTCTAGTAATTGGATTTGAGCTCTTTAATATTGCAATTTTACTATCGTATCAACAGTCGCTATTTGTATCGTATCGACAGCAATAATTTTCTAAAACTCCACAGTAATATAATTGTATATGAATTTTTTAAAAATAAGGAATGGCTTATTTATTGAAACTGTGAGGAAGAATTTTACTTCCTAAGCCTTAAATTTGGTACTTGCTTGCTCGACCACTCAAAAAACGCCCTGTTACACTTAACAGCATTCGTCTATTGTGTTTGATATTGAAGTTGCCCTAGTTATTACTTGTTGATATTAGTTATAACATCATCAGACCAAGAGAAAACTGAAGAGGTCTTGTGATATTGCCCTCATCTATGACAATTTTCCTCCTTATATTTGAACAAAATTATAGAAAATTTATAACCAAAGTTATTATAAAAGTTTAGCCCTTTTAGCAAAATGAAACTAACTTTACAGGTATTTGCTATGTTACTAACGCTTTCAGTGATTAGTACGTTTAGATTCAGACCTAATTATGACAGTATTTTCCTCGCAAAAACACGTAATGATGTTCCGGATAATATTATCTCTAATTTGGACAAGAGGCGAGGTAAGTTTGGATTTGTTCCGTTCGTGTCCCCCCATGCCCCCCCCCCCCCTCCTCCCACCCCCACCCACCCCAGTACGTAATACACTCCCACAAATTCAAAGAACGAAGCATCTCATGGCAAACTGAAATGTAGAGTCATGGCACGTGAGTTTGAGGGATGCATATAAAAAGCATCCAGTAAGCTGGGGGGAGGGGTCATAAATGGAAAAAAATCTGAATTTTCTTTCATTTTTTTCTGAATCTATAAACACAACTCCAAGTTTGCTGTATAAAATCTAGCAAAAATCTCGAAAGACAAAACAAATAATTGAATAGTCGGCTAAATAAATAGCATGGGAGATTGTTTTTGTTTTTGTTAAGGTTCATTAAAACTGAGTCTCAAACAAAATTACCAATTTCAGCAAATTCAAAATAATTTAATAGTTTCGTGTAAAGTTATGCTTCAGTTTTCAGTTTTGTTAAATTTTGGTTTTGTTTATGTTTTCATTGCCATATAGATGGTATCAAAACACAAATTTACAAAATGGAGAAAAAAATGACGAAACGAAATGGAGAAAGAAATAATAATTGAATACAAGCACATAATTCCTGACCAGCTCATCCAAACATATAATTACTAACATAAAAATACCAACTTAAATACAAACAATTAAATACCAGCTTAAATACAAACATATAAATACTAACATTAATTCTGACCAGCTCTCAAAAAACCAAGCTCTCATTTTGCGCGTCCAATTGTTATAAAAGATGGCATTTCCTGTAAATCATTTTTGATCTGAACATAAGACCATCTTTAAAAAAATTGTTGCAAATGTTTTCGAACTGTTGTGAAAAACGAAACCCTCATGTATAATGATTTAATCCAATATAATAATGGTTATTGCTGCGAACGAGTTATCAAATTTTTCTGAAATAACATTGTTTTACTATATCTACAATATAAGACAAGCGGCGTTGTTTTTTCTTATTGTAATTTATTCTCAAAGAGCTAATACTTAAATGCCTAAACATGTTTCTATAAAACTATTACTAATATTCTCAGTTTGCTCGATTAGATATTATCAAATCAATTATGAATATGGATAAAACAACGTTGAATTGTACAGACAAAAATATTGTTTTGAAAATTGCCTCATTTGAATTTATTTCTAAAATTAAATTTAAATAGAATTGTAAATTTAACACATTGTCATTTTTCCTTTGTGATTTATATCATGCAGAAATTAGCAAAGAGAAGTTGTTTTATTCATCAATTCCACAATTTCAATTTTTAAATGCATTTGATAATTTTTCTGATGTTGCAGAGCAAAGAAGCAAAAGAGATTAAAAGAGAAAACAAAATTCAAAACAATTTTGACATTCGGCCAAAAAACCTCGCATTTCAATTAAACAGGCTGCTATGAGATAAAACTAGGTAAAATAGGGGTCGATTCCTTCAATATGTCAGTTCTAATTAATTTTTCCTTCCTCATCTGATGCGTTAAGAAAACTAAACAAGACACAACAAATAGTGATTACTATTGATTAAAAATCAGATTCTTATTATGTTGATTTTGAAGGGCACTTGTTGTTAAATATTTTACAAGTGCGCAGCTATCGGCATTGATTTCAGAAGTTAAATGGATTGATTAACTTTTTGAACAATAAAAAAGAAAATTTTTTCTTGACAAATTTCTAAATCTTCTTGAATTCTTCACTCTTGAAACGATAATGATCATTTATTGAGAAGTAGGTTGAACAGTACCATCAGGTTTTTGTTTTTGTGCAAAAAGCTTTAAAAAATATGAAAAAATATCGTCAATTATCTGCCCTTTTTTTGCATTCCCTCCACTGAACTGAAGCGTGACCCGGAAAAATTTGGCTTACTTGCTATTGATTGCTGTTTTGTTAAGTTTTAGATTTTAAATTCTTTCATATAAATATTTTGAATTTTGTGTTCATTAGTAAGCCAAATAATTTGAAATAATTTCAAGCGCGTGAAGATGATTTTCAATTTCAGGACAAAGATTTGAACAAAAATTATTAGTCGTCTGCGTTTTAATTCTGGTTGTGTGCGTTGATATCCTTATTTGCTTTAAAAAAATAAATCTGTTGGTGGAAACTTTTGAGAGAAAAATTGATGGATTTTGTCGTCCAACAGTTGGATACTGTTGGGAAAAAATAGCCTTTTAGCGGCAAATTGCAAATAGTTTGGCAAATTGGAGAAAATTGGAGCAGTTATTATATTGTTTTTGTACAATTCTCTATGATTTGACCTAAAAAGTTTGCTCTTTTTTCTTTGAAAGTGAGTAAAATTGAAAAGGAAACTTTTTTGACTAGAAAAACATCAAGTCGTCAACAAAGACTAAAATCACAAAAATACTCAGCTCTTTGTATATTTTTCGAAGACGAGAACGCAACCCCTCTGCTTTTTTGCCTTTAAAATTTCCAACGAGGATAAACTTCATAGTTCCTCTGCCGTTTGCTCAAATTCAGATACATCAAAACAAACGCAAAACGGCATAAAAGCAAACTTTGGTGTAATTTTTTTCGCCGTTGCTTCAGAACAAAAGAGAGAAATTATCTTCTATAACGACACAGAAACGTTCTGTCAGATCAACAGTGTTTCACATCTGGCTTTAAAATATTTTCAGAAAATTTGATGCCAGCTGGGAAAAACAGATGGACTGAAGTCTAATACAGACAAGGCGGCTCGGTAATGTGCGATGGCACATAAGGTTTTGACCCCGCCCATCCACAATTTTGGCATAATTGTCTACCAATGAAGAACAGATAGAAAAACCCAAAAATTATTTTTTGCGAATCCCAAAAAAGCCGAAGTCTTTTTCAAAAAATTCTGTATGAACGATAAGATAGCCTCCAAAGCAAATAACTCAGTGGAGTAAAAATTGATGCATTAGATTGCTGTAATATGTCAATATCAAGAAAGCCAGTCAAGACGAACAGCAAAATCAAACAACAACAACAACAACAAACATTAATTACATCAAAAAATTTATGCCCTTCTTAAAAACTAAATTTAATAACAAAGTCAACATACCGTCAGATAAACCTAAAATTAAACAAAAATAACTTACAAATCACCAGAAAACATATGCGACCAGTCCATAAAAAGGTTTGGTAACAATTATACAAAAAAGAACAAAAACAAAAGTAAAAAAAATTAACTTATTTTTTTGAAACAGTTAACTTCAAAGTAATAAATACCATTAGGAATCAATTAATATTACCACAAACTTATGATTACCACTGCTTCTATAGAGGGGCATTAGGACCTGTCCTTATTCATTTTTTAAAGCGGCTAAAAAGAACAACAAAGAACAAACAAAATTTCAATTGAAATTTGCCAGAAAACGCTGTCAAAACCGTTAAGCCGAATTTTGGCACTCAAAATATATTTGATTGCGCCTTATTCAAACAGTTATAATGTAGTACGTGACCATTCATTAGTAAGACTAGGTAACAAGTAGACAAAAAAGCGAAGTGCTAAAGTATGTAATATTTTTAATTTTTTTTTTCGAAAGAAAATTACATTCAATGTCATGAAAGGCAATAATTACAAAAAAAGCTATTTAAATAGGGTCGTTTATTCATGAAAAAGAAGCCCTCAAGAACTGTAATTATCCAGAATATTTCTTGCATCTACAAAAAGAACGTCAAATATGACAAAAATCAAATCAATTTACTTTTTTCTTGTGAAAAACCGGTGTCGAAGACAGTAAGGTCATAACAAATTCTTTAAAAAAAAGATTTTGGGACACCAATCCCTTTTATACCCTTGACACCAACAATGTCATATTTGACCTGTATTTAACTAACGAGATTAGGTAACAAAAAGAAACAAAAAAAGAACAAAATTGCGAAGTTGAAAAGTTTTTTTTAATTTTGGAAAACGATTGTTTTCAAAGTCATGAAAACTATCAGCTATCTACTAATATCAGAATATCGGTTCTTCTATTCTTCCATGAGAAGCCAATGGAAGCTATCACTATACAGGAAATTTCATACGACCGAAACGACAAAGTATAAATGACAGTTAGAGACAAATTTAAAAAATTCAATTGATTTCTTCAAGAAAGAGGCGTCGAGGCCGTTAAAACGTTGATGTATATCTTTCAGGATTTTAATAAGTTCAATTGTGCCTTTTTCTGAATGCTAATAAGGTGACATGAGCTGTCAATAATGTGATAATGTGACAAAATTAGAAAACGTGAAAAACTGGCAAATATCAAAACAAACAAAAATCTGAAATCTTGTAGTATCAAAGCTAGAAAACAATAACTTCAGGCTTAAAACTGCAACCGAGAATAAATGTTAAATCAATAGAAAAAAGAAGCAGTCTTTCTTTGCTGGCACTAAGCTGGAAGTTGAACAAATTAAGGAAAATAGAGGAAAAGTTAGTTAAGCCATTATTTATTGAAAAGTCAATTGTTTTTTAAAAAAAGAAACGACCATAAACTTTCAATTAAAAAACTAAATGCATTAGCTTGGAGCTGCTTAGCAAGCGAATTGGTTGGACCTATCACTTTTAGTTGAAAACTCAAAATAAATTCTGCATTTTTGATAATCAACGAGTAAAGTTAGCAAAAAACAGCAAAGTTATAATTACAGTGCACTCTCAGCGGACTCTGAAGTAGAAATAGCCTCCCCTCTGAGTCTTCAAAGATTGTATGAGTGCTGTTTGGGGGTGTACTGTCGGCAAATTTAATCAAAGTGGACTAAAGTAGCTTATTTCGTGCTGTTTTTGATGAAAAAGTCTAAATTTTTAAATGTTTATCCAGATTTTTTTGACCAAAAAAATTAAATCAAAACAATCAACATTGCTTGTTCATCTTCAAAAACAAAATCAACGACACTATTCTTAAATTTTATAACAAGTTTTAGCAAAATTGACGAAGATTTAGGCAAAACTTCCGGAAAATGTGAATAGAAACAACGTGAATTCACTCTTCTTTTCTCAGAAGTTTAAACCTCGATAACTCCCTGTAGAAAATGAAAATTAAAAAAAATCTTTTAATTCCATATTCTACGCTGGACGAGCTTTTTAATGATACCAGTCTCAACTTTCTACGATGAATATATCGAGCGGCGAAAATTCACGGAACAAAAAAAAACCCATTTGAGTATATAGTTCCTCCCCCCTCAAGAGGGTCGAAACAATAAAATGCAGACGTTCTCCTCAGATATTTGAAAATCAGTTTTCTGTTAAATTTTACGCATGATATTCCATCATTTTTGTCAAATTCATTAAGCTCCCGAGGATAACCTGCACAAAAAACGGTTTCACAATGTCATAAGTTTTTAACCAAAACTTTGCTCAAAACCAACCCATGTTCGCAAATACTTTTGTCAATTTACTTCCTGTGTTCTAAATATCATGCAGTATTGCCATCTGTCTTGAAAAGTGTTATTATGTTTTTGGGACGGAGATCACAACTTTTTGCAGTTTGGTACAACCAATTGTAAGAATCTTGTAAGATCGTGGTGTGGTCGTAAACTAGCAGTGATGGTTATAATTTGTGACTATAGAAAACAGTTTAAGCGAAAACTAGATGGAACTATAATGCTGAAAATCATTGCTTGATGTAAAAAAAGCTTTTTGAGTAAACAGTCTGGTTTCTTTTAATCACATATTTAACCTTCTGCAAAGTTTCAGCAAAATCTATGCATACGTAAACCTGAATGTAAATGTTTTTTTTTAAAATTGAAGACGGATTTTGAGGAATACGATTACCCAATTTGTAGGATTGAGTTACCTTGAGTTGCTAAATTTAGTTACCCTGAGAATAAGGAAATTAGGCTGAAAACTTGTAACCTATTTTTTCAAATTTTAAACTGGCGGTTTTTGTGGAAAATATTTACGGGTTTCCTTCCAAAATGTCTACTTTTTAAGCATGTAACACAGTTCTGCAAATTCTTCTAAATTACATGTGTTAATACAGCCACACAAAACTTAATTACAGTCTTGGTCAAATTTAACAGTGACAGTTTACCTGCGCGAAGTTATGCGCATTTTATGATCAATTTTTTCACCTCGCTACACAAATACAACACTAATTGAAAGTTTACTAAAAAAAATATGAGAAATTGTTGTTTTTGATTGTTGGTTGAGTAACACCGGTCAGGGCACAGATAATTTTCAACCTAAAGGACCTTTTTGACCAGTTTTTGAACCCAAAAAAGACACACCATTTATACTCTCAAATACTGATCATTTTCAGGTAAGACTTGTGGCCCGGACGAGTTCAAGTGTTCGCCAAGGGAATGCATTAAACAGTCAGTACAGGAGGCCTAATGACAAACGCTTCCAAATTTCAAATAAAATATCTAATCATGCAAAATTTCTTAAAAGTTTAAAAACATTCTTATATACATAACAAGGAGGCTCGGTATTGTGCGTTAGGTCGTGATGTTACGAACCATCTCATGTACATTCTTGGCTTAATTATCTTTAAAAAGAGTAGAGATAGGAAACTTTCAATAAAATACCGAATATTGGATTCTCAAGGGCATTTGATGGATTCTCAAATATGGAGTGACGTGTAATCCAGTGAGAATAATTTTTTGTTTTACTAGCAGGTAAAAATGAACTGGTCAGAACATTTGTTTAGAAAACAGAAATAAAACCAATGCAATTCTCAAGTAGAAAGCAAATTGTCTAAAATTCTATGTAATTTGTTCTCTAATTGTGAATTGCATAATTTCTGTTTTATAAATAAATGGTCGGACCAGTTCGATTGTTCCGTGCTAGTAAAAAAAAGTAACCTCACTGGAATGTAGCAAGTATCCTTGAGCTTGTGTAGGGTCGTTTGCTCTGTCGACAATAAAAGGATACTCATTTCTTAAAGTGATATTATCATTTTTTGGATTGAATTGGATAGAAATTGAAATCGAAAACTCACTTTTTGTTTTGTGGCAACATTAGCCATATTAATAAGCCCAAAACAAAAAGTGAGATTTTATATTCAATTTCTATTCTTTTCAATAAACAAAAATTAAAATAGCACTTTAAGATAATAGCATCATCCTATTGCCGACAGAACACAGGTCACCCTACACATGCAAAAACAAAAAAATAAAACAGGAATAAAAGAGGCGATCATTTAAGAGAATCTCTGACCAATTCATACCAATTATTTTTAATAAGCAGCTGTCTTCATTTTTTAATGCGAACAAGCCACAGAAAGACAAAAAAATTTTCAAAACGTATGACAGCAACCGATGATGGTACGTTTCAAAAAATTAGTACACACCTTTGAGAACAAATTATCTCCAGCTGAAAAGCATTAGGGATAATTGAACAACCAATAATTGGAGTTAAAAATATTTACTGGAAGTTTGGAAAACAATAATTAATCTAAAAAAACATGCATTAAAGCTTTAAATGAAAAATAAATAGAGTTAAGAACATTAATTGAACATTAAATGCCACTTCATAGAAGACAATATGAGATCTGTTGTTGTTGGGACTGGAAGTTGAACTGATGCGACAACAAAAAAAACGATAATTAACGCAAAAATTGAACATTACAATTTTTTGATAACAGACAGCTTCAACGCCAAAGTCGTTAGGATAAAACAATAACCATAGATGATTGTGTTCTGCTATAAAGCAAGTTAGTGTAAACTGGTAAACTCTCTTTTATGAGAGTAGGCCAAGATTAGAACAAAATTAAAACTACGACAAAAACTAAAAAGATAAAAATCAGGAAATCGGTGAGCTCCAAATTGTTCAAGAAAGGTGTCAAAATTATCAAAACAAAAAGTATTGGCCTGAAAAAATTTGCACTACAAATCTTTGGAAAAGAAGAACTTGATCAAAAAATTAGAGTAAAAGGACGAAACGAAATAAAAAAAAAATTAGACAAAAATGCAAGAAACTAGTATCTGGGAAAAACAGATGGTGACTGTAACTAATGACACTATTATACAAGGGGGGAAGCAAAAAAGAGACAAATATAAAACAGTTGTTTCAAAAACACTTAACTCAATTTATAAAAATTCAATAAAGTTTCTTAGAAAATTAGAAAACCCCAAGAGACTAGACTGGTCAATAAGAAAACCTGGATCTATTCTGTTTCGCCCCACAGTGTTTTTTACGCCCCCAGTTGCAAAATAAATGTTGTTAAATAGCACGTTAATATGTAAAAAAAAATAGCACGTGCGCCCGGGGTTGCAAAACATATTAGACCACTAAGCTGGGAGGGGGGGGGGAGGTGGGCAAAACAGAATAGATCCGAAAACTTATATACCACAAAAGCTATAGACTACAAAAGATTAGGCAAATAAAACTTAGTTTATGAAAACGCAATATGCCAACGGTACCAAAAACTATAAATTAAAACAAAAAACAAGTTGATTTTCGGGTGCATAAAAAATTCATGATGCTGTCAGTAACAAGACTTAGTTATAAGGCAACAAAGCGGGTAAAATTTGACAACATGTGTTTGGAAAAATAAGAAATCTTGGCAGTTCACTGAACAAAGTAAGAGAAAGTCACTTTTGCCTCCATAGGAGGCCCCAAAAGGACATGTCATATATGTTAATAATAAGACGACGACAAAAACCAACAATTACAATCGAAAATCAAAGTTCCAAATTTTCACGTGAACAGATCTTGTCAAAGATAACAGAATTCTGAGCTTTTGGATATGGCTATTTTGAAAACTGTCCTTTATAAAACCCCTGTTATCCTGTCATCAAAGTGAATCAAAGATTAGAACTCATAAAGAACAGCAAATACCGTTGAAACCAAATCATAAAAACAAATCACCTGTTAGACGAAAACGATATATAGATTTGCTTATGCTTTATTTATGCATCCATTGGTCGAGACATTTGAAAAAATAATTGGGAAGAGAGCAAAATGTACAGTAAATACGTACAAAATGAAAAGAAAAACAACTTTTTTATGCAAGCATGCAGAGATAAATTAAAAACAAACTTAAGTCGTCCATTTATCAATTCATACAATGGCGCTTATGCAGGAACAAATGCATCTCGTCAGATTTTGCACCGTCTGGAGCAAAATTAAGAGAGAATATAACGAAAACTGAAGTCAAATTTCAGCCGGTGAAAAACTTTTCCCTTATAAGAATTAAAACAACATTTCCTCTCTCCACTTTGAAAGCAGTTTAAAATGTTACTCTTTGAAACTGCCCTTGGTTGGCTGCCCCCGCTTCACTAAAACTTTTAAATTCACGAGTTCAGTTTCATTTCTGATTAACTTGAAAAGTTGAAAAAATTATGAAGCTCTCAAGCAAAACGATGCTACAATACAATCCAAATCCTTACAATTGTAAAAAAAACACAGTGAGGGTACTAACAATCTGGATATAGCGTAGTGCTACAAAGACACAAAACTTTTGACAACTTTATCAATGAGGCAAAAATTATCTAAATCTGACGTACAAATTAGCAAAACTACTGCAAAATGTCAAATGTTTGCAAAAACTTCAAGCCTCAATAACTAATGGAAACCGATCAACTTCTATTAATCGCAAATTTCTCACTGCTTCAATCAAGCGGCTATTGGCCAAGTAATGTTCCTACTTAAACCCTCTGTTTAATAGTATTACATATAGTTGGAAGTGTTTCACAGGCAATACGGAGGAGGTTAGTACTATTGTTCTCTATTACTTTTTAATTTTAGTGAATATATTTTTATGCCAGACCGTTCTTCAGCTCATAGTTTTGAAGTTCACGACTAGCCAATATCAAGTTTACCGTCAATAGCGTATTTATTAATGCACCGTATCTAGTCGTCGAAAAAGCTAAAATGTCCCACGCTCATTCTAAGACAGGATATCCGAACGCTTCTCTTGCTACCCATGCTACAGGCGGATTCAAGCGCACATTAGTCTGACCAGAGTCCATTTCGTGCTGAATTTTGTTTTTTGATTATTTTCACCAAGAGATGTTGGCTCTGCCTAGAGGCAACAAAAAGGAGCATTCTGATCAGAGACACATCTAGAGTCTGATGTCTTTGATCAGAACCAAGGGGGTACAGCTGATAGAACATACCGGTCCCCTTTCAAGGAAATTTTGTTTAACTGTAGAATACGATGTTTTATATGGAAAGCAGTCTAAATTCGTCCATTGAGTTCGAAATTTGCACTAATGTATACAATATAAATTTTTTCTCAGCAGTTGTGTTTTCTTTCCCTTTGCAATAACACTTTTAGAATGGTCTTTTCTTAAGATGAATTTAATAATGCATACATCATTTTGTATGAAATGAATATATTATAACAAAATTCGTGCGGTGAAGTGATTTCGAGCGCACAATAGTCTGATCAGGAGTGACTTTTGAGCGCACAATAGTCTGATCAGAAGTGATATTGAGCGCACAACCGTCTGGACGATGGTCTGGGTTTGGTCTTGGCCATGGTCGCACAATCGTCTGGACAATGGTCTGATTTTGGTCTGATCAGAGGTCCTTTCCGTCTGGAAGGGTCTGATCAGAGACCGTTTCGAGCGCACTTAGAGCACACACGGTGTTTCTAGCGCACTTTAGTCTGATCAGAGGATACTTTGGTCTGGGATGGTCTGATCAGAGGTTACTTTCGTCTAGCACGGTCTGATCAGAGGTCACTTCCGGATGGCACCTCAACCTGGGTAGACTTCGACGTGTATCTTGCAGGAATTTTGAAAGATTCAGGCGCTTATCTTGCAAGAATCTTACCCGAACGACGATCATATTTGCAAGGTTTTTGCTTATCCGACGGCTGTCTTGCAAGATCTTGCAAGAATCTTGCAAGGTTTTGACAGTATCTTTCAAGATAAGCGTTGGTAACAGACTAGGGTTGTTTTTAACCACATAGGGTGACGTTTGCTTCGTGTAATGTGTACTTCTGTTTACAGTTGAATGTGACGGAATTAAGCAATGCCGAACGTCAAACAGAGATGAAAGCCCAGCCCTGTGTTTGTTCACGGACAGTTACGGAGAGATGTAGCAGACAAATGAAACTATTCTCACAATAAATAAGGCCCTCTGCAACCAAGATTCTACCTGAAGCTTAAAAAATAAATTTATTTGTGGCTTTTTTGATTATTTAAATGTTCTGTTCAACTACGTGATTTGATGGAAACTGGTAGGAGCTGAATAAAATAGTTATCCCAAACTTTTTTGAAGACCTCTATACAAGTTGAGATTCCAGGTTCAAAAAAATTTGATCAGATTAAGCTCGAAGGACACCGAAATTTTGGACAACAGTCAAAGCAAAATCTGATCAGAGGTCATTTTGGTCTTATATGCTCTGATCATTATAGTATTCTCAGAGATCATTTCGTGGAAAAACATATTTGACAAAAATTACGCAGTAGTCTGGTGGATTCGCATGCAAAATTTATTGAATGATACCAACAAATGGTCTTCAACCAATTTTATACAGGTATGATTCTTTGAAAACTTTACATAGTAGTTAAAAAAGAAGGAAAAATTAACGCAAAAAGAGTTATCATTCACTTATTCTGAAGCCTGATTTCATGTTACACGTGGCATTTTTGATATTGCATTTTTTTAACAATAAACCGTACCTAACATTGTAGCATCAGAACAGATTCAGAAAATTTTTAGAATAATCATTAACTACAAGTCTTGATTCAGAAGATTTTCATAATTGTTTCTGTATCGATTCTGAAACCTCTCTGTCTCAGAGCAGAGATCAGAATCAGTGCTCTCTGCATATCTGTGAATCAGAGCCAAATTCTGAAGGCATTTTTGAACTAGCTCTGAATAAGAAAATCAGAAATTTTTTCCACACTGCAGACACACTCAAAAGTACTTTCCATTGGTTATTTAACCATTCTAACTGGATTTTGGAACAGAATATCAACAAATCTAGCCGAAAAAGAGGATCACAAATTTGTTGATAAATTCTGCTGTTGTAAAGCATATTGATGTTTTTCTCTACAAAACTCTTGAATTTAGAAAAGCACATTATTTTTTCCTCCTCCATTTGTTTAAAAAAGACTAATCTATGGAAATTCCAATGATATTAGTTTTTCAAGAAGAAATGAGTATTAATTTTTTGTATTGGAACTGTAAAGTTTTCTTTGCAATTGTTGATTTCATTCAAAAAATGCCATCAGATCAACCCTCTTTAAAAAACTCATGTGGCATATAAAGAAATAAAATGAGAAATGAATATTTTCTGACAAAATTTGTTAAATTTCTACAAAAATAATCGCAAAATTTTCGTAGACATCGAACCTGGATATTTAACTTTTTAGTGCTCTGTTTATGATCATGTAGTGAGAAATTCATTTTTCATTTCTGCTGTAATTGGTTGAATAACGTCCTCAGTTTATCGAGATTCTTTCACATAATTTACTGTGCTTCAATTGCTGTTGAGATCAAGAAAGTTTTTAAAAAGTAACAAAGCGTTTTTCAATTGTTTCATAAAACTTGTTCCAGAAAATTTCTTGGTTGTCGCCACTTCAAAAAAGGAGATCTCATAAAATCAAATTTTCAAGATATTCAAAAAAACTAAAAATTTATTGAAACAAGACAATTTGTATCTTAACTTTTTTCGCAATTTTTTAGATTAAGTTATGCAATCGTTCAGAGATTTTTTGCTTTTGTTCTTCAATTATCTTCAGGAAATTTTTAGTCAGAAATCACTACACAATCCAAAAAATCTCAACATCTTAGCTTATTTCCCTCTGGTTACAATCCTATCATAAGCTTGAAACACCACGTATAAGTTTTAAAGTGCCGGTTCTCTTCATTATCGAATTCTAGAGTTCCAAATTGTCTAATAAACAGTGCCTGATTTCAAAACTGGCGAAGCTTGCGTTTCATGCAATGTTACGTAACTCTGCTGAATTTACTTCGAATTTCTGACTTGCATCTTAAACGAATGCTCTTCTCAACGAATACCAGATGCTCTAAGTAACTTCATAAGAGGATGCAACTCAAACTCCTGGTTGTTCTCTTGCAATCTTTTTGAGTAAAGTCTATTTTGCCAAAAAAAAGTGTTGGTGCTGACCTGTTCTGAATTGAGTTGTAATTGCACCCTCTGCTGGTCTGTTTTCTCGTGTTCCTCAACCGCCCCCTGTACAGCATCCCTCAGTCTGGCCACCTGGTCCAGCTCATCGCCCAGGGTTCCACCTAGCTCACTCTTCTCAAACAGGAGCTTCTCCAGTCTACAAATATTCTGCGAGCATCAACCAGGTTTAGACCTCCAGTTATTTAAAAATGACTAAGAAAACATAACCGTTGACAGGCAATGTATGCGATTCTCCGGAGTTACCATCCAGTGTGTTTCAGTACTGACCAGTGTTAATTACAGACTGTTTTTAGACTGTCTTTTACTTGTCGGTTCCCTGTTCATGTCAATAATAATTAAGACTGGCCAAAAAATTCATGATTAAAAACTGCAATGCACTGAAAATTTGTTCCGGATCTCCATACTTGGGTTGTTTCTTGTGTACAGTGCCTATGTTCTGGTCCAGTTGCACCCCCAAGTCATCAATCTCCTGTCTCAAAGATTTCACCTCCAATTTCTTCTCTTTCTCCACTGACTGCGCCTTCAGCACTTCTGTCAGTGTGTTCTCCACGTTCTAAATAAAATATGAAAAATAATATAAACGGTTCATTGAAAATTGCCTTAGTGCAGAAATCGCCATTTTTATAATTAACAAAAATGGTATGCTGGGTTTTATTTAGATACAGACTACGAAAACCCTTGCGTTTTTTCTAGGGGGTTATTGGTATGTTCTTGGTTTTTTAAATGTAAGATATTGTCGGTACTTTTGGTTTTATGCGTAAAAAATTGTCGGTATGTTCGGCATTTAAACATATGAAACGTTCGATTTGTTTGATTTTAAAACGTAAGAAACCATCGGTATGATCGGTTTCCTACGATGGGGATCCAATATTTTTGGTTTCCACGTCAGCAATTGTCGGTTTGTTCTGTTTTAAACCACAGGAAATCATGGGAAAATGACTTTTCATGCAATAGATGAATTATTTCGATAAACATAACTTCAACTTTTTTCATTAGTCTACAGCCTTATTTTTTAAAAGTATTACTGTCTAATTGAGAAACCAAATTTTTGGTGTGCTAGGCCGAATGATTATAACATAAGTATTAAAATCATTCGGCCTTGCCTCGCGGACCATGTCAACGTTTCAGCGGCCTGTGGGATTTCATAAGAATCTATTACAACCAAATATGTTATTAGTTTATCAGCTGTAATGCAGACCACTAATTTGCGGGGTGAAATTATATGATGCTAATTGAGATCAAAAACGAATGTATATTTTCTGAGATCATTTTTGAGATCATTGTATGAATAAAACTATTTTAGAATTTGTTTTATTGATCCCCTGTGAGTATTGTTTAGTGTGATCCTCTGTGAGTAATAAAAATTATTTTGCGGTTTGTTTAATTGATCAGCTGTGAAATCCGCTGAGAGACTTTTATGCAATTAATGACCAATTGAGAATTCTTTCATTTCGGCTGCCTCGTTGTTAAAGTTCGTTGTGGAAAACACTGACAAAATTGAATACAATTGTGTGATGGCCATATCACTCTTAGCTACGCATTACACCTCAAAGCCTAATTTTTCTCGTTTTCTTTTCAATGCCCTAGACGAACTTGGACGTTCATCAGCTAAGGTCTTGCAAGATTCTTGCGAAAAAGAGATATCTGCAAAGATCTTGTAAGAGTCTTGCAAACAAAAGTTTTCTGCTAAGACGCAAGATTACGACTGTTATATGGTAAGAAACATACAGGAATCTTACCAGATAAGCGTCACACTTTTTTATTGCAAAACTCAGAAATTGAGCACTTTTCATTGGAAAACACATAAAAAAGCTATTACTGCAAAAAAATCATGAAACGCAATACTTTCCAGTTGTTTTTCAACCAATCAAACAAAGATTTTTTGTTTTCTTATGTAAAGTTCCTAACAACGCAAATTACAGCATTTCTATTTACCGTACGGACAATTTTTTACTATTACCCTAATAAAAAAGCGAATGTGACTTCTCAACAGGAGGCAAAATAGAGCTCTAGATTTTAGCTCTAGATCAATTCCACATCGTTCCATCAAGTATTTCACTTGCAGTAAAAAAAATCTAAAGGCAAACTAAGTTTTAGTGGGGATAGGTTCATTCTATTTCATTAAAAAGAACCAAAAAACTTGTACCATTTTAGAAAACCTATAAAGAATCTCGAAATCGATTTATAGGATTCTCATTGGTACACATGGTTACTGAGCTCACGAACCATGCTTGCTGAGACAATGTGTTATGTTTTATGTGTTGTTTAAGCCCCTCATGGGCGTTTTAATTATGTTTGGGAGTCAGTTTTACGTTTTTAGCTATGTTGGTCTTTTTAGCTATGTTGGTCCTGCAAGACCGTTGGTTTTCTGTCTGGAACCTTCTTGGAGCGACGGATGCCTTTCAAGAGTCATACTAAGTCGACGCTTATCTGGTAAGAATCTTATAAGTACATTGTTTATCTGCTAAGAATCGTGCAAGATTAACCGTTATCTGGTAAGAGTCTTGTGAGAGCCCTTACAAGATGATGTATAATTATACAAGAGTCGTGCAAGAGTCTTCAAGATCTTAGCAGATAACCGTACCAATTTGACCAGGGTGTTTTCCCGCGAAGAATGTTAAAAAGGTGTCAACCGAATAAACTTGATAATTTTAAATTAAATTTACTTTAGCCTTTACTCTTTACCTTAAAAATTAACGTAAAAGATTAAGGTATTGTTGAGGTGAACATCTGATATATTTTATGTAAATTATGGTAAAAGTTCAAGTGTTGCCGCCTTAATTTTTCAGATAAAGTCGAGGTAAGTTAAGGCGGGGCAAAACAATCTGAAGGTTTCTGGTAAGTTAAGTTCTTTTTCAGGTATATTCACCTGAAGTTCATTTAGTGCGAAAACGAGTCATTGGGTAAATTGTCATGCAACAATTCTAACCTTTTTGAGAGTACTGATATTACCCTCACTATCCGTCATGATTCTATTCGCAAATGGCAGTTTAGCATCATTTGCCAATATCTCAGCTTGCAACTGTCGGTTGTTAGCATTGATCCTTTTGCACGAGTCTTCACTCTTCCGAAATTGATCAAACAGGGAGCGGTATTCCCGCATGAACACATTTAGGTCATCATTTCTGCCACACTCTCGTTCGATCTCAAGAAAAAATTCGATTTAGTGTTAAAATCTAAAAAAATTACCCGCCCGGATCGCCACTTCCTAGGTTTCATACAAGGAACCATACAAATCATTCAAATCATACATGACTACAAGAAAATTTTTTATCTCATCGAGATGCAGCGTTGGTTGATTTTTTTTTCAGTGTTATTGACGATTTATGCATTTGAGAACAAATTTAACTTTTGCATGATCTTTGTATGATGTATGACTACTAAGAAATCATATATGACCTTGTATGAAATCATAATGAAATATTAATGATACGTTTTTTCACGGCTAAAGAAATTCAAAGGTTAAATGGGTGTTTCGATTTCTTGACTTATTATACTTTTTTTCCATGATTTTTCAAACTTCGGTGAGATTCGAACTGGACAAAATTGAACATAGGAACAGGGGATATTATTTTGACCAAAATTGAGATAGATATGATAGCAAAATAAAAAAAAACCGATCCATTGAATGCATTCACGATCGCAACTGAGGTACTTGAGTTTGGGGTAAAGTTCCATATATGGTCAGTGAGTTTCAGTTATGAGAAAGCCTCCGTCAGCTCCTCATTTTCATCTCTGTATCCTTAGAAAATAACGCTGTACAATATTGGTCATTAAATTATCTGCGGTTAACCAAATAATATCTAAAGCAATAACTATAATGGAATTATAGCAAAAATAAAATGAACTTTATATAAATCGTACCTCTAAAAGATCGTGCTCCAAACTCTCCAATATTTGGGCCTCGGCTGCCTGAAATAGTCAAGTAATGTTCGACAACTATTGGTAAAAAATCATTCAGAGTGAAATGAATTAACGCTATGTATGTAAAACTTACCATCGAAAATAAAACTTATTGAATTAAAACTTATTCTGTAAACTTTAATCGTAGTACGTTTACATATGAAAGAGAACGAACAATGCTCGTTGATATGTGCGTGGTTTTTAAATCAAATTGTTATGCGTGCAGTTTGTTTAATCGATGTAAAAGTTAAGTTTTAAATGATGATTTAAGCATTTGAGTAAATATCTGCGCATAGCTAAGCTAGCGATTAACTCTACTTTTTTAAAAAAAAAATGGACAGAGCTGAATATTTTTATATAATGGATCTTGCCTACTGTTATCTACATTTTTCTCCAAGAAAGAGCTTTATCACATTGTTCTCAAAAAAGCATGAAATAATTGTTAATTTGCTACAAGATACAAACATTTTCTTAAGAGTTGTTGAAATGATGGTTCTGCGATAAATACATGACATAGAGCGGCTCAGTTTAGATTCTCATTTTAAAACTCCATAAATCGATAGTGGCCATTTGAAGTGAAATTGATAGTTGAAGGTGTTTGCAATATTCGAGCCCCAGTCCTGAAAGAATTCAAATTTTGCAAGATTCTTGCAAAATGGTTCTTCTCCTGGAAGACTCTTGCATCATTCTTGCAAGATATGAATCCTAGCGAAAGTGAGAGTCACTCTTCTAAAGCTCTAAAGCGCATGTTTACGACAATATAATGCCTCCTGGGCATGCAAAACAGCTCTTATCCGAAGTAAAAATGGAAACTGCATTCGAAATCTTGCAAGAACCTTGTAAGATATTCTTACAAAATGATGATTTCGGCCAAAATTGGAACGCCGGTTTTTGATGTTAAAAAACTGAAAACCGTTTGAAAACAATTTTTTATGTCCCTATTTATGTAATTCCTTGCAAGACTGCTTGTAAGATTCTTGCAAGATTTTGAATTTTCCGATCACTAGGAAATTTTGATGTGCAATTGATGAAATGCTAATGGATGCAATATGATAAGAGTTTCCTTCGGACTGATACTGATGAAAGATACAACTACCAGTTTGAAATTCAAGAACCAAGAGACCTACACTCTACTCTGATTATCTTGGGTCATACCCAGACAATAACAAACCGCCTGAGATAATCATACAAAATTCAGGGTCGCATATTTATTTAGATATCAAGGTTATGTTATGAGGGCAACATCTAGACGATGATCTGATCATAGATCGATCGCACTATTGCATAATCAGAGACCACATTCTGACCAGAATTAGGGCCCAAGTCTGAAAAATGTCAGATTTTCTTCATTGAGATTTGGTTGACTCTTTTAGGACTAGACTACACTATGGTACCAAAAAGCAACGTACAGCCTAATTTGTGTTCTTTCAACGTGATTTTGCTCGTCACGTTTGATTAACATTAAGTCGTTTAAAAGCGTACCAATTTGGAGTTGAAAATGACATTTTACTCCTGTTTTCTTCTCCGCACCCGCACAGGTTTTTTTTCTTTTATATTTTGCCACAAAATGTTGCTACACGATATATCCAATTTTCACGGACAAAAAATAAAATTAACATAAAATAAAGACTTAGTGAACAACAAAATCACGGATAAAAACTCAACATCTAGTGAACAACATGCACACAAAACACTACAGCAAAAGCAACAGATTTGAAGCATTCCCGACAGAACTGTGCCAGTTACAAGGTACAATTTAATCAGATGAACAAAAATAATTGAATGATGTATGTGTCCACGCAAGCTAATTATTGTAGGTTTCTGGGAAATGTTGAGATATTACGAAGACAAAATGCAATTTTGGTAAATTAAATTGCAACAGGACATTGCTTATAATTGTGAATAAATCAAAAACTGTCAACAATTTCTTCTTAAAAAGTAATGAAAGGTAATGGAATGGCCAGCATATCTTTTTGAATTTGAAACTCGTAGGGCGTTTTTGAAGCAGCGATTACAAAAACAAAATTTTTGGGGGAAAATTTTGGTGATAAGCGTTGGAAAAGTGTTGAAAATTTGGAACTTGACACGGTATCTTTGGACACCCCAATAACATTTTTGCAAATCATCTACTAAACGTTAAAAGAGGCTACTGACATCAAAAAATGCTACAGTATAACTGATTTAACCTTGAATTTTTTCTTCTGACTTTGGTCCCAGAAGGTAACAAGTATCTTGAGATGCAAGTAGTTTGATGTACCATAGTGCATATTCATTTTTCTTTTTGTACTTTTGATCAAAAATGAACAAATTTGACCGGAAATTGAAACCAATTTTTGCAGACGACGTTTAATCAAATTGCTGACTACTGCTCAATGGTCACTTTTGTCTGCAGCCTCAAATTGAGGTCCATGGAACTGAAGTCACACTAATAAAAAATCAAAATTACTTCAGCTGTTAGGATCATGAGAATATTTTTAAAATTTAAAGATTCATTGTTTAATGACGGACTCCAATTTCTGTCCATTGCAGAAAATCCTGAAGTTGTGTTTGCTATTAATTTTTGTGCATTCAAAATTTTTGAAAAAATCTCATCTTTGTTGGCTTGCCACAATTTCTAGGCATGCTTCATGTGCTGATTTTTCTGAGTGGCTCCAATGCAGTTTCAAAAATAGTACCTTATCAAATATAACCAGCACTCTCTCTCTCTCTATTTCTCTAGTAATAACTAATGTAATGGCATTCTTTTTCTCTGGAACCAAACATCTTATATTTTAAAGCCCTTTCTTTCTTCCATAAAGAGTACCCGTGCTTTTTTATATCTTTAAAACTGAATACCATGTCCAATATCGTGTCGTGTTTTTTCTTTATGTCCTTGAATGCCTGCAATACAAAAACGTTTTGCTATAAATATTACTTTCGGTTCGATCCTATCATTCTGAATCTTATCCAAGTAAATAAAAAAATTCTGTTTTTTTCTTACAAAAATATAACTTTCAATATAAAATTCTCAACTTCTTATCCCAAAAACAAGAGATCTCTTCTCAATTGTCTATATCGGTTGCATCGAGCACTCGTATCACTTAATTGTATTTTTCCACAATAACTAGAGTAATATTTAGTAACATCAAATTGAATGCATTCAAATTCAGAAAACTGAAATCTATCAATTGCACATTTTAAAGTTCACGTCAAAACAAATTTCTAATATGCAAAAGGTTTGTAATCTATCTTTTTAACTTTTAGTCTAATAGTGTTTGAGTTACAAGCCTGAGTTACCAAGAAATTGAATTACTTTAACTTTTCATAAAAGTTAAATGAACAGATTTAAATTTTATATTCATTAAGGTGACATATGCTTGTGTCATAGCATCGTAGAACAATTACTTCACTGGCCCTTCTCGTTGGACGCAGGAATTATGAATTCAAAACCTTGTACAGCCAATTTTGTCTGATCTATTTTCTTAAGCAGAAGTCAAAGGGTATCATTAGAAAACCTTTCATAAGCAGTATTTTGAATGAAAATTTCTAAGTCCTGTTTTCGCTGATGAGTTGTACCGGTTTGTGAGTTGCTCTACTATAGGCATACTTCGTCGTTTCGTCTAAAACTTTTTGCAAGATTTTGTAGCTTTTTATTTTGCTTCGATTTGACTTTTTTTGGGTTTTAAATGTCCATTTGAGTATTTATGACCTGAAAAAAACACAACAGTTCTGTTAATATTATGTAAAAAAGCACGAGTTTGTTGCCCGACTGTTAAATTTTAGAAAATTTAGATGTACATAATTGTCGGTTGAAACTATGAGTTTTCTTGTAATAGTAGAGAAGAAAGTTGAACAAATTTTGAATGCTGATCTATTCTCAATGTCCTCTATTTTCTATTCTGATTCCGCCATTACAGTCACATACCTAAATTTTTCAAGCCATGCAAGACATTTTTAATTGTTCCAACAGTCCTGCTGAATAGAAAATCCGCTCCTTCAATGCTTCTATTAAATACTACTTAAATACAAATCTCAAACAAAATGATTTTTTGAAGTGTTTTGCGAGAGGAATTTTAAAAGATTCTTCCATTCCTGACAAAATACTCTTAAAATTGAATTGATTTTGAAAAAGTTGAGGCACAAATGGTGATAAAATTCTTCGATCATGGTTTCAGTGCCTTTCGACATGTTTTGTATTTTTATTTCAATATATATTTTAGTTTAAAGCAACCTCTTATGGCTATTCGAAATCATAGATGGCCACTGAAAGCATGATTAGTTTGCAAACTGTCAACCTCGATTTGGCGACGAGACAAGCAACTAGTTTCATTTGTTGTAGATATGATTGTGATGATCATTGTAAAATGATACTATTTAAACCATATCCTTGCTGATCGTTAGGAAAATACACAGAACGTACCCTCATTGTTCTGTGAGATTTGCATTCGTACGCTAGCCTCAAAAATTTGAGAAGCAGAACGGAAAAATCATTACGTTGCCAAACGTATATTTTTGTCAAGTGAATTTATGCCAAAATCTAAGCATTCTCCTTGCCCATGTTTTAGTATTAGGTTTTATACGCCTGCGTTGGAGAACACTGATATTAGGAAAAACAAGTTAGAATTCACTCGAAAGTGGATACATCCGTCACATTTGTCCACAATGCTTAAGTGTTGGCAAATATGGATAATTGTGACTGAATGCTGTCACTACTGTCCGCAAATTACCATCTCGTTTATTCACACGTGGAATCATTCGAACGGAACCCAATTTCTCGTTTGTAATTTGTTGATTTTAATCCGCTTAATTAATTGTTTTGACAACTATAAGTTTTTGATGATGACAACTATAAATTAAAGATGAAGACTTAAGCGACAAATTGATATAATAAATTGATCAGTTTTCGGATAAAAGTGCCCCAGCTAATGTTTCTGAACATTGCTTACGTTTAATGCCTGAAATTGTGGCTGAATTCTTTACCTCTTGCTCGTGATTCACCGTCAGATTTATTCACATTTCAAGTTTCAGACAAAATTTATATAAAAGTAACGAAAGAACGTCACATATGTCTACAAAAGGCGAAAACTTATTAAAAAGATACGTTTGGCGACGTAATGATTTTCGTACTGTAATAACGGTGGGAAAGTTTCTGCAAGAACCACAAAATTAAAAAATTTATCTCATGATTTTGTTCATTATTGCATATTTTGCTCTTTAGAGTTTTGAAATTTTGTACACCAAATTCTCGTCTGTTAATTGGCACAAATAATGCTTGTTACAAAATGCCACTCCAACTTTTTGTTTAAGTTCATTTCACTAATTAGACTGACGTCGTTAAATGTGAAAAAGAATCAAAACAACATGTTAAAAATCTATTCTAATTTGAAATTGATGAGCAAGCTAGATTGACAGAATTGGTTGTTAAGAAAGTGTTTACAGAAAAGGAGATTGATTTTTGGCTTTTGAGATATAATTTATACCTGGCGATCACTTGAAGACGTTTTCAGAAGAATGCTTTGCTGAAAACGATTTGAAATTTAACTATCAATTAACGACTCTCAAAAAGTATTATTTTCTTAAAGCATTTCTGCTTTCTCATCATTGCAAAAAAACAAGCTCTAATTATGACAGACAAATGTAAGTAATTTTTGTTGAAAAAAAAGATCTATTTCAATATGAAAACGATACATTTCCTAAAAGGTTCCCAGTTTTTACTTGAAATAATGACGCATTAGTGGGAAAAAATTGAAACCTTTACAAGTAGGTGTATTTTTCTATTACAATTTTTGCATGCTCGCCTGGAAATCAATATACTTTTTCTTCATTTTTTCCTCTTTTTTGAAAGGAAACTAATTAACAAATGCGTTCTGCAATTTGTTCACGTTTTGACATTGTGTAAATGTGCTGGGCAGCATTGATTTTAGTCCTCAGACGTCATTATTTATGGTGGTCTCATTTTTGTTTATCTTTTGAAAGTAAATAACTAAGTCATAATAGCCCTTTCCATCACTCGAATGAAGAGCATAAAAGTCGCATATCCGCTTGGAAAAATCCCCCCAATTGCACCGCCATCCCAAAATTTACAGTCGCCTTATCCCCCACCAAGAGAATAAAGAGCATTCCAAGCCCGCCGGCACTTAACATTAATAAAGATAGCCTTACAAGTCAAACGACCTTGTCTTGTGTCTGCCTGTTGTTTTTAACTCTGCATAAAAAATCGGAATTTAATTTCTAGTACATACCGTATACCATTATTAAAGTACAAAGTACTAGATAGTATTAACCCACCCCCCCCCCCCCCTCACCCCCTCCCTTTCCCGCCTTCCGGTAGAATTTGATCATTCATAATTGATATTTTTAGACCGCTGTAATTGTATATGTTAATGGCAATGGCTAGTGTCTCACATAGTAATGGTCTGTCTATATACGAACAATTATCAAAGCAAAAACTTGTATTAGTTTGGTCACGCGGGCATGTGAACACAAAAATTCTGTTCGCCGTAAGAAGGGAGGGGCCCGGGGAAGGGGGGGGTAATTTTTGTGGCATCAGTTATTGGACACGCTGCAATAATGCAAAACAATTGCACGATTTGCGCAGTAACTTACTTGCTATTCAGCAAATAGGTACACGGCTCAAGTCACCCAGTTAAAAGCAGCAGCAGTTACTTTATCGCATCACCCGGACGGCGGGTATTTTCAATCTAAGATTACTAACCTTAGCACTAACTAACTACTGCAGATTAAGCCATAGAACACCCCGTATCTTTTTACTTATGCTGAAATTTACCCCGTGGCGCAATATTGCTACAAACCTACTAGAAGTCAATTTTCCAACCCACCCACGCCTAAGGGGAGGGGCAGGTTTTGTTTTTTTTTCCTGGTTGGGGGGTTCGGGGTTGGAGTGCGGGGCAGTAAGCAGAATAGGTTTTTTAATGTAGCGTGAAAAGATAGTGTGTTCACAGCTAACACTACCAATAATCTACCCCAACTAGGTTGGTAGTGTATATTTGTTATGGAGTCTAGTTTCGCTTTCTCTCAACCACCCCGCTTTGCTGTACATGGTTGCCCCGTACCCCGTGGTGAAATAGGACCCGTATTCAATTTGCATTGTCGATGAGGAATTAAACAAGTTGGTGTGAATTCATTAAATCGACTCGTGAAGGCTCAAAATTTCACGTTTGATTTATTTCACGTCCTTTTCATATTTCACTTATACTTCTTCATATAATTCTAGTCTCCGCGAAAAAATTCCCCTTTCTAACTTAGACTCTTATACGTGTTAATAATATACTTACAAACACTTTTCATTATTGCCAAAAACAATCAATCTTGACTTATAACACATTCTTCCGTTAAAATACTCGTTATAGTTCACACATTTTTTGCGCGAAATAGATTTTTCAATAATTCTATACATTTGTGGAATAAAGTTTTGTGGAAAAGATTGTTTGTTTATTTATTATTGTTGTTATGGTCGGTGGTGTGTGCTTGCAATAAATAAAAAGTTGGCTGGTTGCAACTTCAGAAAGAGATAAAGCGAAATTACGTGAATAATTCGAAGGCAGATTGGAAAACAAAGAGTGCGTGAAATAACTGCTGCTCATTTTTTATTCACTTCTCTTTTTTTCTACCCCTCATTCTTATTCCACATAATTTATTACCCCCGCTTGTCTCTTTTGAAGTTAAAATTGCACACACACATCTATCACACAAACACACCTTTCTATCGCGGAGCATACAACTATGAAAAAAACAGACTACGTAGAAATTACAAACACCAGTTGATGTAACTTCATAAAGCGAATCAAATTCTTTGTTTACCTGTTCTTTCTTTGATTATTACCCTTTTCTTCAATATCGAATTATAATAAAACTTTGTTCTAAAATCAACCTCTTTGTCGGTTACGTACATAAATGTTGACAGGTTCTAAAAGCTGCCTTTTCAAATTGTTCCTATAATTCATTTGCTGCGATGACCATGGAACAAACGCTGAAACGTAAGTTTTTCAATTTTGTCTAAAACTGACACATACAATTGACTGGTATTTGCTATAGAAAAAATTTCGGACCTGATTTAAAATAAAATAGGCCAAATTACTGATATGTATTTTCAGTAAAGGTCAATGATATTGATCAAAAATAATAATAATTTTGGTTCCTGCGTAATCGCAGCGGAACAGCATGAGGCCACAGCGGCCTGTTCTTTACTGTCCTTTTTCCTATTACTCCCCACATTTCAGACTGATTGTTTTTGGTGTTTTTGGTGACCATAGCCACTTTTTTGCGTCTGGAACTTTCACGTGGTACCATCATTGCGGCCAACATTGGTCAGGCTATGGTTAACCTGAAGCAGTTAGTTATAATAATGGTTCACTACATGTACTAGGTACTAACAGTTTGAAAGTTTGACCATAGCTTGATCTTAGCCAAGAATCATAGTGATGATAAAGAGTTATACAAGATTTCTATAACTGATGCTATTATCATTGAGGAAGTAATGCCAGCTAAAAAAAACGTAACAAAAGGTGAGCACTTCTCAAAAAAAATTAATAGACAAAAAAATTCAGTTATATTAATAAATTTTTGCAATCGCTTTAAACCTCTTGCCCTCGTTATGCTGGAAAAGATCTAAAAAATCTCTTACTAAACTGTCTGACCATCATTTATCAGACTATTTATAACTCGATTGACTAAATTTTCAAAAAAAAAACACTTAATCAGTTCTTGAACAATTTAAAAGTTTTATCCAGGTCGTACGGCATTCAAACTCTTCAATAATTTTTTTAATCGATTCTGATCTGATATGATCTGATAAAAACTTCTGCGATTTAATAAGACTCATGAAAATTCATTAAAAAAGAGTACGCTTCATCAGAAAAACGAAAATCTAACAGCTAATATGTTGCTCAAAAATATGTCGTCAAACCCAAGTTGAAGAAAATGACAAGAGTTAAAACAACGTAAAAAACACCATGTGCAAATGCCATGTGAATGTCTTTCAAATCAATGAGTGAAGAAAATTACCTCAGTTAATTATCTGTGAGGTAATAACTCTGCTAAATTTTATCAACATTAGCCGCTGTTTAATTGCTCTCGAATGAAAAGTGTGTGTCTTTTTTAAGCAAATTTTTGGCTTGATCGTTTTGCGCTTTTCTTCAAGAATAATCTTTGAGTTCAGAAGTGACTTTTTCACGCATTTCTTCTTGGATTTTGTGTGATTTCAACCTACCTCCACCACCCTTTCTAACCACCCCACCCAAGCACCAAACTAACCCACCACCCCTCCACCTAAACCCACACATACGCCCAGTTCTGAGAGCCGAGTGTTTAATACCGCAGTCGAGTGACGGAAGCGTACTCAGGAAGGTTCGACTTGGACTCAGTGTTCGAATACTACCGTCGGTTGATGCTTTTGCACTCATAAAGAAAATTTTAATGAGGCTACAGCCCTTGAATTAAATTGCGCAAGCTGTCAATCGAGAGAAATTCTTCTGACGTTGGCCTCTTTATGTTTCTAATTGGTATTTATACAATGTCTATCCGCCGTTGCCAAATTCCACATGTAGGCTCAATTTTGAAAAAAATATGGGACCTGTTCGTAATGAATTATCTATCCGAAAAGGTTGATTGGAAAAGATTGTTACAAAGTAGTAAAGCATTGAAAGTCTTCACATATAGTTTTGGTGAAAGTAAAAAAACAGTTGCAGAAATGTTTACAGTAGCAACGATCGCCATTTTTTGTGAGAAAAATAATTTAAAAAATAATTTGTAACTTAAGCTTCCTTTTTTATTTTGTAACTTAAGCTCCCAGTTAACAAAATTTCACAAGATGTTGTTACTGACCGACCAATCAATGTATTTTGGTGCTGGGAAAATGGCCAAGGTTGATAGTAACTTTCAATTTTAATGCCATAACTGAAATCTCAGCTAAGTTATACTGCGTTACTCTGGGGTTTTGTCTTCTGGCAGTTTCTTCGCTTAACTTTTTTTTCGCACCTCAAATCTCAAAACAGCAATTTCGCTTATCTTTCAAACTTCTCCTGTGCGTGATGTTTGTTACACTCAGTAGCATTAATTAATTAATACTTATTAATATAATAAATCTTGTATGATGAATTACTCTCAAACGATGTTTGTAGCAGTTTTATTAGTCCTCTGGTCTTTTTTACGACTCAAACAGGAGTAATGAGATTCTACAGGGTTTTTTTTTAGATGACGCAAATTTTTTCAATCCTTGTACTTTTGAGGTTAAGTTTTCAAGCTTGATTCTGTTTCAGAACGTTGACTTCTGTTTTCTAACATTTGAGTTTAAAGGTAAATTAGGTTCTAGCACATGAAAATTAGGAACTTCTGGTAATACCGAAGGCTAAAAAGTCATTTGAGAAGTTTTTTCCCATAACAGTCTCTTCTCCCTTTTCAAACTACAGAAGTCGCCCCCTTATCGCCTCCTACTCCTTACCCACAACACCCCCACTACCTACTTCCTTCACCCTGCCTAACACAACCTCGACCCGCAAACTAACCCACCGCCCCCTCATCTTAAACCCCCGCCTACCCCCAAAGTTCTGAGAGCCGAGTGTTTAATACCGCAGTCGAGTGACGGAAGCGTACTCAGGAAGGTTCGACTTGGACTCAGTGTTCGAATACTACCGTCGGTTGATGCTTTTGCGCCCATAAAGAAAATTTTAATGAGGCTACAGCCTTTGAATTAAATTGCGCAAGCTATCAATCGAGAGAAATTCTTCGGACGTTGGCCTCTTTATGTTTCTAATTGGTATTTATACAATGTGTATCCGCCGTTGCCAAATTCCACATGTAGGCTCAATTTTGAAAAAAATATGGGACCTGTTCGTAATGAATTATCTATCCGAAAAGGTTGATTGGAAAAGATTGTTACAAAGTAGTAAAGCAGTGAAAGTCTTCACATATAGTTTTGGTGAAAGTAAAAAAAAACAGTTGCAGATATGTTTACAGTAGCAACGATCGCCATTTTTTGTGAGAAAAATAATTTAAAAAATAATTTGTAACTTAAGCTTCCTTTTTTATTTTGTAACTTAAGCTCCCAGTTAACAAAATTTCACAAGATGTTGTTACTGACCGACAAATCAATGTATTTTGGTGCTGGGAAAATGGCCAAGGTTGATAGTAACTGTCAATTTTAATGCCATAACTGAAATCTCAGCTAAGTTATACTGCGTTACTCTGGGGTTTTGTCTTCTGGCAGTTTCTTCGCTTAACTTTTTTTCGCACCTCAAATCTCAAAACAACAATTTCGCTTATCTTTCAAACTTCTCCTGTGCGTGATGTTTGTTACACTCAGTAGCATTGATTAATTAATACTTATTAATATAATAAATCTTGTATGATGAATTGCTCTCAAACGATGTTTGTAGCAGTTTTATTAGTCCTCTGGTCTTTTTTACGACTCAAACAGGAGTAATGAGATTCTACAGGGTTTTTTTTAGATGACGCAAATTTTTTCAAGCCTTGTACTTTTGAGGTTAAGTTTTCAAGATTGATTCTGTTTCAGAACGTTGACTTCTGTTTTCTAACATTTGAGTTTAAAGGTAACTTAGGTTCTAGCACATGAACTGGTTATACCGAAGGCTAAAAAGTCATTTGAGAAGTTTTTTCCCATAACAGTATCTTCTCCTTATTCAAACTACAGAAGTCGCCCCCTTATCGCCTCCTACTCCCTACCCACAACACCCCCGCTACCTACCTCCTTCACCCTGCCTAACACAACCTCAACCCTCAAACTAACCCACCGCCCCTCATCTTAAACCCCCACCTACCCCCAAAGTTCTGGGAGCCGAGTGTTTAAAACATCAATCAAGTGACACAATCGTACTCAGAAGGGTTTGAATTGGACTCGGGGTCCGAATAATACCGTCGGCTGATGTTTTCGCACCCATAAAAAATTTTTATTGAGGCTACAGCCCTTGAATTAAATTGCGCAACCCGTCAATCGAGAGCTATTCTTCAGACGTTGGTCGCTTTATATTTGTAATTGGTATTTATGCAATGTCTGTCCGCCGTTGACAAATTCCACATAAGGCTCAATTTAAAAAAATAGGGGAATTGTTCGTGATGAATTATCCGTCCGAAAAGGTTGATTGCAAAAGATGGTTACAGAGGCCACGATTGCAAGTTGTTTGGGAGAAAAATAATTAAAAAAACCGTTTGTAACTTAAGTTTCCTTTTTTACTTTGTAACTTAAGCTCCCATTTAACAAAATTTTTTAAGATTTCGTTACTGACCAACCAATCAATGTATTTTAATGCTAGGAAAAAGGCCAAGGTTGATAGTAACTGTCAATTTTAATGCCATAACTGAAATCTCAGCTAAGTTATACTGCGTTACTCTGGGGTTTTGTCTTCTGGCAGTTTCTTCGCTTAACTTTTTTTCGCACCTCAAATCTCAAAACAACAATTTCGCTTATTTTTCAAACTTCTCCTGTGCGTGATGTTTGTTACACTCAGTAGCATTGATTAATTAATACTTATTAATATAATAAATCTTGTATGATGAATTGCTCTCAAACGATGTTTGTAGCAGTTTTATTAGTCCTCTGGTCTTTTTTACGACTCAAACAGGAGTAATGAGATTCTACAGGGTTTTTTTTAGATGACGCAAATTTTTTCAAGCCTTGTACTTTTGAGGTTAAGTTTTCAAGATTGATTCTGTTTCAGAACGTTGACTTCTGTTTTCTAACATTTGAGTTTAAAGGTAACTTAGGTTCTAGCACATGAACTGGTTATACCGAAGGCTAAAAAGTCATTTGAGAAGTTTTTTCCCATAACAGTCTCTTCTCCCTTTTCAAACTACAGAAGTCGCCCCCTTATCGCCTCCTACTCTTTACCCACAACACCCCCACTACCTACTTCCTTCACCCTGCCTAACACAACCTCGACCCGCAAACTAACCCACCGCCCCCTCATCTTAAACCCCCACCTACCCCCAAAGTTCTGAGAGCCGAGTGTTTAATACCGCAGTCGAGTGACGGAAGCGTACTCAGGAAGGTTCGACTTGGACTCAGTGTTCGAATACTACCGTCGGTTGATGCTTTTGCGCCCATAAAGAAAATTTTAATGAGGCTACAGCCTTTGAATTAAATTGCGCAAGCTATCAATCGAGAGAAATTCTTCGGACGTTGGCCTCTTTATGTTTCTAATTGGTATTTATACAATGTCTATCCGCCGTTGCCAAATTCCACATGTAGGCTCAATTTTGAAAAAAATATGGGACCTGTTCGTAATGAATTATCTATCCGAAAAGGTTGATTGGAAAAGATTGTTACAAAGTAGTAAAGCAGTGAAAGTCTTCACATATAGTTTTGGTGAAAGTAAAAAAAACAGTTGCAGATATGTTTACAGTAGCAACGATCGCCATTTTTTGTGAGAAAAATAATTTAAAAAATAATTTGTAACTTAAGCTTCCTTTTTTATTTTGTAACTTAGGCTCCCAGTTAACAAAATTTCACAAGATGTTGTTACTGACCGACCAATCAATGTATTTTGGTGCTGGGAAAATGGCCAAGGTTGATAGTAACTGTCAATTTTAATGCCATAACTGAAATCTCAGCTAAGTTATACTGCGTTACTCTGGGGTTTTGTCTTCTGGCAGTTTCTTCGCTTAACTTTTTTTCGCACCTCAAATCTCAAAACAACAATTTCGCTTATTTTTCAAACTTCTCCTGTGCGTGATGTTTGTTACACTCAGTAGCATTGATTAATTAATACTTATTAATATAATAAATCTTGTATGATGAATTGCTCTCAAACGATGTTTGTAGCAGTTTTATTAGTCCTCTGGTCTTTTTTACGACTCAAACAGGAGTAATGAGATTCTACAGGGTTTTTTTTAGATGACGCAAATTTTTTCAAGCCTTGTACTTTTGAGGTTAAGTTTTCAAGATTGATTCTGTTTCAGAACGTTGACTTCTGTTTTCTAACATTTGAGTTTAAAGGTAAATTAGGTTCTAGCACATGAAAATTAGGAACTTCTGGTAATACCGAAGGCTAAAAAGTCATTTGAGAAGTTTTTTCCCATAACAGTATCTTCTCCTTATTCAAACTACAGAAGTCGCCCCCTTATCGCCTCCTACTCCCTACCCACAACACCCCCGCTACCTACCTCCTTCACCCTGCCTAACACAACCTCAACCCTCAAACTAACCCACCGCCCCTCATCTTAAACCCCCACCTACCCCCAAAGTTCTGGGAGCCGAGTGTTTAAAACATCAATCAAGTGACACAATCGTACTCAGAAGGGTTTGAATTGGACTCGGGGTCCGAATAATACCGTCGGCTGATGTTTTCGCACCCATAAAAAATTTTTATTGAGGCTACAGCCCTTGAATTAAATTGCGCAACCCGTCAATCGAGAGCTATTCTTCAGACGTTGGTCGCTTTATATTTGTAATTGGTATTTATGCAATGTCTGTCCGCCGTTGACAAATTCCACATAAGGCTCAATTTAAAAAAATAGGGGAATTGTTTGTGATGAATTATCCGTCCGAAAAGGTTGATTGCAAAAGATGGTTACAGAGGCCACGATTGCAAGTTGTTTGGGAGAAAAATAATTAAAAAAACCGTTTGTAACTTAAGTTTCCTTTTTTACTTTGTAACTTAAGCTCCCATTTAACAAAATTTTTTAAGATTTCGTTACTGACCAACCAATCAATGTATTTTAATGCTAGGAAAAAGGCCAAGGTTGATAGTAACTTTCAATTTTAACGCCATAACTGAAATCTCAGCTAAGTTATACTGCGTTACTCTGGGGTTTTGTATTCTGGCAGTTTCTTCGCTTAATTTTTTGTTCGCACCTCAAATCTCAAAACAGCAATTTCGTTTATCTTTCAAACTTCTCCTGTGCGTGATGTTTGTTACACTCAGTAGCATTGCTTAATTAATACTTATTAATATAAAAAATCTTGTATGATGAATTGCTCTCAAACGATGTTTGTAGCACTTTTTTAGTTCTCTGGTCTTTTTTACGACTCAAACAGGAGTAATGAGACTCTACAGGTTTTTTTTAGATGACGCAAATTTGCTAATGCCGTGAACTTCTGAGATTTGATTTTTAAAATTGGTTCTGTTTCAGTACGTTCACTTCTGTTATCTAGCATTGGACTTTAAAGGTAGCTTGGGTACTAGTACGTAAAATTTAGGATTTTCTGGTAATACTGAAGGCTAAAACGTCATTTGAGAAGCCCTATTCAAACTACAGACGTCGCCCCTTTACCGCCTCCTACTACCTACCCCCCCCCCCCCCGCCACCTTCCTCCATCACCCTCCCTACCCCACCCCCAAACTAGCCCACCCCAAAAACCTATACACCACTCCACCTACCCCCAAAATCCTGAGAGCCGAGTGGTTAGTATCGAATGACCGAATCGAACTCAGGAGTTCGGTGTTCGAAGCCTACTGTCGGGTGATAATTCCGCACCCATAAAAAAAGTTTTCGGGGCTACAGCGCCTGAATTGCGCCGCCTGTCTTTGGAAAGCAATTTATCCGACGTTAGTCGTTATATGTTTTCTACTTTTCTCTATATAACTTTATATTTTTGTTCCAAACTTTTTGTAATGAATCATAATTATAATATGT
This sequence comes from Convolutriloba macropyga, assembly GCF_964194025.1. Taxonomy (NCBI): domain Eukaryota; kingdom Metazoa; phylum Xenacoelomorpha; order Acoela; family Convolutidae; genus Convolutriloba; species Convolutriloba macropyga. The sequence goes on from NC_134480.1 coordinate 15,269,953, forward strand.
TCATGTATAAGTTTTATAGTATTATTTTTAAGTTATAGTTATTATAGAGAAAATTTCTGACATATGAGAAGACGCAGTAATTTATTAAGTTTCATTTTGGGCGTATATATCATCTCACTATTTTTTTTACACTGAAATTATTCTGAACAGTCTGAATAGCTGTGCTATTCTTTTCGGGGAATAATGACCAATTTTTTTTATGTAAATAAGCTTTTCCAGTACTGGTTTCACAAGATAATATTGAGATACTCAGGTTCAGTACTGAAATACTCTGGGTGGTAAGCCCGGGAAGTATTCTTAGAAAACTGAAGCAATGTTTTCCATCTTTCTGAGTCTTGTTAACTACGAAATTTCAAAATTCTGATTAACGCAGCCGTCTGATTAATGCAGCCATCATAACTTCTTAAACTCTAAAATTGTTTGAAATAACGCAACACATTTCTCGTGTTTTAGACAAATACCAATTGTTTATGTGCTCTTCAGATTTATGTGCCCGATTTTTGGTCTTAACTGCATTTTCGCTGTATTGCACACCTATTTCCCGGTTTGCTTTTTTCCGTGTAATCTGTGAACCTGCTAAAGACAACTGCATTTAATTGAAAGGTGGGAAAAAATCATTCTCACGAAACGTATCTTCTGTATGGTTGTGCGTTTCCTTAGCTAATGATTATTTACTGTTCTTTTTAAATAGATCTTTTAAAAACTCTTGGATCAGAATGGCAAACGTCTATGTTTTTCATTCCAACGACATTTTACTTTGGCGTATATATTTCATGCAACGGAAATGGGAACAATTCGAAGCAGAAAAATTGTATTGCAATGAATATCTTTTTCACAAAAAGTTTTGAAAAAAAAACTGAATTTCGGAATCAATTAAAGTAAGATTTTAAAATTTTGTTGTATTTCGAAACTTTAAAATCGAGAAGTGTTGCTTTTGTAGCTACACGGTGAACCGAAACTTGATACACCTTGATAAGACATGCATGATATTGACATCTCTTCAAAAACATGAGACATCTTGCCAAGTTTTCGGTTCACTGGGTACTCGTTTTTGTTTAAAAAAATGTCTTCAGACTGTGTTATATCAAACGCAAAAGCTGAGCTTACATCTTTTCCCAATTACTCTGACTTTCACCCAAATGAGAGCAATTAAATTATCACTATTGAGCAATGTTTGTTTTAGTTCAGTTTAAAGATATCAGGATTGATATGCAGTTTTTGTTTTTCGGGTCACAGAAATTTTTGCAATAAATTTGACAAGAGTAATGTAATTTTTTGATCCGGTGTTCTCAATTTGTCCTCGTTCGGCGGAAATGAAACCCTCTTCAGCGCGGCTCATTGATTGTCAATAACATAGGGGGAAAATAAATGATCTAGATACGGCATTTGATTGACCTTATCTCTGCGGATCAGAACTCAATATTTAAAGAAAAAAGTGCTTAAACTCCTTAGTTATACACCTCACCTTTTGCTTAACTTCACCTCACAAAATCTTATTAATCACAAACAACTTACCAATTCAAGTTATGAAATCAAAATTTCACGGGGAGACAAAGGCAGTTTTCAATCCTGCAACTAAATCCTCATGATCAACTTGATTTTGTATTTCGGTAGTTGCTTTATGTCTCCCTACACATTGGTTGAGACAACAGCGTAACGGAAAAACTGAATGCTTCCATTTCCAATTTTATGTTGACTAAATTTGAACTCAAAACTCTCTTCTCCTTGGGTGAGTTTTCGTCAGCGTAATTAGTCAGCTCAAAAGGCCCTAGCAAGTGTTCATGAAAACCTTATTACCAGTAAATCATCTAAAAGATTTGTATGATAGAATTGATGGTAAAAACTGTCTCTAGAAAGTGTTTGTGAAGACATTATTACGAGTCATCTGAATAATAGAATTTATTTGTAGAGCTAATGTTTGAAACTGGCCATAGCAAGTGCATATGAAGACGTTATCATGTGCACTTCACCAAAACTAATTTTTCCGTAGAACAATTGGTTAAAACTGGACCGCGAGTGTTTATGAAGGCAAAATATAATACTATTATACGAGTGTTTGTATGATAGAATTTATCTATAGGACTAATGATTAAACGCCGCTCCATCAAGTGTTTATGAAGAGATGTTTACGATTGATTCATCTAATAGAAATGTTTTGTAGAAATAAAAAAATGTTAAGACTGCGTCCAGCAGTTTTTTATGAAGGCATAATTACAAGTCATTCGTATAATAGAATTTATTTGTAGAGTAAATGTTTAAAACTGGCTATTGCAAGTGTTTTTGAAGTCGTTATAATGTGTATTTCACCAAATAGCATTTATACGTAGAACTAAAGGTTACAGCTGGATCTTGCAATTGTTTTTGATGAAAATATTACGAGTTTTCATCTAATAGAAATTTTTAGTGGAAATAAAGGTTAAAACCGGCTCTAGCATTTTTTATGAAGACATTATTACGACTAAATTCCGTAACAAAAACTTTTTTTGTAGAACTAATTTTTACAACAGGCTCTAGCAAGTTTTTATGAATTTATTAGAGCAAGTAATTCGTCCAATAGAATTTGTTTGTAGAATTAAAACAGGCTCTAGAATGCGTTTACAGAGAATTTATTACGAGTTATTCAAATAAAAGAATTTTGCCTCAGAACTAATGATACTGGCTCCAGCAATTATGTATGAAGACGTTATTACCAGTAATTCATGAAATAGTTTTTATTCCTAGAAGTAATTATTCAAACTGGCCCTAGCAAGTGTTTCTTAAGAGATTATAGCGAGTAATTCCTATTATAAAACTTAAGTGCAAAATTAATGAATAAAACGGCTCTAGCAAATGTCTATGAAGAAATTTTTACGAGTATTTCATCTTAAGAAACTACTCTTAGAATTAAGTCTTGTAGGGTGGCTCTAGAAGGGGTTTATGAAGGCATTTTTACCAGTAACTCATCTAAGAGAAACTATTCAAATAATTAAGGGTTAAAACTGCCTTTAGCAATTATTTATGACGTATATTTTACAACTAATTTGCATAATAGAAGAATTTTTTTGTAGAATTAATGGTTAGAAGGGGCTCCAGCAAGCGCCCATGAAGAGATTATTACGAGTACTGTTTTCAAATTTTTCTTATAATTTAAGGTTAAAACTGGCTCTAAAAAGTTTTTATGAAAACATTATTACAAATTGAGTTTATTGATACAACTAATGATTAAAATAGGCTCTAGCAAGTGTTTATGAAGGCACTAATGCGAGCAATTCGCAAATGATATTTTAATCGTAGCATCAATGATTTAAACTGGCTGTAGCGGGTGTTTATGAAGACAAAATTACCAAAAACTTTTTAATAGTTCTTATTTGTAGAATTAAAGGTTAAAACTTGCTCTAGCTAATGTTTATGAAGACTTTATTAAATTAACTAATTTCTACAAAAAATATTTAGGTAGAATTGACCGTTAAAACTGCTTTTAGCCAGTAATTATGACAAAATTTTTACAACTAATTTTCACAATAGAAAAAATTACTTGTAAAATTAATGTTCAGAAGCGGCTCCAGCAATTGCCCGTGGAGAGATAATTACGAGTAATTCATTTAATAGAATACTTTCATAGAACTAAATGTTTAGTGTGGCTCAAGCAAGTGTTTTTGAAGATATTATTACGAGTAATTTGATTAATAGAATTTGTTCGTAAAATGAAAAGGTTAAACTGGCTTTAGAAATTGTTTATTATGACATTACTAAAAATAAATTGCACAATAGAAGAAATTACTTGTAGAATTAATGATCAGAAGCGGCTCCAGCAATTGCCTGTGAAGAGATTATTACGAGTAATTCATATAAAAGAATACTTTCATAGAACTAGATGTTTAATGTGGCTCAAGCAATTGTTTTTGAAGATATTATTACGAGTAATTTGATTATTAGAATTTGTTCGTAAATTTAAGGTTTAAACTGGCTTTAGCAATTGTTTATGATGACATTACTGAAAGCATACTGCATAATCGAATGAAATAATTTGTAGAATTATTGGTTAGAAGCGGCTCCAGCCAGCGCTTATTAGGAGATCAATAAGAAAACTTCTTTCAGATTTTTTCTTATTATTTAAGGTTAAATCTGGCTCTAGAAAGTTTTTATGAAAAAATTATTACAAATCATTTGTGAAATAGAGTTTATTTATACAATTATTGATTAAAATAGGCTCTAGCAGGTGTTCGTGAAGGCAATATTGCGAGTAATTGGCAAATGATATTTCAATCGTAGAATCAATGGTTCAATCTGGCTTTAGCAGATGTTTATGAAGACAAAATTACCAATAAGTTCTTAATAGTTCTTATTTGTAGAATTAAAAGTTAATACTTGCTCTAGCTAATGTTTATGAAGACTTTATTAATTTAACTAATTTGCATAAGAAAATTTTTATGTAGAATTGAGGGTTAAAATTGCTTTTAGCAAGTAGTTATGACGACATTAATACAAGTAATTTGCAGAATGGAAGAAATTACTTGTAGAATTAACGGTCAGAAGTGGCTCCAGCAATTGCCTGCGAAGAGATAATTACGAGTAACTTATATAAAAGAATACTTTCATAGAACTAGAGGTTTAATGTGGCTCAAGCAAGTGTTTCTGAAGATATTATTACAAGTAATATGATTATTAGAATTTGTTCGTAAATTTAAGGATTAAACCGGCTTTAGCAATTGTTTATGATGACATTACTAAAAAATATATTGCTTAATAGAAACAAATTATTTGTAGAACTATTGGTTAGAAGCGGCTCCAGCCAGCGCTTATTAAGAGATTATTACGAAGACTTCTTTCAGAATTTTTCTAATAATTTAAGATTAAAACAGGCTCTAGAAAGTTTCTATGGAAATATTATTACAAATAATTTCTAAAATAGAGTTTATTTATACAATTAATGACTAAAATAGGCTCTAGCAAGTGTTTATGAAGGCACTATTGCGAGTAATTTGCAAATGATATTTTAATCGTAGAATCAATGATTTAAACTGGCTTTAGCAGGTGTTTATGAAGACAAAATTACCAATAAGTTTTTAATAGTTCATATTTGTAGAATTAAAAGTTAAAACGTGCTCTAGCTAATGTTTATGGAGACGTAATGAATTTAACTAATTTGCATAATAAAATTTTTTCGTAGAATTGATTGTTAAAACTGCCTTTAGTAAGTAATTAATTATTACAATTAATTTGCAGAATAGAAGAAATTACTTGTAGAATTAATGGTCAGAAGCGGCTCCAGCAACCGCCTGTGAATAGATAATTACGAGCAATTCATATAATAGAACACTTTCATAGAACTAAGGGTTTAAAGTGGCTCAAGCAATCAAGCAAGTGTTTATGAAGAATTTATTACGAGTAATTTTATTAATAGAATTTGTTCGTAAAATTAAAGGTTAAAACCGGCTTTAGCAATTGTTTTTGATGACATTACTAAAAGTAAATTGCATAATAGAAGAAGGCATTTTTGGAATTAATGTTCAGGAGCGGCTCTAGCAAGTGCTTAAGAAGATAAAATTTCGAGTAATTCATATAAGAGAACTCTTCTATAGAGCAAAAGGTTTAAACTGGCTCAAGCAAGTGCATATGAAGATATTCTTACGATTATTTTGAATAAAAGAAATTAATCGTAAAATTAAAGGTTGAAATTGGCTTTAGCAATTATTAATGATGACATTATTAAAAAAAATTGCATAATAGAAATTATTTGTAGAATGATGGTTAGGAGTGGCTCTAGCAAGTGCTTATGAAGATACAATTTCGAGTAATTCATATAAAAGATCTCTTTATAGAGCAAGAGGTTTAAAGTGGCTCAAGCAAGTGTTTATGATGATATTATTACGAGTAATTTGACTAATAGATTTTGTTCGTAAAATTAAAGGTTAAAACTGGCTTTAGCAATTGTTTATGATGACATTATTAAATGTAGTTTGCATAATAGAAGAATTTTATTGTAGAATTATTGGTTAGGAGTGGCTCTGACAAGTGCCTATTAAGATATAAATTCGAGTAATTCATCTAAAAGAATACTTTCAGAGAACTAAGGGTTTAAACTGGCTCAAGCAAGCGTTGATGAAGATTTTGTTACGAGTATTAGAATTTATTCGTACAATTAATGGTTCAAAAGTGGCTCTAGGTAACGCTCTTGAACAAATAATTACAAGATAATCAAATAATCGAATTTTTTCACAGAATTAAGGATTAAAAATGGCTCTTGCAAGTGTTTTTTAAGACATTAATGTGAATATTTCATATGATAGAATTTATTCGTAGGTTTAATGTTTAATATTGGCTCTAGCGATTGTTTATGAGGACAATGTTACCAGTAACAAATCTATTAGAGATTATTCAATAAAATAATTGCTTAAACTAGCTCTAGCAAGTGTTTATGAAGGCATTATTAAAATTAATTCGAATAACAGAACTTATTGGTTTGTAATATTAAAGGTTAAAACTGGCTTTAGCAAGTTTTTATGATGACATTATTAGAAGTAATTTTCGAATTAGAGGAAACTATTTGTAAATGTAGTGGCTAGATGCGGCTCTAGCAAGTGCTTATGAAGCGATTATTACGAGTATTCCATTCAAAATCATTTTTCTCATAAATAAGGTCTAAAACTGGCTCTAGAAAGTGTGTATGAAAACATTATTATTAATAATTTGTATAATAGAGTTTATTTGTACAATTAATGAATAAAATATGCTCTAGCAATTGTTCATGAAGACACTATTGTGCGTAATTTGCGAATCAAGTTTTATTCCCAGAATCAATGGTCAAAACTGACTCTAGCACGTGTTTATGAGGAGATTATTACGAGTATTTCTTTCATTAGATTTTTTTCACAGAATTAAATGTTTAAACTGGCTCCACCAAGTGTTTATGAAAACGGTTTTGCAAATAATTTGTAGAACAGAGTTTACTTGTACATTTAAAGATTGAAATGTGTTCTAGCAAGCATTTATGATGACAATATTACGAGTAATTCGCAAATGAGATCTTATTTGTAGTATCAGTGATTAAAACTGGCTCTAGCAGGTGTTTATGAAGATAAAATGACAAATAAATTTTTAAATAGTACTTATTTGTAGAACCAAAGGTTAAAATTTGCTCAAGCTAATGTTTATGAAGACTTTATTAGAAATAAATTTGCATTATAGAATTTATTTGTAAATTTAATGGTTAAAACTGGCTCTAGCAATTGTTTATGATGACATTATTAAAAGTGATTTGCATAATAGAAGAAGTTAATTGTAGAATTATTGGTCGGGAGTTATAAACAGAATTTATTCGTAAAATTCAAAATTTAAATTGGCCTTAGCAATTGTTTATCCAGACATTATAACAATTATTTTGTTTTAAAGAAAGTATTTGTAGAATTAATGATTATAAGCGGATCTTGCTAGCTTTATGAAGAGATTATTATGAGTAATTCGTTTAGTCGCATTTTAGTAGAACTTTTTAACAAAATAAGAGATTAAACTTGCTCAAGCAAGTGTTTATGAAAACATTGTCATATATAGTTTGTATAATAGAGTTTTTTGTAAAACTAATGGATAAAATATGCTCTATCAAGCGTTTTTGAAGACATAAATACAAGTAATACGCAAAATAGGTTTTATTTGTAGAATCAAAGGTTAAAACTGTCTCAAGCAAGTGCTTATGCAGACAACGAATAACTCTTTTAATAGTTGTTATCAACTTTAATAGTAGTTATCACTTTTATTAGTAGTTTTTATAGTAGTATAATTAAACGTTAACACTGGCTCTAGCTAGTATTTATGAAAACTTTAAAACAATTCATAAATGCATAATAGAATTTAGTCGTTGAATTATTGTATAAAAATTGCTCTAGCAATTGTTTATGAAGATTTCATTACGAGTAAGTTGTAAAAAAGAAATTATCCGTTGAACTGATGGTTAAAAGTGGCTCCAGTAAATCTTTATGACGAGATTATCACGAGTATTTCATTTAGTAGAATTAAAGTATTAAATTAGCTCTAGCAAGCCTTTATGAAGACACTATTAAAAATAATTGGTAAAATGGAATTAATTCAGAGAAATTTTAATTAAAACAGGCTCTAGCAAAATTTTATGAAGACACAATTACAAATAATTTGTACAATAGAATTCATTGGGAGAATTAATGATTAACACAGGCTCTAGGGAGGGTTTATGAAAACATTTTTACAAGTAATTTGCAAAATAGATTTTAATTGTGCAATTAATGGTTAAAATTGACTCTAGCAAGAGTTTATGAAAGCATATTTACGAGTTATTTGTATATTAGAATCTCTTAGTAAAATTAAAGGTTAAAACTGGCTCCAATAATTGCCTACGGAGACATTACTACAAGTAAATTGCAAATAAGAGCTTGTTGGTAGAATTGGGGTTAAAAACTGGCTCTTGCAGTTGTTTTTGAAGACAATATTACACGTAATTCCTCTAGTAGTATTTATTCGAAGAATAAAAGATTGTACCTTGCTCTAGCTAGTGTTTACAAAAACGTTAATACAATTGTTTCATCTAATTTAGTTTTTTCGTAGCATTAATGATTTAAGCAAGCTCTACAATAACTTTATGAAGACATAAATACAAGTAATTCATACAACAGAATTTAATTGTGGAACTAATGATTAAAACAGGCTCTAGCAACATTTTTTGAAGACACAATTACAAGTAGTTCCTACAGTAGAATTTTTTTTGAAGAAGTCTTAATTAAAACAGGCTCGAGCAGGCGTTTATGAAGACATTATTACAAGTAATTCCCAAAATAGAGCTAATTAGTACAATTAATGGTTAAAATTGCCTCTAGCAAGATTATATGAAGGAGTTTTACGAGTAATTCGTATAGTAGAAATTTTTAAATAAAACATTGGTTAAACTGGCTTCAGCAAATGTTTACGGAGACCTTATTACGAGTATTTTGCAAATAACTATTTGTCTGCAGAATTGAGGTTTCAAACTGGCTTTAGCATTTGTTTTTGAAGTCAATTTTACGAGTACTTCCTCTAGTAGTATTTATTCGTAGAACCAAAGATTAAAAACTGCTCTAGCTTGTGCTTTTGAGGACGATAACACAATTGTTTCAACTAATAAATTGTATTCGTTGGATTAAAGAAAAGAACTGCCTCTAGCAATTATTGATTATTTTTACAATTAACGCGTATAATAGAATTTATTAGTAAAATAAATGGTTAAGGCTGGCTCCAGCAAGTGTTTACGGAGACATTATTACAAGTAACTTGGAAATAAAAAATTATTCGTAGAATTGAGGAATGAAACAGTCTCTAGCAGTTTTTTTCGAAGACAATATTACGATTAATTCCTCTAACAGTATTTATTCGTAGAATCATTGGTTAAAACTGTCTCTAGCAGGTGTTTATGAAGACAAGGTTCCGAATAAGTCTTTTAATAGTAGTTTTTCGTAGAAGAAAAACGTTAACACTTGCTCTAGCTAGTTTTAATGAAGACTTTAATACAACAATTGAAATGCATGATAGCATTTATTGGTAGAACTAATAAGATGAAATTGCTTATCAAGTGTTTATGGAGACTTTGTTACAGGTAAGTTGTATACAAGAAGGTTAAAATAGAAGCTAGCATATATTATTACGAGAGATTATTACGAGTAATTAATTCATTAGAACTTACCATAGACCTAAATATTTAAACTGGCTCTAGCAATTTTTTATGAAGAAACTATTAAGAATAAATGGTACAATAGAAATAATTTGTAGAAATAATGACTAAAGAAGGCTCTAGCAAAAGTTTTTGAAGACACAATTACGAATGACTCTTGCAATGAAATTTATTCGGAGAATCAGTGATCAAAATTAGCTCTAGAAAACGTCTATGAAGACATTATTACAAGTAATTCGCAAAATAAAAAATAATCGTACAATTAATTGTTAAAACTGGCTCTAGCAAGTGATTACGGAGACATTATTATGGGAATTTTGCAAACAAAAATTTCTGGTGGAATTGAGGTCTTAAAAGTTTAGCTGGAGTTCACCAAGACTATTTAAAGACTAGTTTCTCCAATAGTATTTATTCGCAGAATTAAAGGTTAAAACTTGCTCTAGCTATTGTTTCTGAAGACTTTTTTTACAAGTAAATTGCATAATAGAGTTTATTCGTAGAATTATTGGTTAAACTAGCTCTAGCAAGCGTTTACGAAGACCTTTTACGAGTAAGTTGTAAAAAGAAATTATTCATTGAAATATTGGTTAAAAGGGGCTCTAGCAAGTGTTCATGAAGAGATTAGTACGAGTACTTCATTTAGTAAAAATTTTTTCATAGAATTAAAGGTTTAAACTGGTTCTAGCAAGCTTTTATAAAGACATCCTTAAGAATAATTGGTACAATAGAATTTTTCAGAGAACTAAGGATTAAAACCGGCTCTAGCAAGCGTTTATGAAGACATTACTACAAATAATTCACAAAATAGAATTTAGTCGAACAAGGCTAAAATTGACTCTAAGCCAGTGTTATTGAAGAGATTCTTACAAGCAACGCGTATAATAGAATTTATTTGCAAAATTAATAGTTAAAACTGGCTCTAGCAAATGCTTACGGAGACTTTGTTACGACTAAGTTGTATAAAAGAAATTTTTCAATGAAATAAATGTTAAAATAGGCTCTAGCATATACTTATGAACAGATTATTACGAGTAATTCATTCATTAGAATTTACCATATAACTGAAGATTTAAACTGGCTCTGGCTTTTTTTAATGAAAAAACTATTAAGAATAAACGTTACAATAGAAATAATTTGGAGAATCAATGACCAAAACAAGCTCTAGAAAATGTCTATGAAGACATTATTACAAGAAATTCGCAAAATAAAGATTAATTGTACAGTTAATTGTTAAAACTGGCTCTAGCAAGTGATTACGGAGACATTATTATGGGAATTTTGCAAATAAAAATTTTCTGGTGGAATTGAGGTCTAAAAAGTTTAGCTGGTGTTCATCAAAACTATATAAAGACTAGTTTCTCTAATAGTATTTATTCGCAGAATTAAAGGTTAAAACTTGCTCTAGCTATTGTTTTTGTAGACTTTTCTTACAATTAATTTGCATAATAGAGTTTATTCGTAGAATTATTGGTTAAACTAGCTCTAGCAAGTGTTTACCAAGACCATTTACGAGTAAATTGTAAAAAGAAAACTAAATGTTAAAAACAGCTCTAGCATGTTTTTATGTAGACATCATTTTGTTTTATAGAGAATAATCGTAGAAAAAAAGAGTAAAAGCAGCTCCAGCAAATTTTCATGAAGAGATTGTTTAGAGTAACTTTTTTAGAGGATTTTCTCATAAAAATGAAAGCATAAAACTGGCTCTAGCAAGTGTTTATGAAATCTTTGTTATATAAAATATGTTTAATAGGGTTTATTTGTACAATTTTTGATTAAATTATGCTCTATCGAGCATGAATACATTATTACAAATCATTTGCAAAATAGTTTTTATTCGTAAAATCAATGGTTAAAACTGTCTCTAGCAGGAATTTATGAAGACAACATTACAAAAATTTCTTTTAAAAGATTCTATTCGTAGAGTTAAAGGCTAACACTTGTTCTAGCTGGTGCTTCAGAGGAACTTTATACAATTAAATTGCATAATAGAATTTAATCGTGGAATTATTGGTTAAAAATTGCACTGGCAAGTGTTTATGAAAACTTCGTTACGAGTAAGTTGTATAATAGAAGTTATTTATTGAAATAATGGTTAAATGTGGCTCTAGCAAATGTTTATGAGGAGATTATTACGTTTAATTCATTTGGTAGAATTTATCATAGAATTAAAGTTTTAAATTGACTCTAGCAAGCTTTTATGCAGACACTATTAAGAACAATTGTTAAAATAGAGTTTATTCATGGAAATATGGGTTAAAACATGCTCCAGCAAAATTTTATGATGACACAATAACAAGTAATTCGAACAATAGAACTTATTCGGAAATTTAATGATTAAAACAGGCTCTAGCAAGCGTTTACGATGACATTATTTTAAAAAATTCGCAAAATGAATTTAGTCGGGTAATTGAAGGTTGAAATTGGTCCTAGCAAGTATTTACGAAGACCTTATTACGAGTAAGTTGCATCATAGAAATTATTCGTAAAAACAGATTAAAAATGGTCTTAAAAAATTTTTATGCAGAATTTTTTACCAGTATTTCGTGTTATAGAGAATAATCGAAGAATTAATGATTGAAAGCGGCTATAGCATATTTTCATGAAGAGATTATTTTGAGTTACTGTTTAAGAGAATTTTTTTCATAAAAGTAAAAGTTGCAAAATGGCTCTAGTAATTATTTATGAAAACTTTGTTATGTATAATTTGTATAATAGAGTTTATTTGTACAATTAATGATTAAAATGTGCTGCGACATTATAATAAATCACTCGCAAAATAGTTTCTCTCCGTAGAATCAATGGTTAAAACTGTCTCTAGCAGGTGTTTATGAAGACAACATTTCAAAAAATTCTTTTAGTAGTTTTTATTCGTAGAGTTAAAGGTTAACACTTGCTCTAGCTAGTGCATACGAAGATCTTAATACAATTAAATTGCAAAGTAGATTTTTTTCGTAGAATTGTTGGTTAAAAATAGCAGTGGCAATGTTTATGAAGACTTCATTGCGAGTAATTTTTACAATAGAAGTTATTCATTGAAATAATGGTTAAATGTGACTCTAGCAAAGGTTCATGAAGAAATTATTACTAGTGCTTTAATTAGTAGAATTAAAGTTTTAAATTAGCTCTAGCAAGCTTTCAAGAGGACAATATTAAGAATAATATGTACAATGGAATAAATTCATAGAAATATTGATTAAAACAGGCTCTAGCAAAGTTTTTTGAAGACACAATTCAGGGTAATTCGGACAATAGAATTTATTGGAAGAATTAATGATTAAAACAGGCTCAAGAAAAACCCTATGATGGCATTTTTACTAGTAATTTGTATAAGAGAAATTATCTGTAAAATTAATGGTTAAAACTAGCTCTAGCAAGTGTTTACAATGACAATTTTAGTAAATTGCAAATGAGAATTTTTTCGTAGAATTGACGGTTAAAACTTGTTCTAGAGTTGTTTTAGAAGACAATATTGCAAGTGTTTCCTCTAATAGTATGCATTCGTTTAATCAAAGGTTAAAACTTGCTCTAGTTAGTGTTTATTAAGACGTTTTTTTGTTTCAGCTAATAGATTTTTTCGTAGGTTTTAAGAATAAAACTCCCTCTAGCATGTGTTTATGAAAACATTTTTACAAGTAACGCGTATAATAGAGTTTAGTCGTGAAATAAATAGTTAAAAATGGCTCCAGCAAGTTTTTATTCGTAGAAGTGAGGGTTATAACTGGCTCTAGAAGGTGTTTTTGAAGACAATATTACGTGTAATTCTTGTAATTGTTTTTATTCGTAGAATTAAAAGTTGAAATTTGCTCTGGCTAGTGTTTATGAAGACGTTATTTTCAAGTACTTCAACTATCAAAATTTTTTCGCTGTATCAAAGATTAGAACAGGCTCGACCAAGTGTTTCTGAAGGCATTTTCTTGAGTAACGCGTATAATAGAATTTATTCCAAAAAAATTGTTAAAACTGGCTTCAGCATGTCTTTATGATTAGATTACTACGAGTACCTCATTTAAGAGAAATTTTTCATAGATTTAGAGGTTTAAACTGGCTCTATCAGTTGTAAATTTAAAAAATATTGCAATTTACTTGTATAGCAGAATCTATTAGTAGATCTAACGGTCAAAATTGGCCCTATCAAGTTATCATGAAGATATTATTACCAGTAATTCATCATATAGAATTCATCCAAAAAAATGGTTCAAATTAGCTCTACCAAGCATTTATGAAGATATTTTTACGAGTAATTCAAATAATTGAATATTTTAAAAGAATTAAAGGTTAAAACTGGCTCTAGCAAGTGTTTATGATCGCAATTTTACAAATAAATTACTCAATAGAATTTATTATAAAACAATTGTTAAAACTGGCTCTAGCAACAGTTTTTGGAAACATATTTATGAAATATTTGCAAAATAGTACTTTTTCGTAGAATAAATGACCAAAACTAGCTCTAGCAGGTGTTTATGAAGATATTTCTACGAGTAAAGAGTTTATTTGATTTTATTCGCACTAATAATGGTTAAAACTGGCTCTAACAACTAATTACGAAGACAATGCTATAATTAATTTGTAAAATTGATTTTGTTTGTACAGTTAACGGTTAAAAGCGGCTCTAGCAACTGCTTTTGCAGAGCTAATTACGAGTAACTCTTATAATAATTTTCTTTCAAAGAATTAAATAATTAAACTGGCTCTAGCAAATGTTTATGAAGATATTATTACAAGTTGTTCGAATAAAAGAGTTCGTTCAAGGAATAGGTGGTTAAAACAGGCTCCAGCAAATATTTATCAACTCATTGTTACAATTAATTTTTAATAATAGGATTTCTTTGTAAAAACAAGGCTGAAACGGTCTTTACCTTGTGTTTATCAGAACATTTTTAAAAATAATTTGTAGTATAGGTTTTTTTCGTAGAATTACTGGTTGAAAGCAGCTCTAGCAGGCCTCTATGAAGAGATTATTACCAGTCTTTAAATCAAAAAAATTTTCTCATAAAAATATATTCAATCTGGCTGTATCATTTGTTTATGACGATATCATTACAAGTAGTCCGTATTATAGAAATGATTTGTAGATTTAAATATTAAAACTTGCTCTAGCAAGCGTTTATGCAGTCAAAATTACGAGTATTTCTACTAACGTTATTTATTCGTACAATTAAAGTTTAACACTTGCTCTAGCTAGATTTTATGAAGGTGTTATTATAGTTAATTGTATAATAGAATTGATTCGTATAACTAATAGTGGAAACTGGCTCTAGCAAATGTTTATGATGAGATTCTTACAAATAATTCATTTTATAGAATTTTTTAAGATTAAAGATTTAAACTGGCTCTAGCAATGGTTTATGAAGGCATTATTACAAGTAATTCTATACCAGAGCTTATTAGGAAAATTAATTGTTAGAACTGGCTCTAGCAAGTGTTTATGGAGACAATTTTACGAATTATTCCCATAGTCGAACTTTTTGTTAGAATAAAAGAACAAAACAATTAATGGTGGAAACTGGCTTTAGCAAGTGTTTATGTAGAGATTCTTACCAATAATTGGTTTGCTAGAACTTATGCATAGGATTAAGTGTTCGAACAGGCTCTAGCAAGTGTTTATGAAGACACTTTTACATGAAATTTGTTTAAAAGAATTTTTTCGTAGAACTAACACTTGCCTTAGCAGGTTTTTATGAAGACCATATTTCGCGTAATTCTTTCAATAGAGTTTATTTGTAGAATCAAAGGTAAAAACTGGCTCTAGCAAGTGTTTATGGAGGCATTATTAGAGGTAATTCGTATACTAGAGCTTATTAGTAAAAATTAATTGTTAGAACTGGCTCTAGAAAGTGTTTATGGAGACATTAAGAGAAATTTTTCCCATAATAGTATTTGTTGGTATAATAAAAGATTAAAACTAGCTCTTTTAGGTGTTTATAAAGACAATTTTACGAGTAATTGCTCTAATAGGTTTTATTCGTAAAATTAAAGATAAAAACTTGCTCTAGCTAATGTTTATGAAGACGTTATTTCAAATACTTCAACCAATATAATTTTTTCGTTGAATTAAAGATTTAAACCGGCTCAAGGATGTGTCTATAAAGGTTTTTTCTTGTTTAACGCGTATAATAATATTTATTCGTAAAATTAAGGACTAAAACTGGCTCTAGCATGTCTTCATGAGGAGATTAAAACGATTAGTTCATTTGACAGAGTTCTTCATAGAATTAAAGGTTTAAACTGGCTCTATCGGTGTAAATGAAAACTATATTACGAGATATTCGTATAATAGAATTTTTTCGTAGAAATAATGGTCAAAACTGTGGCTCTATTGAGTTTTAATGAAGATATTGTTACCAGTAATTAATTTAATAGATTTTATCCAAAAAATTAAACGTTATACTAGCTCTACCAAGTGTTTATGAAAGCATTATTACGAATAATTTACCTAATGGAATTTATTCTTAAAATTAGTGGTTAAAGCTGGCGCTAGCAAGGGTTTATGAAGTCATTATTACGAGTAATTCATCTAATAGAATTTTTTCGTAGAAATACAGATTAAAGCTGGGCTGTAACATTCCTAAACATCCTTTTGCATGTTAAACCCGTTACAGGACTCACATGGTTCACCAGTGCCCAAAAAAGTCAAAATAAAGGGATTATTTTTAGTGTTTTCCTATTCTATATTAAACACTTTTCACATTCGCACTTATTTGCCTAAACTAACGTTAAAAATTTTCACGTTTCATCACATTATTGCTGTTTTGGAAAAGTTTTGATTTTCCAACAAAAATAAGCTCAAATACTAAAGACATTATGTAGCTGTCCATTTCGATCGTTTGATTAACCGAAAGTTTTATCTTCAGCCATTCCTTGCTAAACGTTTTTTATAAAAAAGACAATAATGTAATTATACTGAAATATTTTAGAGTCGAGGCGAAGATTTCACTGTCATTTAATTCTCAAAACACATTTATTTCGATCGCATTTTGAAGGAATATTTTTGAAGGATATTCAAAAACGATGGAAGAAAGTAGGTTGGCTCTTTTGCCTCTAAGAGATCCAATTACTCCAAATTGCTTTTTAACAAAGGGAATTGACTCTTTTCTATATCGTCTGCAAACCAAATTGAACTTCCACCATACATCCCGGTAAACTAAAAGAGATAAATTCGATTCAGTAATAACTTATTACAATATTTGTGCAAAACGACAGCTAAAAGTCAAATAGTACTAGCAACCGTACATGTAATGTAATTTATATAACTCGGGAAGCAATATATAAGGCGTATTTAAGATACATTTGTTCATTAAAATAAAATTTCTCATACCCCCCCCCCCCCCTCGCGCCCAAGCGCACTCCACACCCCGACTGTTGCCGTTTCCTTAACTGCTCTATCAAGATGATGAAATAAAAAATAAGATCGGGAACCTTTTTAGGAACCGAGAGAAAAGAAGTAACTTTTACTCTGAAAAACCCATTAAATATAACGCGGAAATGAAAGCGAATGGTGCGTGTTCTATATAGACTTTTTCACACACATATACACCACCATTGTTCAGTTCACTCACATCTAGTGTAGTAATATAGCCCATTTTACGCAGAATTGATTACCCGGCTAGGTATGAAATAATTGCATCCCGGTTCCGTAGATACGGCTATCATTATACCCCAAAAACGCATCATTAGGTTGAGATACTATTCCTTTTATCACTCCATTATTTAATATTCGCCTGCTGTTTTAATCAAAAAGTTCTCTCTCGCACTATCAAATGAGAATATTCTTTTCATTTAGACCACTTTTTCTTTTCATTTTAACCCAGAATGTTTTTTTTTGTATCTTAACTCAATTCCGTTCAGTTTAAACAACATTTTGACGAGATCTACTTAAACGCTTGTTTCCATTATTTTACTTATAGTTTTTTATTTGTGACAGGTGAGAACAACATTGCACTGAAAAAATAGTTACACAAAGTGTCAGATTAAGTTTCAGAATTTAATAACGATAATGATTCAAGATTTCAAAATCAAAGAGACATAAGTTTATTTCTTTGTTATATAATTGATTTTTGTTGCAAGTGTTTTGTAACAGTTAAATTGAATTTACTTGATTCGGAAAAAAAAAATCAACAAAATAACGTAAACGAGATCTTTAATTTTTGCTATCGGTTTGGAAGGTCATATCTGAGAATCAGAGCTGAAAAGCAGCGTTCATTTTATTATTCCAAGTCACATCAAAAATAAATTTGAATGCTTTCAACGTAGGAATTTGAGCAAGAACAGTTTTTAAAACAGGTTTTGTTAAATTTGAAAATTTTGTCAAGACAGATCTAATGGATTTACGCACAACTCGGAAAATTGGAAGTTACGCATATCAATTTGTATTGCATTTAAGAAAAACTAGGATGTAATTTTAAAAGCAGTTCTATTAAATATCAGCTTCCTACTAAACTACTTGCAGATAATAATGAAAAAAGAAATATTGATTAAAAGAAAACAAAAAGACCGTAAGCATTTTGTAAGCTAGTGGCGTGGTCTTACAATCAATGCGGATATGAATTATCAAAGTAAAAATAAAAAAGTAAAAATGTGGAATTTGTGCCTCCCCCCCCCCCAGTACGTTATACGGTTTGCGTTTAGACAAAAACATTAATTTAATTTTAAAAAATTTCTCCTGAACTGAAACAAAAGATTTTTGTATATATGAGGAAGTTCATTTTTTAAGTCCACCTGTAACATTAAAAATTTTCAAACAGATTTTCTGGTTATATGTTAAAATAATAATTTGAAAGCTCAAATTCTCAAGGTTTTGTCTTTTATTTCTTGTTAGAGCAGTGTCTCTAGCCTATTCGCATTTCTTGGCAGATGTTTATTTTAGTTGAAGTTGAAGCACTTTTTACTCTTTTACTCGTGCTGTGAGATCATTTGTGTTTTTCATTTTGATTTCGGAATTGTGTATTTTCTATTTTTTGACACAATTTTTGTACTTTGAACAAAATCTGTACATCAGATTGATGGCCTAGTTTCGCGGGTAAATTTGGTGGTCATTGCGACGCAGAGGTATACCCTGAAATTTCCACTTTAGTAAAATTGGCTCGAAAATTAGATACTTGCAATGAACGAAATTAGGAGACATCCTTTGAATCTTACTTTTCGCCAAAGAAGTTCCGCCAATTTTGCGAAATAAAAGAAAATTCGGTGCGAAAAGTAGGCTACAAACCAACAATTTTTCAAAGCTTTAAAGTGCTTTAAACACATGCAACCACAAAAATTGATTTTTTTCTGAAAAATCCCCGCACATCAAAGGCTTTGTATATCAATGTGGGACTGGCCGATTTTAATAAGTAGTAATAAATAGTGCTAATTAGTAGTAATAGGTAGTAACAAAGTACTATAAGTAGTAATAAAGTAGTAATAAAATACTACTAGTAGTAAAAAAAATAGGCTTAATTAAATAAGTAGTAAAAAAAATTAGGCTTAATTGCGGATTATATGTGAAATCGAACTACATTGCGTACGAAAATTTGATACATAAATGGGACAGATGCGTGATACAAGCCGTGCGAAAAATAGGTTATAAAGTTTCTACTTGTTTTTCGCGGCTAGGATAAGGACACTTTTGCGAACACGGGATTCTAATTTCCCTTCCATTTTGCCAGTTTTTGCTAAAGTAGCTGTTTTCCGCAATATTGTTCCACTTTCAATGTATTAACATAATAAAAACGAACACGAGATACACGCATCGGGCATATCTGCCCGTAACGATTTGGGTATACCTCTGCGTCGTAATGGTTTTTTGTAAAAATTGCTACTGTTCCCACGCCTACCTGCAAGTAAAAAAAAATTTTCGCCACTAATTTTGAAGGCAATAAAAAAATACTAAATTACAGTTCATTCAAAAGTTCACCGCAAAACTTAAGTCAACTTTTGCAAACCAACAATTAGCTGAACTCTTTCGCGGCTAAAAAACTTTAGATTCTTGAAATGATAACTTTTCAACGCTAACTTAAAGCATTTGCTAGATTGAGCTACAATTCCTAACCGAGTTTGCAGATAAGATTTTGTTAAAAATGTGCATACTATTTTGGGAGAAAAGATTCAAGTTTCTACCAACCTAGAGTTTTAGATATGCTTCAAAAGACATTAGAACAGTTTTCAAACAATCTTTGAAGAAAAACTGTTGACGAAGTTGTGTTTCCAGAAGACTGACATGATACAATCTGAGCTGAGTCTATAGTAAATGCAAGAAATTACTTTTTTTAAAATCATTTTTTAACCAAAAACAAAAAAATTGGCTTTTTCTTGAAAAATAATTAAATCAGTAGCAACTAGTCCATTGAGAATAAAGGTTTTTATATAGTCTTTCTAGCAGCTAATTCTTTTAATTTTCTGGGAGGTTCGCACACTAAAACAAAAGCAAAGAGACACTCAATACAGTTCTCTCATTCCATTTTAAAAGGTTTATGATATATGCCCATTGAGCGGGGTTAAAAGTATTATGCCAAATAAGTTTATTCAGTGAACAAAACTATTTAATTGAGTCTTTTAAACGAGTTCTCAATTATGCTAAAACTTTTCATACCATTGCATATAGAAAGAAAAAAGTTGGCTTTGTCTTTAATTTTTTGAACGTTGCTCAACTATTGTTGCTCAAACAACAATTGTATAATTTACGGGTTAAAAACACATTAATGCATAATTAAGACTACGAAATCTGATTCGTCATTAGACTACGAGCTTCCTACCGTTTTTTTACTATTTAAAAAATATTGATGAAAAGTCTGATAGGCTCTTAGTTTGATAGACAATCAAGGCAGCATTGTGACATTGAGTATTATCACACGCTTGTCGCCAACATCGAGAAGTTAATCATCTTCTAGTCTTTGCTTCAGAGTAGAGTTTGATAGCTTCTCGAAGACAATAACAACAATGTGCAAATAATCATTTCCAATAACTGAACATTGTATTACCAACAGTTGTAGCCTTGCTAGCACGCGATAAAAACTATGATGCCGGAAACATTGGCCCAAATTTGCAATGGGATGAGACTTTTTTTGCTGTTCTCTTCTCGATAAACTTTGCTATCTGCAGTGGTGCGCGAAATGTGTTACCAAAAAAATGCTGCATTAAAATCAACGTTGGCATAGGTCATGCAACTGTTGAAATCCATTGGAAGTTTAGCAAAACGTTACCCCACAGATTTTATGGCGCATTAGAAGACATAAAAATTATTGTTGTTATTCATTACTACCCCACACATGGGTTTTGCCTCGTCCAGTTTACGCCTGATATGTGATTCTCAGTTTCTTTTTTTAGCAAACAAACTCCTTTTTTTATTGTGATATTTAAAAAAAATCATGTAGTCATTAAGAACTTGAATGTTTGATTTTTTTTCAGGCGGCCCATGACATTTCAGAATATTTTTTCTTCTGTCTGACAAAATTGAATTTCTTAACTCAAGTTATTCAGCTTTTTATTTTTATCAAATCTTTAAAGCTAATTTCTTCCCGTTTCAGTCTTTATGTTGATAATTGTGTCTTTAGCTCTTTTGCAGTAGCAAATATTGACATTAGGAGATGAAAAAACCTTTAACCCGACTAACACCTTTAGTGCTTTGGTGTTTTTTGTGAACACAAAAACAGAGACCTTTTTTTGGAACTTGATAAATTTTTACCACGACGTTCCGTGTCAGCGAGCTTGTCTGCGTTTGTGTTTGTATTTCGGGAAGATAGTTTTTGTTTCCAATGAGAAAAAAATTGCTCAGGGTAAACAAGTTCACTACAAACTACACCGATTGTGTTCCGATTTAGCAGTAATTGTTGGAGGCGTTGTATAACTGTACACAAATCCCCATTAGAATTCGGCGAACTTTTGGAGGAATCGTATTTTTAGCTGTTGAGACTTTATGCTAGCAGTGCAAAACGTGTCATTCCTAGTTGTAAGCCAAAATTGGAAACAGAATTTTTGCCGCTGAGAGTTGTATTTTGTGTGAAATTGTTTCAGAATTCTGGCATAATTTTGACTACTCAGTATTGACCGATAGACAAAAATTTAGATTCTTGCATTGAAATTGTTCAACTGTAATTCAACGCAAATCGTACGTTATTGCGAGATAAAATTGACCTTGAATTGTAAAGTTGACCTTGAATTGTAAAGTTGACCTTGAATTGTAATGTGAATTTTAATGTATGGGGCGTACGTACGATATAAGGCGAAAACTCAATTAAGCGAGTGAAAATTTTGAAGCCATTAGGCCAAAATTCTGAACTATATATAACAAGGCGGCTCGGTAATGTGCAATGGCACATAAGGTTCCGACCCCGCCCATCCACAATTTTGGCATAATTGTCTACCAAATGAGGAACAGATAGAAAAACCCAAAAATTATTTTTTGCGAATCCCAAAAAAGCCCAAGTCTTTTTCAAAAAATTCTGTATGAACGATAAGATAACCTCCAAAACAAATAACTCAGTGGAGTAAAAATTGATGCATTAGATTAGTGTAATATGTCAATATTAAGAAAGCGAGTCAAAACGAACAGCAAAATCAAACAACAACAACAACAAACATTAATTACATCAAAAAATTTATGTCCCTCTTAAAAACTAAATTTAATAACAAAGTCAACATACCGTCAGATAAACCTGAAACTAAACAAAAATAGCTTATAAATCACCAGAAAATATATGCGACCAGTCCATAAAAAGGTTTGGTAACAATTATACAAAAAAGAACAAAAACAGAAAAGTAAAAAAAATTAACTTATTTTTTTTGAAACAATTAACTTCATAGTAATAAATACCATTAGGAATAAATTAATATTACCACAAATTTGCGATTACCACTGCTTCTATAGAAGGGCATTAGGCCCTGACCTTATTCATTTTTTAGAGAGGCTAAAAAGAACAACAAAGAACAAACATAATTTCAATTGAAACTTGCCAGAAAACTCTGTCAAAACCGTCAAGCCAAATTTTGGCACTCAAAATATATTTGATTGCGCCTTCTTCAAACAGCTATAATGTAGTACGTGACCATTCATTAGTAAGACTAGGTAACAAGTAGACAAAAAAGCGAAGTGCTAAAGTATGTAATACTTTTAATTTTTTTTTTCGAAACAAAATTACATTCAATGTCATGAAAGGCATTAATTACAAAAAGAGCTATTTAAATATCGTCGTTTTTTTATGAAAAGGAAACCCTCGAGACCTGTAATTATCCAGAATATTTCTTGCATCTACAAAAAGAACGTCACATATGACAAAAATCAAATTAATTTAATTTTTTTTTTGAAAAAGCGGTGTCGAAGCCAGTAAGGTCATAACAAAATCTTTAAAAAAAAGATTTTGGGACACCAGTCCCTTTTATTCCCTTGACACCCATAATGTCATATTTGACCTGTAATCAACTAACGAGATTAGGTAACAAAAAGAAACATAAAATGAACAAAATTGCTAAGTTAAAAAAGTTTTTTTTTAATTTTGGAAAACGATGGGTTTGAAAGTCATAAAAGCCATCAGCTATCTGCTAATATCAGAATATTGGTTTTTCTATTCTTCTATGAAAAGCCAATGAAAGCTATCACTATACAGGAAATTTCATACGACCGAAACGACAAAGTATAAATGACAGTTAAGACAAAATTAAAAAATTCAATTGATTTCTTCAAGAAAGAGGCGTCGAGGCCATTAAAACGATGATTTAGATCTTTCAGGATTCTAATATGTTCAATTGTGCTTTAATTTGAATGCTAATAAGGTGACATGAGAACTGTCAATAATGTGATAATGTGACAAAACTAGAAAACGTGAAAAACTGGCAAATATCAAAACAAACAAAAATCTAAAATCTTGTAGTATCAAAGCCAGAAAACAATAATTTCAGGCCTAAAACAGCAACCGAGAATAAATGTTAACTCAGTAGAAAGAAGAAGCAGTCTTTTTTTGCTGACACTAAGCTGGAAGTTGAACAAATTAAAAAAAAAGTAGAGGAAAAGTTAATTAAGCCATTATTTATTGAAAAGTCAATTATTTTTAAAAAAGAAACGACCATAAACTTTCAATTAAAAAACTAAATGCATTAGCCTGGAGCTGTTTAGCAAGCGAATTGGTTGAACCTATCACTCCTGAGCTTTGATTTGATATGTTCTGTTCTTTATTATTTAAAAAAAGTCTTTTTTTTTTAAAAAAAAAAAAGACCGACTGGTTACAACCCGATTTTTTTTGGATTGTAACAGTCCAAGAATGGCCCAAAACTACCCCTGTTAATACTTATTGTCCGTTAAGAACAATTGATTTTTCGAATGTTGTAGATATAGATAATTTCTGTGTTGAAACTCAAAATAAATTTTGCTTTTTTGATAATCAACGAGTAAAGTTAGCAAAAAACGGCAAAGTTTTAACTACAAGGCACTCTCTGCGGACTCTGAAGTAGAAATAGCCCCCCTCTGAGTCTACAAAGATTGTATGAGTGTTGTTTGGGGGTGTACTGTAGGCAAATTTAATCAAAGTGGACTAAAGTAGCTTATTTCGTGCTGTTGTTGATGAAAAAGGCTAATTTTTGAAATGTTTATCCAGATTTTTTGACCAAAAAATTAAATCAAAACAATCAGAAAAGCTTGTTCGTCTTCAAAAATAAAATCAACGACACTATTCTTAAAATTTATAACGAATTTTAGCAAAATTGACGAAAATTTAGGCAAAAATTCCGGAAAATGTTAATAAAAACAACGTGAATTCACTCTTCTTTTCTCAGAAGTTTAAGCCTCGATAACTCCCTGTAGAAAACGAAAATTAAAAAAATCTTTTTAATTCCATATTCTACGCTGGACGAGCTTTCTAATGATACCAGTCTCAACTCTCTACGATGAATATGTCGAGCGGCGAAAATTCACGGAACAAAAAAAAAACCCAGTTGAGTATATAGTTCCTCCCCCCTCAAGAGGGTCGGAACAATAAAAACTAAATGAATTAGTTTCTGGAAATTAGGCAAGTATGTATTGAAACACATCAAGAAGATACAGCAACATCTTCGTAATATAATGTAATGAAGTGACAATATTAATTGTCTTTATTTGTAAAATCGCGTACAAAAACAATCAATATTTACCGGAGTTTTTAAATTTTAACATTTTTAAGAAGTAGTTTTACTCCAATTCCCCCAATTTTCATGTGCATTTTTTCAACCGTTAATTCTATATTATTCACATTAAAGCTGTAGTTAAGTAGTTTTAAATATTCGCTATTTTTTTCCTACTAATTTAAAATCATTGATGACTCTAAGTACACTAAAAGAGATACAAAACACTAAAAAAATGAAATTTTTCAAAAACTTTAACAACTCTTCTCCATGTAACGACACATGCTAGGGACAATCGACAAATTTATAACATCTAGTGGATTTTGATGTACCTCTTAAGTTTTTTAGTTGATTTTTGCCTAATTTTCGCAAAATTTAGTTCAGGATAATCGCCTAATGTTTGTATATATGACGGTCGCCTAAAGGAGTTTTCGCCTAATATCCCATCCCCCAAGCTTGAGTTTAGAAATTCATAGAAAGATTTTTGCCCTGTGCTAAGTTTTTACCTAAAAATGCAAAACCTGTATTTTTTCCTAATTCATAAGTGCAAATCTCGTTATAACGAGATGCATTCTTAAATAAACTCTAGTTAATATCGTAACCATGGCTATTTATGGTATCATTTGAAGAGCACTCTCCATAAAATTTGGCAAAGAATCTTGATATCTTACTCGAGAAACCGTTGAATACGCTCAGTTTCCGCAATTCTTTTCCATCGATTAATAATATATAATTTCCCGAACATCTCAAAAAATGTTTCAAAGAAAACTCAAAACTCTATTATTTTGCACTGCTAAGTGTTTATTTCTTTTTGATTCATGTTTGGTTTATTTTAGCTCGCTGCAAAGCAAGATTGGGATCTTGCAAAGACATCACAGCTCCATCAGATCGAAGAAACTGTGACAAAGTGTTCAAATTTGACCCATATCTGATCAACTTCAGTTCATTCCAATTTAGGAATCTGTTTCCTCTTAACGCGTCTACTGTTTTCAAATTTTCCTGTGTCAAAAGCCTAATCATTTTTTTTAAATTGACAAAGTGTTGTGTATCCCCCATTGAAACCGGAAAAAAATCGTGTTTAGTGAGCATGCAAAATCTTGAAGAGAAGCATGTAAAAATTGCAAGATATTTACATGCGTTTCTTCAAGGTAATAATTATGTAACAAGTGTTTTATCTAGTTATAATGACCATCATCGTATAGATTTAGCTTAGAGCTAGTTCAAGCTGTCAAGATTTCGTTCAAGCATTATAAGTTAAATAAAAAAATCAAAGTTTTACTTATTGTGGCAACATTAACGTTTCAACGAGTCCAGTTAAGAGGCGAGATAATAATGGGAAAGACCCTAATTTTCATAACAAGGGTTATCAAAAGTTTTTTGCCATGATACAAATATAAACAGATTTGGTTCCCATATTTATTCTCAATGGTGTTTTTGATTTTGCGTTCATCTTGTCTTTGTTGACAGCTTTGTTTTGATATTGCTTTGAGATTGAAAACATTGACACATCACCTAGATTGACAACCCATTCAAAGTTAGATATGTCTTTAATAATGTAGGCTTTTAACAGGCAATACATTGTGGTTGAAATCATTAACGATTGTGGCCGAAAATTTCTCAAAGACTGCATATAAACAAAGATAAATTTAGTTTGCATATTTTTAACTAGAAACGAACCAATGAAACACGATTTAGAAAACACTGAGAGCAAATTTTTCAAGGGGACATTTATACAGTGAAACTTGTCCTGCAGTGATGATCTGTGAACACTCTCTATCTTCATTAAATCAATTATGTGGCTAAATATTAAAACCACATCATTTTTAGGCAAACTGATGACAACTAGTTTTTAGTTAACAGAGTAAAAGAAGATCCAACAAACAAAGTCAGTAAAGTTAGCATTCTACAACATTGAAATTTTTAGTCAAACTGTTGAATAAAGTTGCCAATGTAGATAGCATGGAAGTAACAAGAATTTGTTTGAGGAAAAAATGCGAGAATGAGTAAAAATTAAAATCCAGAAAAATGAATGGACTGCAGGCCTTAATACTCGCCTCGATTGATAAGAAAAGGAAATTCGGATATCCAAAAAAAAAACAAATGGGACTGAGCAGCCTAAGAAAAAAAGAAGAAATCTTATTTAAATATTGCAGTTTAACTGCAGTTGTTCTTAAATGAAAAGTCTTTAAAAAAACAAAGTCCTGCAAAAATAATCAAACTAA
Organism: Convolutriloba macropyga; assembly: GCF_964194025.1. Classification (NCBI taxonomy): domain Eukaryota; kingdom Metazoa; phylum Xenacoelomorpha; order Acoela; family Convolutidae; genus Convolutriloba; species Convolutriloba macropyga. The sequence goes on from NC_134480.1 coordinate 15,296,887, forward strand.
GTTCCATGCGACAATCTACTCGCTATTAAAAACAGTAAAGACAAAAAATAAGAGCACCTGGCACCAAATGAGAGAAAAATATCAATTTCAGTAGAACTTTTGAAAGGAGTCGTTCTCAAATTTGTCAAAAAACAACAATATAATGATTATGTTCGAGATTAAAGTTTGTACCCTTGATATAAAAATAAATCAGCAAACTTTATTTGAGAGAAAAAGTATCTGGAGCAAGAATTTAGTGCAAAAACGAAATAAAAAAAAAGCCAATGATTGTGAGAAGGCTTTGTATCACCATAACCAGCCAGAACACTAAAAACATTTCAATTTTAAAAAATGTGCTATATTGGAGCACAACTGAGAACAATGATTGGAGGGAATTTCAAAAGAGTCGCAAAAAATCGGAAAAAAACTGTCAGTGTTTTGAAAATATAACTCATACTGACAATTTGCCAGATACTAAACCAATAACATCTGAATTATATGAATAAAAAGTCAATTAAAACAATGACAGATTTGATTTGTCAATAGTGCGATGAAAAGAGTTTAAGTGAAGAACAACAAACTCTGTCAAACTATTGACGAAAGTATTTTTTTTGAAAAAGTTGTGCTTTAGTAATAAAACGCGTCGAACTAAAAACAAAATCTTCGCTCAGATTAATTTTTTATTATCAAACAGACAAAATTTTTTTTTTCTGAAACAAATGTTGTTAAAATCAAAATAGAATTTGAGCAACCAATGTTGATATTCACAAAAATGCCGTTTGACACTATTGGAACTATTATTACGGATTACAGCAGTAGTGATGAAATCCTAGTGTTGAATAGAAAAAAGAAAATAGCTCTAAAAAACCGCAGGTGAGCATAACCCTTGCAAAAATCTCCTTTTTTCATATTTCAACACTAGAAAATTATTAAACGCTAGTCATTTTTTGTTCTTTTTAGTGCTCCATTGGGACACAAGTGGGATGCATCAAAGTTGGAGGCACTCAAGTTGGGGGCGATTTTTGATATCTAATTGACTGAAAATATTCGCCAAAACTTAACAGGCAATTTAAAAGATGAATGACTGTGCCGAAAAATAGTTAAAATTTTTTGATTTGTGAAACAAAATTTGGAGTGCACTAATAGCCATTTGACTGGATGCCACGGCTAAAAACGACTTATTCTTAGTTTTTCAAGAAAAAGTGAAATTAAATGGTAAACAAATGCACACAACAGAACAATCTTTTCCTTTTATCTAATTTTATTTCAACTCCGTTTACAATGGCGTTTGCTAACAGGCGTACGTAACGTCTAACCCAAATAAACCAATATTTTTTCGCTTAATGGTTATTTCAGCCTGTGATACGTATGGATACCTAAATATATATCGAAACCTTTATGTGTAGTAAATTATTTACCCTCTATGTCTATAATTATATCATGTGTTTTATAACTAAAAGTTATGACTTCTATTTATTCACCTATATTAATATTCCCGTTAAGTCTTCTAAATTATTTCATATTTTGTTCATGCTAGTTTATTATAAGTAATCATAATCTCATTTAGTCAATTTGAATTCAAGTTACTCTGCAAACGCTCTTCATAATCCTAAGTTAAACTTAGCAGTGGATCCGCACCGCGTTTCCAATAATCAGAATTCGTAATACACAATTAGTTGTGTATTCGCCCTACAATTGCTAACACATTCTTTAGACAAAATATTCGCAACGCGAATCCTAAACTATTCAATAAGATTGAGTATAACATGGCGCAGTCAGCGACAAAGGACAGCGGCAAATCCCCACTTGAAATTCAACCCTTTTGGGAAAAGGCGACACTAGAACCCCCAATTCGCTGGGAGTTTTGGAGAATACAATTGAAACTCGCAATCCTCGCCCGAGAGGGAATTGAAGTGGACCTTCTCTTGGTGGACCCTCCAGAACATGTTCTCTTACCTCCTGAACCAGCATATGAGGACGCAGTTGACAACCCGACGGCACAATCAGAGCGAGATCGACGTACCCGCAATGAGCAGGCAAAAAACAGCGTGGAAAAATCAATGTCAACGTGTTATTACAGTCGGCATACTCTGCGGTGACAAACCGTGGAAGTTATGTGATCGAAAAGCATCTTCTTTGATTTACTTGAGCTTAGGCATGGAAGGGCGGCGCGTATTCAACTCAAAGAATTCAACCATCAACCTCGAAACAATCTCAACGAAGGATCTTTGGGATGTTCTAAATACAACTTTCATTCGGATCCATAATATAACCTTCGATAGATACCTCTTCCTAACACGAAAACAGCAAAAGGGAGAACCTATTGAGAAGTTCTATGGACATCTCAAAGAACTTTCGGAAAACTGTGATCTAGGAGATAAAGGAGACACTATCATCCGGGACGTCTTTATCGCGAATATGCAAAATGAAGACATTCAAAAGGAGCTTCTTAAAGAAACAGTAGACCCGGAAAAAGCATTGGCAATAGCAATTAATATCGAGATGGGTACGCTCAACCAACTAAAAATGAATGCAAGTAAAACCGAGTCACATTCAACTGTTAACCAAGTACAACCAAGTGCGCATCACGAATGCTACCCCTTTCTCCAATATGAATACAACAGCACGGAAAAAGCCTACAACCTGTCATTTCTGTGGATCTAGTTGGACTTCCGACCACCGTAATAGATGTCCCGCTCGGGGAAAAAGATGCAATAACTGTGGTATTGAAAACCACTTCGCAAAGGTTTGTCGCAAACCTAAAGATCCCAATTCGTACCCAAAACCCAAGCCGCGGGTCAATAACGTAGAAAAAGATGATCAAAATGAAAATGTCAATCAAATTTCGGCCAATTTTGATCCTGATTTGGAGTCAAACTATTCTTCAGATGAAGATAATTGTGTAGCAGTAATATCTTCAACAGATTCCGCAACTTCGGTGGACGCAACCAATCTTCCTGTAATTTTCGGCAATACATCAACAAATGCTTTGGTGGATTCGGGCAGCGTATGCACAATAATAAATGAATCCTTGGCGAACTCAATCATTTCCCATGACTCAAAATTGAAGTGGATACGCGAAGCGAATCCTAAACAATTGAAAACATTTTCAAATGAGCCTATTCATACGGTGGGCATTCTCCAAACCTCAATTCAAAGCAGCAATTGGTACGCGAATCCAATAGAAATTCAAGTAGTGGCGGATGGACATCGTTCTCTATTGGGTAGAGATTTGTTTCCAGCTCTTGGGCTCTCAATACATCAATCAAGTAATCATGTAACAATCAATCAGGTAGATCAAGAATATTGCCCAATCAAAAAACAGATTGCTATTGATTATCCCGACCTAATCTCCAGAATTGGTAAGTCCAAAGTACATACAGTTCGTTCAAAATTCCACAAACATTATACCCCATCACACCAAAAAGGCCGCCGTGTTCCTATAAACTTATTAGACAAAGTATCCGCTGAGCTAAAGAAACTTTCTGAACAAGGACACATTGAAAAATTACAAGAATGTTCAGATAAAAACTTCATTTCTCCCATTGTAATTACGGTCAAAAACGACAAATCTGTAAAATTAGCTCTTGATTCGAAAATATTAAACAAAGCGATCCACAAAAACAAGTATCAAATGCCAAATATAGATAGTCTTATCGGTTCAATTTCGCAACATATTAATAATTCAAATCTGGGAGATAATGTCTATTTTTCAACAATCGATCTAAAATATGCCTATAGCCAACTAAAGCTGCATCCGGATACCGCACGTCATTGTAATTTTAATATCGTTTGCGGCGAAGCAACAGGTACGTATCGCTTTAAAACGGGATTTTATGGCCTTACGGATATGCCGGCCGAGTTTCAAAAGGCAATGGAATACACATTGGTTTGGCTGACTAACACATACTGTTTTCTGGATGACATAATTGTAGTTAGCAAAGGCACCCAGGAATCGCACCTCAAATACGTGTACAAATGTCTCTAAAAACTTGAAGCGGATAATCTTAGAATTAATTTAAGCAAATGCCACTTCGCAAAACATCAAATAAATTTGCTTGGCTTCACATTCTCACAAAGTGGTGTTAAACCTATTGAATCTAAAACAGCGACAATTGCGGAAATCAAAGCTCCAAAAACATTGAAACAATTACGGTCATTCTTAGGTAGCGTTCACCATATAAGCAAATTTATACCTAATCTCGCCAAAATATGCCACCCTCTTCGGCCCTTATTAAAGAAAAACGAAAAATTTATTTGGAATGAGAATCATCAACTACATTTTGAACACATCAAAACTGTTATCGCAAACGCTACAGAAAATACTCATTTTAACCCAACACTGGAAACGCGCATCAAATGCGATGCATCCCGCCAAGGCTTAGGCGCTGCGCTTGAACAATTAGATTGTGAAGGGTGGAAAACAATAGCTTTTGCATCTCGTTTTCTTAATAGCAATGAAGAACGCTATAGTGTAAATGAACTCGAATTACTTGGGGTGGTTTGGGCCATTGAATATTTTAAATATTATCTATTTGGGAAAACTTTCACAGTTTTAACAGATCACAAAGCACTTCTTTCAGTCTTAAAATCACACCGCTCTAATAAATCCTACAACAGTAGATTAACACGATGGATTGACCGTTTGTTACCATTTGATTTTAACATCGAACATATTCCTGGTACCAAAATGGGCTTAGTTGATTATATTTCGCGACAACCAAATCAAAACGCTAAAAGTGTCAATCAATACGATGAGCAATTCATGGTAGCAACAATTTCCCGTATCCGCGACGCAATTACATCTTTATTTAGTCACGCGAATAAAATTCCTTTCCAAAAGCGGCACATAACCAGTAATTATAAGCAACAAGTACACACGACCCGCGTCCACTCTTGCAAACCTGCTAAAATTAGCACGCATAATTCAAATGCCTCAATTAATCCATTCATTCCTCGAGCACAAGTAAACAATTACAATTCTGAATTCATTTCTAACTTTAATTGCCGTTCAAATCAATTGCTTAAATCTGGTAACACACTCGCATCGCGAATCCAGTCGCAAAATTCTAATTGCCATTTGATAGCTAGCTCCACACAGCAAATACTCCACATCAAAATGTCAGCAAAAGAGGCACCACAAAACAATCCACCTACTTCACCACACACCCCAAGAGTGACATTCCGTACCCAATCTACCCCCATCTCATCTACAAGAGCCGGATCCAGCAACACCCAAGCATCATCATCACCCGAGGAATATGACATCGAGCTCTCCCGGGAAGAGGTATTTGAAAATAACCTCAACCAGCTCTTCACCAAATCTTTCCTGGCGGTCCTCACTAGAAAAGACGCGGTGTTGAAAGAGATCCGCGATTGTGTACTGCAGGATGATGAGGCCCGTTGTAAAGAAGTGAGCACATACATCCACTCCTTTTGGAAGGACTTACATGTGAAATCTGGGTGTCTGCGTGTTGATCAACGCGTGGCCATTCCAAACTCTATTAAGGAGGCGGTGCTCGAATCCATCCACATGACGCACCCGGGTAGTTGGGGGATGATCTCCCTCTCTCAATATGCATGGTGGCCCTACATGCATAGGGAAATTTTAGCAAAAACATCTGATTGCGTCCCGTGTACAGATATTGGTAAGAATCTGAAACCTATCATACCAAAGTCTAAATGGCACCCACACAAAGCTTGTCAAGAACCAAACGAAGAAATACAGATTGATTTTGGTGGTCCGATAATTAATGATAAAGATAAAGACATTTATTTCTTAACATGTATTGACCGTTATTCAAAATATCCAACAGTTAGAATATTCGACAATGCTAATGGGGTAAATGTAGTAAAATTTCTTCGTGATTATGCATATACTCATGGAATCCCGCGAGCAATACGCTTAGACCAAGCAACTTGTCTTGTAGGTAAACAAGTTACAAACTACTGTAACGAAAATAATATCGACATTCTCGACGCTCCGGTCGGTGATCATAGAGCTATTGGATTGGTGGAGCGAATGATCCAAACAATTAAAAGACGTTTATCTTGCATGAAAGCCGAAAATAAAAATACATTTTCCACAGCTAAAGCAATAAAACAAATAGTCTCTGATTTACGATTAACTAAACAGAAAACAACAAAGATAACACCTTTTGAATCTCATTTCGGTCGTCCTGCAAATGCTCCTTTAAGGAATTTTAGCACACTTCCATCAAGTCAAAATCTAACTTATGAAAAAATTGTTAATCACTACTTAGATGCTGAAACAGTTTCTGCGGAGGACTTGCTGGACGAAAATGGATGGATCAGTGCCAACAGAAGTGACATCGAAATTGAGCAAAAGATGTGTCAGGCTTCTTTAGATGCGAGTCAGCGCTATCGGGAATCCGACAACAAAGAGTCCCGTTTCATTACTCATCCGCAGATTACGGACCCTATACCAAGGACAGAACAGTCCCTTAAAGTCAAACTGGCCCGAAAACTACCACAAAAGAAAAGAGCAAAACGACAGTTGGCGGGTCTGTACGAAGTACTAAAGCCTGGATCTTTCGTTACAAAGTCGTCACCAACAACGACGATCATCAACGAGCCTGGCAGAGCCCCAGTAAAGGTTCGAGATAGTGATCTTGCAAAATTTGGAACCAAAGCTGAAAGATCCACCGAATTGTGGGTATATGCTCAGCGACGCCCTGCTCCCTACGAAAACACCACAGAACTTAAGATCGCGAAACATAGTAACGATCTTAAGAAACAGAAGAGGGACGAAATAAAAATCAGACACCGCCAACGGGACACCACATCGGTAGTAACATCTGTAAACTCGAATGTATCGCGTGCGCTAACGGTACGCAAACCGACCATACCGCAGCTCAAAAGACGCCACAATGTTCTGACAGATGATAAGCACGAAGATGTACCAGCTCAAGACCAACCCTTAATGTCGATTGTACCGGCTCCACCTACACCTGCATCACAAGTATCCCCCGCACAGGCACAGGACGACCAAACAAAAGGCCGCAAGCGCAATCGACCCCAATTTTATGGCTTCACAGATGCAGACATTTCCCCAACAAGTTCCCTGGCTTCATCAAGTTCCGCTCAACCAAAGAAGCGCAAGAATAAAAAAGATAAGAAAATATCAAAACAAACAGATTCGGTGGTAGCTCTTATTCAAACTGCCGAACAATCAAGAATCCCGTCACCACCCCGACCCGACTTACAATTGGGGAAAGTTTCACCACCGGACCCCAGAGTTAGATATTTTGAATATGAGCAGAATGGGAAATGTCGGTTTGGGATGCAGAGAATGAAATTTAAGTCCAAAAACTCAGCAAAACTGTCTTAAACTACAATCATTTATTTAGTCTTGTTCCCGCCCCTCTGATCCAATTTTAATGTTAACTTTGCTTTTAATTTATTACAGTTACTCTTCAATTGTTAGTTAGTCTTTAATTTCTTCCAGTATTTGCCCTGCGAATCCATTTATTTCTGTGTGTGCAGGCACTTCAAAATGACTTTCTGTTTATATTTTTATCAATTATTTTGTCCTAATCTTAACAATACATACTAAATTATTAAATTTTAAACTGAGTAGTATATAGGTTTGAATTGAATAATTTAAACAAATAACAACGGATTATAACTTGTATTCAGAAATGATCTGATCAGAGGGAGCGTTGGTCGCACTAAAGTCGCAAAAAATCTTGGGTCGCACCAGAGTCGCACGAAATGTTTGGGTCGCACGATAGTCTAATTAGAGGGATTTGGGTCGCACGGTGGTCTGATCAGAAGTCTTTTTTGGTCGCACTATGGTCGCACAATTTCTTGGGTCGCACAAAGGTCTGATCAGGGCTTTGAGTCGCACAATCATCTGATA
>NC_134480.1:15304947-15455396 GCF_964194025.1 Convolutriloba macropyga
TTTGGAAAAAAAATCTCAAGAACGAGACAATGAGAAGAAAGATATTTACAGATTAGAAAATGATTTCGAGATTTATTGAAGTAATCTAATTAATAGAACGAATTAGTGATCCAGTTTTGAGAGGTCACAAAAAAAATTGAGAACTGATAGCAAACACACACGTTGGTTGTCAATTAAAAGAATCATAATGATATCAAAAAATTTTTGCAGTGGTCTTCAGGTTGACCAAATATAGTTTGTATTTGTGCTTGTTTTTTGCATTTTCGGTGGTGTTATTGAAAAAAACCTTAAATCGGGAGAAATGGAAGTAAAACATCAGAACTAATAGCTATTATGTATATATATATATATATATATATTATATATATATATATATATATATATATATATATATTTATATATATATATATATATATATATATATATATATATATATATATATATATAATATATATATCTAAATTACATTAGCTGAACAAAATTGATCTTATCATAATTTGATAAAGTTTTTGGGAGCAATTTGATTACTGTAAATTCTGAATAGCGATTATCCCACGATTTTAATTTCCCAAATATGAACTTAAGCTAAGATTTTAATTGCTCTCAAACAAGCTTTGTGGCAATTATTTTTATTTTGTGATCTTTAGGAGAAATTTTTTTTGCTTGACTAATTTTTCGTCCGACCCTTTTAAATTTTTGTCTCGAAAAAGGAATAAACATACGAAGCCCTAGGCTCCGGCTGAGCAGCTCTGTCAGAGTCTTAAGTTCTATTATTCTCTAAGCATGCGACTCACCAAAACTGTTTTGAGGAGACAACTTAATGATTTGTTGAGCGGTTCACCATCTAACAATGTCGACTCCTCAGTCAACCCCACCCACTCACACAAACGCTTTTAACAAGTAGAGTTTTTTATCAAGCTATGCCGAGCTTATCCTATGCACAATTAACATTGGTTGCTCCATCTCAAATTTCTCACAGTTTACTCATCAACAAACAGAAAATTTGAAAAGTCTCCGTCAAAAAAAAATTTCAAGTATATGTATCAAGTTAATGTCTCAGGTAATTTGCTTTTCCAAATGTTCCTCGACCAATAAATTTGTTGATTCCTTGAGTGGCAGTCAAACAAGCCGATAGACAAGCAGAATTTTGAGAAAAAGGCTAATGCAACAAAAACTTTAGAGATGGCTAAAACGCAGATTGTATCAAGTTAATCTCTCTCTCTCTCTCTCTCTCTCTCTCTCTCTCTCTCTCTCTCTCTCTCCATCTCTCTCTCTCTCTCTCTTTCAACCTTTTAAGGTAATTGAAATAGTTATTGGTGGGAATTGAGCTCAAAATTACCCGAGTAATTGACAGAAATTTAATAACCAAGAACAACTGCAGATAAGTGAAAGCTGCTATTAAGTAATGACTTTTAACTGCATAAAACTTGACTTAGATTATCGAATTAAAAAACCAAAAAAATTTTTGTGCACTCTTTGGAATTTTGGTCAGCAAAACAATCTGTACGAAATATTTAAATACTGATAGTCCTTTTTCACTTCGTTGCCTTACCACTTTTTGGCAGACTCGTCGATTTAAAAACATCACTCACTGTTACGGCCACTACTCATTTTAATAACAAAAAGTAGATTTCTGTATGCTGCCTTGTATGTAGTTTGGAGATTGAATTTGACAAACAAAAGTTTGACAGTAATTCCCTTGCGTTTTTTTGAACATTTAAAACGAAATCACTCCTGAAGACTTGAGAAAGTGGTTATTTGTGAAAAACAACTCAATTAAAAAATAATATTAGTTTTGTGACGACAACGATTTTTCTGTGTTTGTCTATAGCAACTTGTCCGCATTTTAACAATACTTTTATATCAGAATAATTACGCACAACTTTGTTCTGTTTACGTAACAAAATATTAAATACATTTGAATCCAATTGACACTCTTACAGAAAACTGTTAATCATCTCAAATACCGAACTTCTCAATGTGGCATTATAGTTGAGCGTTCATCAATATTAATATAAAATATTTTTGACATAACATTTGACAATTAAATAACATTTAAAACTGGAAAAAAACTGCTTCATCAATCGAATATCAAACACTTTTTTTAACCCCAGACTTGTATGAATTTGCCCTTTTATGAATAACTAGCTCGGATTAAAGACTTCTCTCGACATTTAGAACCCATAATAGTGCAATGAAGCTATTTGAATAGATATATACGTTTGGAAGACTAGGTGTAATTCATTAAATAAGCAAATACTCGAAAAATACTCGAAGCAAATTCAAAGTCAACTAGAAAAATTTAAACAAATAGACAATTGAGAACAGCACTAATGAATAGTATATCAAGTGAAACGTCTTTTATTGTCCTAAAATCATCTCCCGAGGATCTGCAAGGCTTTAAAATTTAGAACTTTTATCGACATTATTAACTTTTATTAACATTATTAAAAAGTGAAAACTTGAGCTGTATATTGTCGGATTTGGCTGTATTGTGCTAGACAACAACAACACATATCTAGTGTATATGAATTTGACCTTGACGGTAAATCATCAAGGACACTAATAACTTTTTAGCAAAAAAAACTATCAAAAACTCAACAACATTTTTAATTAAATCCCTTCTCTTAATGAAATTTAACGTTATTTTAGTTGTAGGATTAGGGAGACAACAAAATACATTTTACATCGAAGTAGTAATGCCGTTTTCAAAATTAAGCTTCATTAATAATAAAAATAAAATAAAACGTCAAAAGTTTTGACCCACCATAAATGTTTCTTGGAAACCATAGGTAAGACATGTTTGGTTGTATGGCTTCTTTGATTCCAAATATAAGTCCTTACAAAAACTTAAAGGTGATCTCAAATGACGCCTTTTGTATCACGTAATACAACAAATATATCGTAGTTGCCATTGGCCTTCGACGAGAAAAAATTTAGTGGTTTATTGGATCTTGATATCATACACCCCACTATTTATGGTATCTTGGATACCATGGCAAGATTATACATGAAAATTTGGCCCTCCGTGGATGGAACCATGAATGATCTTAAGTATGGTATCTCATATGGGCCAACCCGGGAACACCCAATTTTAAACTGACGTCACTCTTATTGGCTAAAATTGCCTTCGGTTATCTGCCCGATAAGACATGAGAGAACTCAAACACCCGAAAGAATTCATCATTTCTACCAGCAACGCACTCTGCCATCTGGTACGAGGAAGAGTGGAGTGTGTCACATGCAGAACTATTATAATAATCGCAAGACCCTTTCAAATGGCCGACTGCACGGATCAGCCGAAAATACTCCAAGAAGCGAAGGTTCCTGCAGTCCTCCGAGTACTGTGCATTATAACAAGTAAATAATTTGACCGAGCGAGAGAGCATATTTCCATAAATTTATCCTTTTTTACTCAATTAGGGAACAGAATTTTGCATTCAGAACGAAAGATGTAGGTCTGTTTCTCAGGATGAGGTCAGCGATACAAAACGGGTATGGGCCAGACAATCGGGTCGCTGACAGGAGGTCTGGTGCGACCAAGCTCATGGTTTGGACTAAGTTATGGTCGCGCCTTTCCGTCTGGACCATGCTTGTGTTTGGTCTGGCTTATTTACCCTATTTTGGTTTGTTCGCTTTGGTCCATATTCTAAACTGGGGGTCTTTTTCGACTTATTCTCCTCGCCCATTTGTGGAAAGAAAACTTTTTACTTCAATTCGAATTAACTCTGAGTTAGAATTAAAATGAAAATTTTGGAAAATTATTCGTTTTTTATTTTCTATAATTGCATGTAGCCAGCAACAGTTCGTGGGTAAAATTTTGTGCTTTACTGAGATTTCTTTTTTGCTTAGACTTTACATATTATGAACCTACATTTGGAAAAATTGTTCAAATGATACAAATTTTTCTCTTTGTATTGCTGTTCCATTTGTTCATGCTCTCTCGCACTTTCTCGTAGAAACTATTCCAAAGTTCTCAGTTATCGCAAGACATCCTACGCGAATCACAGACGAGCATTGTCAATTTGCGAACAGCGCAAACGTTCCTCAGGATTACGAGATCCGAGCAGCGTCTTCCGAGGAGAAGCCGAAGTCCGGATCCGAGCCCTAAGCACTGGAACCCCTCCCCATGAGGGAGAACTGGACAAGATGCCAATATTCCCGGGCAGCCGGTTGTGTACTGCGCATCAGAAAACGTCAAAAGGAAGTGTGAACTTGTTAAGTCCTCAAAGCACTTCGTGGGAACTGGAATTCAGGAAATTGTCGGCTTCGTGTCCGATTCAGATCACGTTAGTTATAACCATTTTGGGAACAATGGTTAACCGTTCATGCAAAATAATAATAATAGTGGTTTCTACGTAATGCTGGGGAACAGCATTAGGCCAGAGGGCCTTGTTCTCAGCTACCCTTTTTCTTATTGTTGTCCACATTTCAGACAATTCTTTTCCTGGGCAGTATAACTCGTTTTTGGTCAGATAATGGTCTAAAAATTAAGAGCAACCACAGTTGAGACCGGATAGTTATCTTGCAAGATCTTGCAAGAATCTTGTAAAACAACGGTTATCTTGCAAGATCTTGCAAGACGAATGGCTATCTTGCACGATTCTTGCAAGACGAATAGTTATCTTACAAGATTCTTGCAATACGAATGGTTACCTTGCAAGATCTTGCAAGAAAATCTTGCAAAACGATGCATCGTCTTGCAAGATTTTGCAAGAATCTAGCCAGATCTTGCAAAATAACCATTCGGTTTCGGCTCGGGAATCTATCGGTACCAAATTTTCGAGTAAATTTACTCGTTTTTTTACACTTACAGCCGAAAGTAAGTACTTTTCACATTTATTTGATCCTATTTCTTACTTTGAGGCTTTTAATCGCATTGTGAAAACCATTTTCACAAAATTTAAGCGCTTTCCAGATTGAATGAAAGTCAGCGCCCGAAAGCGCCAGCCACTTTCTCTAGAAGCAGTCTTAGTTCGGTACCGGCAGAGGCTCTTAATGTTAGGCTCGCTGCCTTTTAAGAGGAAGGGTGAAAATGGTGGTATCGTATGTCTTTAACGCAAGCTGTGAACCAAGACATGATAAGCAGCAAAAACTCTGTACCTGTGATATTTTAGAGAGATTCTTGATTTTCTAGGGAACTTCTGTTTTCTTTCAGAATAAATTTTGCCTGAGCCCGCTTTAAGCCCAATGGTAACTTAAATTAAAATGAACTTTATGAGAGCTTAAGGAGTTTTATTGAGATTTGGATTTTAACTTAAACTTTTTCAAAAAAACTCAGAGGACTTGGAAAATCACGCAAGATCTTGCCAAGATCTTGAAAACTGTGGTGTGGCGCTTGGGAAATCCAAGATCTTGTAGGGAGTTGGTGTGGATAATGTGGTATGCCGCACTGAGTAAGGATCTAAGACAAAATTCTGGTCGTTTTGATTTTTTAGTTGTTGACGTAGCAATTTAAGGTCAAAATTATTTTAAGGTAAAGCCCGATGTGTTTGCGTTTGTGACGTGTTGCAATCAGGTATGTTTCATGACCAGCGCAATTGCCTTTTTGTAGTTGCTTTTCAGGTCCTTACAGTAGCTCCAACACTTACCTTAACTACATTTTGTGTGAAACATACAAGCTTGAAAATGTTTATGAAGGAAATGCTAAATGCTAAATGACATCCAGTTTACTGAAAAAGCTTTTCTGATGTTTTAAAAACGCCTCGAGCAACCATATTCTATTAATTCAATGAACTTGCGGTTTAACAATGGTATACCTTACAGCTAATAATTTCTGACATGAAAACTGACTATTGTGCAAATGTGAAGTTTTGATTTTATTCAATTTCATTCACCTTTTTTGCTTCTTTTTTTCTTCACTACCTTTAATGAACGTTTCCGCTTGTAGTAAACATTATTTTTATTTACTCTTTGTGTCGGTTTGCAATTGTATTTCAAAAATGCAATTTTGAGCTTGTTGTTTCTTATCAGGATATGCTGATGTGTCCATTCGCAATTTCACAATTATACACACCATAATTACTTGACTTACATATTGTTGAAAACTGATTTTAAGGAATTGACGAAAACTGCCATTGAAAAATTACCGCAGTTTTTACTATTTAACGCTTACATTATTCGTGGTTTTTTCTCTATAAAAATAGCCACTGTGGAAAAAAAAGAAAGATTTTTTTTGCATCTGAATTCAACTTTGTGTTGCTTTGAGGTCATTGATCACTGCTAACATATCTGCAATTTTGATGAGAAGAAAAAGTTTCTCTCTATAAATACCGGAAACAGTCAAACAGAACAGGTCTCCTTATTGACCACAGAATAATAAAATTTGAAAAATTCACAGCAAATTGTGATAATTTTTCTTTAGGATTATAAATATAGCGCAATTAAAGAGCCTGCATCTCATTTGGAGGGTTTCAAAATTAACAAGAAGAGAAAGAGACAAATTGATGAATTAAAAAAATGCTTAAACAATACCGTCTTTAAAACAGCACCCCGTGAAAAAAGAGTGAAACAGTGAGCGAAAAAATGCAAACATGAAAAAAACGGATCATAATATGGACACTATCACAATTTTTTTTCTATTAAGGTTTTCAGCCACAACCAGGTGCTAAAATGTACGCCAAAAAGGTTAAGTTTGTCAAATGAGACATTATACATGTGAGCTAGAATGGAATAATTAAAACACCCGAGTAGAGAACTTCAAATCTCGGAACTGAATGCATCGTAACCACAGTCAAACTTTCTGCTAGTTAAAGTTTTTTTTTTCATTTCTCATGCCTTGAGTTGCCAAAGTAACAATAGAGTAGCAGATTGCAGCAACAAACTTTTATAAATGAATTTAAATTGTGTTTTGCTTAATACAAATCCTTAATTTATTTGCTTCAAAAATAAGAATTCCCTTTACCTTTAAAGTTTTTTTTCGAATCAAATTTTTTCGAAGCAACTGCAGCCACGCTGCAAGACAATCCTATGGCTGCAAATTGCAACGAAACAAAATATTTTCTGAAAATTGAAATCAACAAAAGAAAAAATTGATCTTCAATAAATCTAAATATTTTTTATCAAAATACGAAAAATTGTTTCTTAAACAAATTGTTTTTGGTTAATATCATTCTGCTGGACCTGTTGGGACCTTTATTCTGCTGAGGTATTAATTTTTCTCATATTTTTATATACGTATTTATATGTTGTGGTGAAAGAACAAACAATTTAAACAATCAAAATCTGGAGCCTCATTTCAACTGTTGCGGCTTCTCCTCCTAGTCCAATTTATTGGAGTTTTTTACATACGTCTCTATTTGCTCTTCTCCTAGATTTGTATGGAAGGTTTTGGATATTTGCAGATCTTTGTGGCTTCCTTCAGATGCAAAAGGCACCTATTTATTAATTTCAGCTGATAGATAAATTTTTCCAGACTTTGAAAACAAATGTTTTAAAAAAAATCAACGCATTTTTAAATTTTGCAACGTTGCATTTTGCTGTTCTTTTTGTCCAATTGTGTCACAATCTTATTAATTACAGGTGGCACATCACATAATTGGTGTTGAAAAATGCACAATTAAAACAATCTAATGTTTTTAGTGCTTTGATTTTTGTTTTGACGGATTCAACATCTGTTTTTCGCAAAGTTTAATTTAATTTTTGATGTTTGTCTGAATCTTCGTTTGTTTTGTAGACCTAAGATATAATCTAAAAAGTGACATATCTGAATAGTTTTTTTGAAAAAAAATGAACCTATTTAATGATTTCAGTTGACAGCAAATTTTTTCATTTTTGTGAAATTAATTGTTTTCGAAAAATACAAACGTTTTAATTTCGCCCTTTTGAGTCTTTTTTGTCTATTTGTTAGCCAGTCTCATTATTAGGAGGTCATATCACACCTTATTGGCGTTTAAAGGAGGCAAGTTGATTATATCGTAAATTTACGGAACAGATAATGATTTTAAGGGTTTCGACACCGGTTACTCGCGAAATTTTAATTAAACTTTGTTCGTCTATTGTCGTCGTTTGTTTTTGTAGACGTTCAACTTTAACAGGATAAGGACAGGTATGAATGTTTTTAAATGGATGTTTGATTGGACATCAATATATTTAAAGAATCAGTTGAAATCTAATGGTTTTCATTATTTGAAAACTTTTATTTTCAAAAAATTTGAACGTTTTTTTGAACTCTGCCGTTTTTGTTCTTTTTCTCATCGTGGTACTGAATCTCAAAAAAGACTGGTTCCACGTTCAACTTAGTGTGTTTAATTCAAATTTCTCAATGATATCATTTGTTTCAATCAGCACAAAAGATATCGATTTTTCTATGTTTGTCTAAAGCTTGGTACTCATCCCCGAATGAAACTGAAGTATTGGAGTAATAAACCATTACAGATGAATTACAATTAAATTTTCCTAAAAATGAAACCGTGGCGATGTTTTAGGACGAAAAAAATTGGATGCTGATATTTAAAAAGACAAAGAGTTAAGTTATTGGTAAAAATTGTATTTGGATTGACTTTTGGTTGATAGGTTCGGTGTATTGTTTATTTAGATTAGAAGTAAACTTCTGCTTTGTCCATATTTGTGTATTGACGTTGCTCTGCGTTAAAACTTTGCTTGTACATGTGCTGTTTCTAGATGTTGCAGAGAATCTTTTGAACAAAGATAATAGCTCTTAATTAGACCCCTCATCTTTAAGAAGTCTATCATCATTAGCATCTATTAACTTGAGATAAGTTTTTTTTTAAAAAAACTGCTTTTTGGGAGACCATTCAAGAGTCTGACGAACTCGATTTATTTAATTCGCGTCAAATGGACTTTGCAGCAATTGTTAGTCTTGCTATCATCCGGTAATTTAGTCTTCTGTGGCCTGCTCTTTTTTCATAGGACTTATGTTTTTTTTTCATTCAACAATTAGAAGTTGATTTAAAAGTTAGAAGCATTTAGAAGTTGATCTACTTTTGCGTAAATTAATAAATTTTGATTCGAAATATACTACTGCTGACCACAATTTGCAACTTCGTACAACCAAAAAAAAATTGAACCAAAACAGAACCGACTGGTATCATTTGAAGCTTGTGATTATAGCTTTGCAGTTGAAGGAGCCCATTTTGCGATTTCGTAAGCATCGATACTTGTAAATTTTCATTTTTGCAGCTCTAAGTATTTTTTTCAACTCATTGTTTTCAACTCATTTTCCACTCAAAGAGAACTGCGTGCAGTAGTAGTGATAACAGCAGAAGATTTAATAGCTGTTAAAAGTATATACATTATTTAACAAATTGGACACGTGGTGTAAGTTCAGTGATAGAAACTATATACAAATAATTTAATCTAAAAGAAAAAGGGAAGCAAAAGTGATGCGTTAAGTTTGAGAAAGCTTCCCTAGTAAAAAAAATACCCCCACCCCTCATATTTTTGTAGGATTCAGTACTAGTTTCAGACTACATGTACAGATAGCTGAATGGGCTTTTACACTTGAGACGCGTCAGGTTTTTATCGCTCAACTCCTTCAAAATCTGAACAACCTTTTCAATTTTTCAATTTACCCTTTCAATATGGACTCGCTTTTATGAACATAAAAGAGCATTTATTTACCTGAGGGCTTTCTATTAAACATCCTTTCTATTCTATTAAATATAACCCCTCCCACCCGCACCCTCACACACACGCATTTTAGTCCCAGTTTTTACTATCCGTGGCACCTATAAATTGTACCCCCCCCCCCCCCCCCCCTCGAGTTTGGTCCGGTTTTTTGCTCTCAACAGTACAGAACCTTACAAACTGCACCCCCTCCCCCACATGTGTAAGAGCTTAGTCCTGATTTTTAACTAGTCTTCTGAAATAAGTATGTGGATAAAATAATTGGATTGCCTATTTGCCTATTTTCTCCCCTCTTTTTATGACCACACGTTTCTCAAATCAGACTAACAAAAGAGAGCAGTGATGTCTGGAAACTGCGTCATTAAGTACATTTTGAATAGATTAAGTGTCCCTCAAATATCACCACAGAAAGTCGACTTTTCAGTTTCAATTTTGTAAAATTCTGTCAGAAGTTTTGCGGTTTTGTCTCATTTTATGATCTCAGTGAAAATTAAACCGCTAATTGTTGCCTTTATTTCTTTTTTGTTTGTTATAGACAAATGTGTTTCATTGAAAGTAAAAAATGTGTCAATTTTCCTACTCTTTACTGAGTTGTTTATGTATCCATTTAAAAAATTATGTAAGATGTCTTGCAGTTTTGTTTGGTTTTATTATCTCAGTGAAAATTAAACTGCTAATTGTCACTTTTCCGTTTCTCTTTCGTTATTTATTGTAGACAACTGTGGTTTATTAAAAGAAAAAATACGTCGAATTCTCAGTTTTTCACTTAATTGCGCATATCGACGTCATTTTTCAAAGCTAGCTTCATTTATTTTACTCGCTTGTCATGAGTTTTTTGTTACTATCGTAGTTAATTGTTCACAAATTTCACATTTTTTGAAATCTACTTTTCTTTAATCTTTTCTCTTTAATCATGTCAATTGCCGTTCACTTTATTGTCACATCCGCATACTCGCTTTTACCTCGAATATCTTAAAGGGAAAAATGAACGTCAACATTATGGAGTTTCTGTAGGCAATCACTTTTTTACAGACGTAACTTATAAACAATAAAGCCCTAGTCAATCTTAGTCAGCCCTCACGTGACATTTTACCCAATACCCCATTATCCATTTAGTCCCCCCTTTTGATATTTGCGTTCAACGTACTGATCACAGAATATTAGTGCTAGATAACACAATCGCGTTTTTTTTTCAATTTTGCCAGGACTAATTTTTTTTCTTATTTTCGCTTGTGATATTTTCACATGAGCTGGCGAGGCATGGCCGTGGCTCTTATACATTAAATGATATAGACATAAATTAAATATAAGTTTATCTAGCTGAAGATAAAATTATAAATATCCTCTCACATATTGCGGCATTGTGAAAGAAAAAACTGGTAAGCTTTGGGCTATTTTCTCCCTAAACCTTTTTTTGTATAAATACCGTTAACCTTGCAAGGTCCTGGAAGAAAATTTTGCAAGCTTATGCAAAATGTTGAAAATCTTACAAGATTCTTGCAGGATTAACATCCTGAATAGACTAGGGTAGACAAAAATTACAAACAAAACGTACAGACATTACTCAGTTCCAGAAGACATATATGGCAGGGGTCTCCATCATTATTAATCTGGATTAAACTTATCTAGACGTGCGCTTGTAGCCTTGTTTAGTGCGAAATATAAGAGACATAAAGAACGCTGAATCTCAAATAATCTTTTAACATTTTTTAACCAGACAATCTCGAGATGCAAAATCGTTGCCAATTTTCGTTTCTCAATTGGTTTTAGTGACAAAAATTACTTCACAAAACTTGTCTAGCAGGCAGGGGCCTCCAGAAAAGAACATCGCAAAATCCTTCTCAAAATACAGAATTGATTTATGGACTGCAATCATGGGAGGAATTGCCACAAGATGGAGGAACTTCAATAGAGAAAGGACGAGAAAGAAAAAAAGGGACAGCCGTAAAAGTCATTCCGGACAAGCGAAACACATTTTTGTCAAATAGGAGAAACCGAAATCAGAGTATCTGAATTTTGATTTTTCCTAGTGAAAAGTTTGAATCCTTCTAAGTGATCATAGGGGCAAATTGAAATATGGGAGAGGCTATCGCCAACAGACCAAACAAAAAAAGGGTTTTGGTCTAAAAAAGTCAATAGCTGGCGAAATAAAACATCAGCAGAACAAACAAACGACAGACAAGTTTTTAAAATACACTTTAACCTGCCAGTCAACACTACTATGAAGAAAAAAACTCAACCCATATCAGCGACGGGGAATAAGAGTTTCGATATTTGTGATACCAACCACACTAGTAAAAGAAAATGTAGCTAAAACTACATAGGATGTTTCAAATTGATCCGAAAAACGAAAAAAAAATTGAAACACGGACAATACCGAATGTGAAAATGGGTTACTGTCAGGGGGTACAAAAACTGAAAACTTAAAACTCCCAAAATTGAAATTATCTCAATAAATCAGTAGAAAAAATAACTCCAGGAAACTGAGGCTTCTTACTTTTAAAATCGTTTATCCGTTTCTTACGTTTGAAGCCGACAACAGGCGAGCAAAGCAATAAAAACGTAGTAGGGATACTGATCAGTTTTTGCAAAGCAAATCCGATGAAAAGGACACTTTTAAAAATTGAAAATTGAAAATTCTCAACACGTCAAAACAAATGACCAAATATTTAGGTCAAAAATTACAGAAGGTAATTGAGAAATTGTCACAAAACCAAATATCTTGACCATCGATTGTGCAAAACACAGATGAACATGACTGCAAACCGCCGTTGCATTGGAAAATGGTGACATGGTAGCTGAGTTTTGATGGAATTAGATTTAAAGAGAGCCTTATATAGATAGATTACAGAAAAGAAATCCTATCGAGAAAGAATATTTTTTCAAATACCATCTTCTCAATTAACTGTAAAATTAGAGGACGCACGCCGCAAAATCACTCGGTTCTTTGCTCAACTTTCTGTTTCAGCATAGTCAATTTCTTTTCAAGAATCAACAAAACGTGTCAACAGATTTGATCAAAAGGCAGCACCCCAATACAATCCAATTTTTCCAAATCGTAAAAATAAGAATAAGTAGCAAAGGAATAACCAATCACTTCAGTTTAAGCTACACAGAAAATGATCTGAAACAACTTTCCAGACGGAATTAATAATGAAATTGAACATCAATATAAAGAAATAACAGAACAACTATTGACCTACAACTCAAAGAATTTTCATTGAATAAACTAAAACTAGATATATGGATATAGAATGGACTTTGAATGGTTTGGGAAAACCAATTGAAATAAGTGCATTCAATTTTTTTAAAAAAAGGCTATTAACAAAGACAGAACACATTTATGCTTAGTTTTCAGCTCGGTTTTCCGAACATAGGCACAGACTACTCTGCATTACTCAGATTGACCTAAAAGAAAAAGTACCGGCCACGACAGACAGAAATTCACCCAGATTACAGTACTTAATGACATGCAAATGATATTCGGCTAAATATCGACAGAACACAAAACAATTGAAATTGACTAGCTTTTCGAAATGGCATTTCAATTGATATCAAGCATCGATTGCCAACACACTAATATTTCTATCAGAAAGTAAGTGGTTCTTATGCTGCATTGATGAACATGAAATTACACCAAAATATGGAATAAAAGAAGTCAAATACTTTTTGAGCGACTAAGAATGTTAAATTGTTACTCTCAATAGTGCAGTTATCGGGAAAATTCACCAATAATTCCAGCTCCAGAACCCTTCATAGCGTACCCCGTCTCAAAGATTTTAACCAGGAAATTTTAAGCCTTATTTTTTATTACATGATATCAATCAAAGTTAAGTCAATTTTAGAAGCTTCTTTTATAGTCAATTCTCAGTTATCCAAGAAATTTATCGCCAATTAATAAATCAGCCTTAGAACTCAATTCAATCACTCATGCCAAATGCTCATAGCGATGCTTGAGTAGAAAAAACCTCAAATAAATTTCTTCAGCTTGATCGTACCCTTGGTAACAGTCAACACTCATAGCCCGTTATTCGAGGTCCGAAAAGAACACATTAAAGACATGACAAATTACACAAATGGCAAAAATAGTGCCAAGAATGTGACCCCGACAGATCCGTATCTGTCAAAATAAAGAAACCAAATTATCGAGAACAGAAATTGGAAAACTAAACTGTTGAAACTTCAAATCCGGAACTATTGTTACTATTTACGCCCCAACTTAATCGCAACTGAGTCACTTGTTATTATATACGGCCCAACTGAATCCAGCATTGAAATTCAATTATAATAAAAAACCGATACTCATATTGAGTTCGCTTCATTTCTGTCAATAACAAAGTCAAACTTACATCCACAGACTAACAACCAAGATTTAAACTTCCATTGCCTGTCCTGATAAATTAGCCGCGGATAATCAGGCGGTTTCATTGTCGACAAATATTGAAATTATCTCAACATAAAAATAACATTATATTGATTTTGAGTCCTTGTATTGTCACACCAGGAGACCACAGAACTCAAGAAAGTTGCTTAGAAAACTATTCAATGAAAGAAAAAAAAGAATCACTGAATTTTGAGGCAGTTTATTCCACACAAAATTATTTTTTCTTTCGATAAAAAACATTGCTTTTTCACAATCGTTAAAGATAAAGAGGCATTACAAGCATTAATTGTGCTCGTTAAGATGAGTAAAAAAAATTATATATTGCGTTCTTGAAGACTTGAAAAACAGACAATGTCGAAAAGATAAACAGATATTGTCAAAAATATATTTGAAAACAACATACCATAGTGCCGTAAACATAACCCCTTATCAAACCATTCTCAAACCAGTTAAAAAAGACACCTACATCAAGTTAAAAAAAAATCTCATGAAAAGTTTAGCTGGTCAATATCTGACAGTAACAGATCTCCACTCCTAAGCTCAACCCATTTGCAATTTTCAACGGATCGAAAAACAAAACGCAGCCCAATAAAGTTCTCAAAAAGCGCATTAGTCAAAAACTCCACAAGTACAGAGTCAATAATTAGCCTGGGAAAATTTTGATTAAAAGTTCATCTTAAAGAAAAGCCACAACAGAGCAAAGTTATATTTGAATGACGGTATCATACATTTTCGTTTATTCTGAAATGGTTTGACCTTTGAACCACAGCGGTTCAATTGTTCTCATAATTTATGGATCTCTGGGTTAAAAAACGAACTCTGGTTTTTTACCTTCATCTTTACATTTGCAACACGTTTCAATATCATGTGAATTGCAGGAAATTTTTATTTCATAAAGATCAAAAAATTCACCTCAAGTGCTTTCGTTTGAAAATTATCTATATAGCAGAAAATTTTTTCAAAAAGATATCATCTAAGTGGTGTAGTTTTGGTATAGTAATTGATTTTGTTACAATTTGTTGATCAGGAATCAAATTTTCTATGAATGAATAAATAACAAGCTTTTGCTATACAAACTGTAATTTTCTGTTTTCTACAAGAATTTTTTTTCTCAATTAGCCTTCACCGTTTTCACTTATATTTTTAGTGTGAGAAATTTTTACTAACAGATAAAAGACACTGTAAACGAAATTCCGACATTAGTCATCCATTTTTCTTTAAAATCTTGCAGAATAAGTATAAAATCAACACCTAAAGAACTTTGAAACTAATCCATTGATCTTCAGGCCGTCAAGAGACCACAGCGAGTGGGTACTACGCAAAAAAGAATATTTCGACCCCATAAAAGCAGTTTTTTAAAAAAAGCCATCTTCATTTAACATGTTCTTGGCACATTCACTCTGATCTTGTCACGTATTTTTTAGTATAAAATCGTGCGTAACAAGGAAATTTAATCTTAAGATACTAAAGTGGTGCTTTTTGGCCGCTGCCGATTGGTCCGCATGCCTGAAAAAGAAGCTAGGGTTTCGATTTGGGCTAAATTAATCCCACTATCTCCCCGCAAGCCATTCTATTCCATCTCCTATTTTGCCCTTTATATCTGACACGCTCGGTTAAATCACTAGTTATACTTGAAAAGTTATCACTTTTGAATAAGAGCCCTAACTTTTATTAGCTTTGAAATGAGAACTGAAATAGAGGCAAAAATCTTCAATTGACGTATCGAACAAAAATGTAGCAATGTAGGAATACTTAATATACATAGAACTGTCGTTATCGATCTAAAAAAGCTTAAGAGTTCAAATCCTATGATTATTAGATTTTGATTAAGCCTGGATCAAATTTTATAGAAACGAGGACAAATTTTTACTTAAACAGGGCGTAAGTACCCGATTGAGAATGTCTCTCAGTTGTCATTTTTGCTTTGTTTTGGTGACGGGCAATCGCAAATTTGACTTACAAATTCGAAATTAAGCCCCCACTTAAATCCCTAATGCAATCCATGTTTTATTTAGTTATCC
Organism: Convolutriloba macropyga; assembly: GCF_964194025.1. Taxonomy (NCBI): domain Eukaryota; kingdom Metazoa; phylum Xenacoelomorpha; order Acoela; family Convolutidae; genus Convolutriloba; species Convolutriloba macropyga. The sequence goes on from NC_134480.1 coordinate 15,320,941, forward strand.
CCTATCTGGTGCTAGGAATGTTGGCCGACAGCGTGTTTAGCCGACCCCCAAAAATTTGAAGTTTAACCGACATCTTAATTCGGATTGGTCCACAAATCTGATTGGTTAATAAAGTATACTAGTTTGTCATACTTTTACAATTGGCGTACGGTCGGGTTGTCGATTTAAGTTATCATTTGTGGTTGTCGGCTAAACCGCCTGTCGGGCCATTCGGCGAACATCTCCTTATCCTTTCAGCAGCTGAATTTTGCTACCTTTGCTAGGGTGATTTGACATCTTGTGCGTCGATTAGCCTAAATATTACCTAACAGAAAATCTTTTCTGAATTTTTTGGCAACATTTTTTTTCTATTTGATATGATGAATTTTTGTTGACGTTTTAATATATGCTTTGTTTTAATACTTACTATACCGTCAACGGACAAAAAACAGTACTTTTTCAAGCGAGCGAAAGAAATTAAAAATTCATTCATTATAATGCGGTGAACTAGATTAAACGTTCTAGAACATGATTTCATTGATTGCTTTTTGGGAAATTTTGATAACTACGCGCTGACGTCACTTTTATACCATTTTATTTTGTTGTTACAAAATCTGTCGAGCAAAAAATTGTCAACATTTTTATAAAACTGCAATTTTCTTTGTGTATTTACTGTTTGTTTTCTGGTTTTAAACGAGCTCCAAATATAGCATTTTTGCATTTACGTCTAAAAAATTTATGAGGAAAAATTGATAATGAAAAAGGTGAAATGTTTGAAACACTTTTTGTAAATTTTGAGTTTTATGTGCTTGATTTAGATTACATAAAATCGTCGAATCGAAGTTGAAAATTGAAATAATTTGTAGCGGTTGTTTCAGAAATTGTGGGTTAATTGTCGCTCCTTTTTATCATAACACAAAAAAAATATTAATCAAGCATTTTTGCATGCGCAAGAATTTTTTGAGAGAATTGTGAAATAACTTAGGCTTACTATACTGTAGAATTTATGGAATGTGTCCCTCGTGGTTTGAGCCCACTTACAGTGGTAAAGGAAAGCTTCGGCTGATTTTGATAACAAAGAACTTCCTGCCACTTTTACCCGCTACTTTTTCCCCACTTCCCTTTTCATAATTATTCCCCTTCCTCTTAATTACTCTCTCAACTTCTTTCAGCTTTGCTGAATATTACACGTGAATAAAAAAAAGTACTTCACCGCTTTCAAACACATTTCACACGTGTGTCGTTATTGTAAAGCCAAATTAGCCGTTTCGCCTTTTTGCGCAAATTTGTTTGAAAGGAATTTCAAATTAGTTTACCGCAAAGAATTAAGACCCCGCCCTCTTATTGTAAGATCATAGAATTAGTTAAAATTGATTTGACGGGAGCGCTGAACTGAAATGTTTCTTCCTATTCAAGTTTCCCAATATTTTGGGGAAGGTATTTATTAAGAAATATTCCTCACGCCCTAGCAAGCCCGAAAGTAAACATTACCACCTTTGCCTTTCCGGGCAAAATTTACAATTTGGTTACTGGTTTTGTTTTTTATTCGTTAAAATATCCCATTTCAGGCCCGTTTTATATTTTTTCAATAAATTTTGTTAAGCGTCACAAATTAGTCGAGACTTTTATTGCGAAGGCGCATAGCTTTAAAGAAAACGTAATTTTCGCATTCTCTTTCCATATTTAGCATGTACGTATTTGTAATGCGGATAGGGTCCCGAATTCCAAAAATTCCCGTATTTGTATGTGGGTCTGAAATCCTTTCTAATGCCATAATTACGGCACCGCAAACAGTAGTAGCCGCAATTTCGGGCTAGACAAACTGAGTTTTGAGGGAATTTAGTTTTACTTCTTTTTATTGGGCTGCATTTGTTCATGCTTGTAGTGGCAATTGGGCTTTCTTGTCCCATTTTTGCCAGTCTGATTACCTGTCTACCTGGGTAAACCTGCCTCACCTTTCGATAGAGTATCACACTTGTCACCAAATCGCCCACGTTTAATCAAAACAGTCATGATAGCCGCTTGTTAATGGTAAACATTTTGCTGTTATATGTAATACTTGTTTATTCGTGAATGTTCTCAAAGCAGCGTGAAATATTAGTGTAGGAAACGGTCAAAAAATTCGTTTCAGTTATTTGTTAATTTTACTTCCATTTTTTATTAATTAAGCTTATTTCGTCATATACTTTTTCAAGTAAATTTAAGCATTTTTTGATGAGTTTTGACAGTGATTTGTATCCGTTAACATTGGATGAATTTCCATTATTTTATTTTAAAATTAACTCTCGCCTCAACAATAAAATTGCCTTTTGAACGTTATTGACTCAAAATTGCGCTTAACCATTATATCAGTTCTTGTCATTTTTTCCTAATTTTTTAAAGCTGATTTTCAATTTACCATGACTCATGTTTATGTATTTATAACGCCAACGACAAATATTTTGTTTTAATTACATAGATTACATCAATTAGTTACCAGTTACATATAATTGGTTAATTAGAATCATTAGTTGGTTATTGGTTACTTATCACTATGAGTCTGTTAAACGTCGACCACAAACATCACAACCAGTCTGGGCTTGTTCTGGATTCGCCATCTTCTGCGCCCGGTGGAGGTGTGGCTGGTGGAGGTGGATTTTTCCGTAATTCCGCCTCCTCCTTCCACGCCACCAGTCGCGATAATAGCCCAAATCACCCACATTCCACCCACCCCTACCTTCTAGCGCCCAAACTCAGCGTCTGCTTCAGGTGAAAGAATTTTCTGGTTTCACCCTATGTACAGTCTAAAAAAAGCTGTAAACTGCTTGAATTTTTTAATTTCAGTGATTACTTCTTAAATATTTTTCAGAATAATTGTTAATTGCTCCTAAAAGTTATTAGAAAACGACGAATTTTTGATAATTCGTGTCTTTCTATGCATATTTTTTGTCTTGTGTTTTCTTACGTGTATACCCGAACTTGAGAGATTTTTGAGCTCAGATTTTCAAGTGTTTAATGTCATGCGTGTCACGGTTTCAGCTAGCGCGATTGTTTTATATTAGTTTAGAAAGGCTTGGTTTAAACCGGCGATTACTGTCACAGTTAAGTGAGGTTTCATAAGTTTCATGTATAATGGTAGAAGCAGGCCTCAAACCACAGGCCTCAAAGGTTTGGCCTCAAACGACAGGAGAAATCAAATTTAGTTATATGAATTCAACGAGGATTGTAAACTTGAAATATATAAAATTGAAGTAATGTTGAAAATAAAAAGAATTAGGGGCAAAGGTTTTCGGACCACTCACAATTTTTCGAAACAATTTATGTTTATTTTACCCCGAGTTGAGGTGTCAACGCTAGGCTTAAAAATGTATCAAATTGCGGTGAATGCGGTGAAAAGATTTTAAAAAATGAAATTTTTTGCGTTGAATGCGGTGGGAGAAAAAGAATTCACCGCTAAGAATCTCAAATCTTACAAAATTTCGTAGAAAATATTGCAAAAAATGTAAAAAAATATCGTCCAATGCGTTGAGAGCGATGAAAAAAATAATTCACCCTTAAGAATCGCAAATCTTACAAACATTCATCGTTAAGTTTGACAAACGTCTTCAACACGGAAAATATTGCTAAAAAGACGTAGGATTACCGGCGAACGAGCTGAGAGCGCTGTAAATAGAATTCACTTCTAAAAACTACAAACAGTAAAAAGTTTCACCTGTAAATTTGCACAATTTTCTATCGAGTCAAATTTTTGATTTAAAATATGAAAGATTCGAGGTGAAGGCGTTGAAATCGTTGAGCAAAATTTACTGAATAGCGCAGGTAGCTGCAGAAGCGGATGCAAGGGTTTTTTAAATTATTTTCTTCAAGTGATTTCTTATTACTACTCTACACCTTTTTATTTTAAAATGTATATTTGAAAGAACCAGCACACCAATTGAAGACTTTATACTCTTCGAATTTTTTTAAGCGAAACAGCGTATTTAACTCACGAAACTTTATTTTGTTACAGCCTTTGTGTCAAATGAGATGAAAATTCAAATAAATTCAGACTCATATTACGAGATCCCCTATGTATATGAGGACTAAATTGTCAAGAACTTCTCATGCTATTTCTCTAGAAAAAGTTAGATTTTTTAATTTTAGTCGAAACAATTTAGTTTTATTTTACCCCGAGTCGAGACGTCAACGCTAAAGAAGGCTTAGAAATGGATCAATTGCAGTGAATGCGGTGAAAAGATGAAAGAAAGAGGAAATTTTTTGCGTTGAATGCGGTGGGAGAAAAAGAATTAACCGCTAAGAATCTCAAATCTTACAAAATTTCGTAAAAAATATTGCGAAAAATGTAAAATATGGTCTAATGCGTTGAGAGCGATGAAAAAAATAATTCACCGCTAAGAATCGCAAATCTTACAAACATTCATCGTTAAGTTTAACAAACGTCTTCAACACGGAAAATATTGCTAAAAAGACGTAGGATTACCGGCGAACAAGCTGAGAGCACTGTAAATAGAATTCACTTCTAAAAACTACAAACAGTAAAAAGTTTCACCTGTAAATTTGCACAATTTTCTATCGATTCGAATTTTTTATTTAAAAGATGAAAGATTCGAGTTGAAGGCGTTGAAAGCGTTGAGCAAATATTACTGAAAAGCGCAGGTAGCTGCAGTAGCGGATGCAAGGGTTTTTTTTAAATATTTTCTTTAATTGATTTCTTATTACTACTCTATACCTTTTTATTTTAAAATGTATATTTGAAAGAACCAGCAGACCAATTGAAGACTTTATACTCTTCGAATTTTTTTAAGCGAAACAGCGTATTTAACTCACGAAACTTTATTTTGTTACAGCCTTTGTGTCAAATGAGATGAAAATTCAAATAAATTCAGACTCATATTACGAGATCCCCTATGTATATGAGGACTAAATTGTCAAGAACTTCTCATGCTATTTCTCTAGAAAAAGTTAGATTTTCTAATTTTAGTCGAAACAATTTAGTTTTATTTTACCCCGAGTCGAGACGTCAACGCTAAAGAAGGCTTAGAAATGGATCAATTGCAGTGAATGCGGTGAAAAGATTTTTAAAAATTGAAATTTTTTGCGTTGAATGCGGTGGGAGAAAAAGAATTCACCGCTAAGAATCTCAAATCTTACAAAATTTCGTAGAAAATATTGCAAAAAATGTAAAAATATCGTCCAATGCGTTGAGAGCGATGAAAAAAATAATTCACCCTTAAGAATCGCAAATCTTACAAACATTCATCGTTAAGTTTGACAAACGTCTTCAACACGGAAAATATTGCTAAAAAGACGTAGGATTACCGGCGAACAAGCTGAGAGCACTGTAAATAGAATTCACTTCTAAAAACTACAAACAGTAAAATGTTTCACCTGTAAATTTGCACAATTTTCTATCGAGTCGAATTTTTTATTTAAAAGATGAAAGATTCGAGGTGAAGGCGTTGAAAGCGTTGAGCAAATATTACTGAAAAGCGCAGGTAGCTGCAGTAGCGGATGCAAGGGTTTTTTAAAAATATTTTCTTTAATTGATTTCTTATTACTACTCTACACCTTTTTATTTTAAAATGTATATTTGGAAGAACCAGTAGACCAATTTAAGACTTTATACTCTTCGATTTTTTTTATGCGAAACAGCGTATTTAACTCACGAACTTTTATTTTTTTACAGCATTTGTGTCAAATGAGATGAAAACTCAAATAAATTCAGACTCATATTAAGAGATACCCTATGTATATGAGGACTAAATTGTCAAGAACTTTTCATGCTATTTCTCTAGAAAAAGTTAGATTTTCTAACTTTAGTCAAAACAATTTAGTTTTATTTTACCCCAAGTCGAGACGTCAACGCTAAAGAAGGCTTAGAAATGGATCAATTGCAGTGAATGCGGTGAAAAGATTTTTAAAAAATGAAATTTTTTGCGTTGAATGCGGTGGGAGAAAAAGAATTCACCGCTAAGAATCTCAAATCTTACAAAATTTCGCAGAAAATATTGCAAATAATGTAAAAATATCGTCCAATGCGTTGAGAGCGATGAAAAAAATAATTCGCCCTTAAGAATCGCAAATCTTACAAACATTCATCGTTAAGTTTGACAAACGTCTTCAACACGGAAAATATTGCTAAAAAGACGTAGGATTACCGGCGAACGAGCTGAGAGCGCTGTAAATAGAATTCACTTCTAAAAACTACAAACAGTAAAAAGTTTCACCTGTAAATTTGCACAATTTTCTATCGAGTCGAATTTTTTATTTAAAAGATGAAAGATTCGAGGTGAAGGCGTTGAAAGCGTTGAGCAAATATTACTGAAAAGCGCAGGTAGCTGCAGTAGCGGATGCAAGGGTTTTTTAAAAATATTTTCTTTAATTGATTTCTTATTACTACGCTACACCTTTTTTTTTTAAAATGTATATTTGGAAGAACCAGCAGACCAATTTAAGACTTTATACTCTTCGATTTTTTTTAATGCAAAACAGCGTATTTAACTCACGAAATTTTATTTTTTTACAGCATTTGTGTCAAATGAGATGAAAACTCAAATAAATTCAGACTCATATTAAGAGATACCCTATGTATATGAGGACTAAATTGTCAAGAACTTTTCATGCTATTTCTCTAGAAAAAGTTAGATTTTCTAAATTTAGTCGAAACAATTTAGTTTTATTTTACCCCAAGTCGAGACGTCAACGCTAAAGAAGGCTTAGAAATGGATCAATTGCAGTGAATGCGGTGAAAAGATGAAAGAAATTGAAATTTTTTGCGTTGAATGCGGTGGGAGAAAAAGAATTAACCGCTAAGAATCTCAAATCTTACAAAATTTCGTAAAAAATATTGCGAAAAATGTAAAATATGGTCTAATGCGTTGAGAGCGATGAAAAAAATAATTCACCGCTAAGAATCGCAAATCTTACAACCATTCATCGTTAAGTTTAACAAACGTCTTCAACACGGAAAATATTGCTAAAAAGACGTAGGATTACCGGCGAACAAGCTGAGAGCGCTGTAAATAGAATTCACTTCTAAAAACTACAAACAGTATAAAGTTTCACCGGTAAAATTGCACAATTTGCTACCGAGTCAATATTTTGATTTAAAATATGAAAGATTCGAGGTGAAGGCGTTGAAAGCGTTGAGCAAAATTTACTGAATAGCGCAGGTAGGTGCAGTAGGGGATTCAAGGGTTTTTTTAAAATGATTTCTTATTACTACTCTACATTTTTTTATTTTAAGATGTATATTTGAAAGAACCAGCAGACCAATTGAAGACTTTACACTCTTCGAATTTTTTTAAGCGAAACAGCGTATATAACTCACGAAATTTTATTTTGTTACAGCCTTTGTGTCAAATGAGATGAAAACTCAAATAAATTCAGACTCATATTAAGAGATCCCCTATGTATATGAGGACTAAATTGTCAAGAACTTCTCATGCTATTTCTCTAGAAAAAGTTAGATTTTCTAACTTTAGTCGAAACAATTTAGTTTTATTTTACCCCAAGTCGAGACGTCAACGCTAAAGAAGGCTTAGAAATGGATCAATTGCAGTGAATGCGGTGAAAAGATGAAAGAAATTGAAATTTTTTGCGTTGAATGCGGTGGGAGAAAAAGAATTAACCGCTAAGAATCTCAAATCTTACAAAATTTCGTAAAAAATATTGCGAAAAATGTAAAATATGGTCTAATGCGTTGAGAGCGATGAAAAAAATAATTCACCGCTAAGAATCGCAAATCTTACAAACATTCATCGTTAAGTTTAACAAACGTCTTCAACAAGGAAAATATTGCTAAAAAGACGTAGGATTACCGGCGAACAAGCTGAGAGCACTGTAAATAGAATTCACTTATAAAAACTAAAAACAATAAAAAGTTTCACCTGTAAATTTGCACAATTTTCTATCGAGTCGAATTTTTTATTTAAAAGATGAAAGATTCGAGGTGAAGGCGTTGAAAGCGTTGAGCAAATATTACTGAAAAGCGCAGGTAGCTGCAGTAGCGGATGCAAGGGTTTTTTTAAAATATTTTCTTTAATTGATTTCTTATTACTACTCTATACCTTTTTATTTTAAAATGTATATTTGAAAGAACCAGCAGACCAATTGAAGACTTTATACTCTTCGAGTTTTTTATGTGAAACAGCGTATTTAACTCACGAAATTTTATCTTTTTACAGCATTTGTGTCAAATGAGATGAAAACTCAAATAAATTCAGACTCATATTAGGAGATCCCCTATGTATACGAGGACTTAATTGTCAAGAACTTCTCATGCTATTTCTCTAGAAAAAGTTAGATTTTCTAATTTTAGTCGAAACAATTTAGTTTTATTTTACCCCGAGTTGAGACGTCAACGCTAAAGAAGGCTTAGAAATGGATCAATTGCAGTGAATGCGGTGAAAAGATTTTTAAAAAATGAAATTTTTTGTGTTGAATGCGGTGGGAGAAAAAGAATTCACCGCTAAGAATCTCAAATCTTACAAAATTTCGTAAAAAATATTGCAAAAAATGTAAAATATCGTCCAATGCGTTGAAAGCGATGAAAAAAAATAATTCACCGCTAAGAATCGCAAATCTTACAAACATTCATCGTTAAGTTTAACAAACGTCTTCAACACGGAAAATATTGCTAAAAAGACGTAGGATTACCGGCGAACAAGCTGAGAGCACTGTAAATAGAATTCACTTCTAAAAACTACAAACAGTAAAAAGTTTCACCTGTAAATTTGCACAATTTTCTATCGAGTCGAATTTTTTATTCAAAAGATGAAAGATTCGAGGTGAAGGCGTTGAAAGCGTTGAGCAAATATTACTGAAAAGCGCAGGTAGCTGCAGTAGCGGATGCAAGGGTTTTTTTAAAATACTTTCTTTAATTGATTTCTTATTACTACTCTACACCTTTTTATTTTAAAATGTATATTTGAAAGAACCAGCAGACCAATTTAAGACTTTATACTCTTCGATTTTTTTATGCGAAACAGCGTATTTAACTCACGAAATTTTATTTTTTTACAGCATTTGTGTCAAATGAGATGAAAACTCAAATAAATTCAGACTCATATTAAGAGATACCCTATGTATATGAGGACTAAATTGTCAAGAACTTTTCATGCTATTTCTCTAGAAAAAGTTAGATTTTCTAACTTTAGTCAAAACAATTTAGTTTTATTTTACCCCGAGTCGAGACGTCAACGCTAAAGAAGGCTTAGAAATGGATCAATTGCAGTGAAATCGGTGAAAAGATGAAAGAAAATGAAATTTTTTGCGTTGAATGCGGTGGGAGAAAAAGAATTAACCGCTAAGAATCTCAAATCTTACAAAATTTCGTAAAAATTATTGCGAAAAATGTAAAATATGGTCCAATGCGTTGAGAGCGATGAAAAAAATAATTCACCGCTAAGAATCGCAAATCTTACAACCATTCATCGTTAAGTTTAACAAACGTCTTCAACACGGAAAATATTGCTAAAAAGACGTAGGATTACCGGCGAACAAGCTGAGAGCGCTGTAAATAGAATTCACTTCTAAAAACTACAAACAGTATAAAGTTTCACCGGTAAAATTGCACAATTTGCTACCGAGTCAATATTTTGATTTAAAATATGAAAGATTCGAGGTGAAGGCGTTGAAAGCGTTGAGCAAAATTTACTGAATAGCGCAGGTAGGTGCAGTAGCGGATTCAAGGTTTTTTTTAAAATAATTTCTTATTACTACTCTACATTTTTTTATTTTAAGATGTATATTTGAAAGAACCAGCAGACCAATTGAAGACTTTACACTCTTCGAAGGCTTAGAAATGGATCAATTGCAGTGAATGCGTTGAAAAGATTAAAGAGTTGCAATGTTTTGTATTGAATGCGGTGGAAGAAATCACCGCTAAGAATCTCAAACCTTACAATAAAAATTCTCTGTTAAGTTCACTAAATTTCTTCACCCCAGAAAATATTGCAAAAATTGTAAAAATTTTGTCCAATGCGTTGGTAGCGATGAATAATATAATTCAACGCTAAGAATCGCAAATCTTACAAAATTTCGTAAAAAATATTGCAAAAAATGTAAAATATCGTTCAATGCGTTGAGAGCGATGAAAAAATAATTCACCGCTAAGAATCGCAAATCTTACAAACATTCACCGTTAAGTTTGACAAACGTCTTCAACACGGAAAATATTGCTAAAAAGACGTAGGATTACTGGCGAACGAGCTGAGAGCGCTGTAAATAGAATTCACTTCTGAAAACTACAAACAGTAAAAAGTTTCACCTGTAAATTTGCACAATTTTCTATCGAGTCGAATTTTTTATTTAAAAGTTGGAAGATTCGAGGTGAAGGCGTTGAAACCGTTGAGCAAAATTTACTGAATAGCGCAGATAGCTGCAGTAGCGGATGCAAAGGTTTTTTTTCAAATGTCTTTAAATGAAAACTCAAATAAATTCAGACTCATCTTAGGAGATCCCCTATGTATACGAGGACTTAATTGTCAAGAACTTCTCATGCTATTTCTCTAGAAAAAGTTAGATTTTCTAATTTTAGTCGAAACAATTTAGTTTTATTTTACCCCGAGTTGAGACGTCAACGCTAAAGAAGGCTTAGAAATGGATCAATTGCAGTGAATGCGGTGAAAAGATTTTTAAAAAATGAATTTTTTTGCGTTGAATGCGGTGGGAGAAAAAGAATTCACCGCTAAGAATCTCAAATCTTACAAAATTTCGTAAAAATTATTGCAAAAAATGTAAAATATCGTCCAATGCGTTGAAAGCAATGAAAAAAAAATAATTCACCGCTAAGAATCGCAAATCTTACAAACATTCATTGTTAAGTTTAACAAACGTCTTCAACACGGAAAATATTGCTAAAAAGACATAGGATTACCGGCGAACTAGCTGAGAGCACTGTAAATAGAATTCACTTCTAAAAACTACAAACAGTAAAAAGTTTCACCTGTAAATTTGCACAATTTTCTATCGAGTCGAATTTTTTATTCAAAAGATGAAAGATTCGAGGTGAAGGCGTTGAAAGCGTTGAGCAAATATTACTGAAAAGCGCAGGTAGCTGCAGTAGCGGATGCAAGGGTTTTTTTAAAATACTTTCTTTAATTGATTTCTTATTACTACTCTACACCTTTTTATTTTAAAATGTATATTTGAAAGAACCAGCAGACCAATTTAAGACTTTATACTCTTCGATTTTTTTATGCGAAACAGCGTATTTAACTCACGAAATTTTATTTTTTTACAGCATTTGTGTCAAATGAGATGAAAACTCAAATAAATTCAGACTCAAATTAAGAGATACCCTATGTATATGAGGACTAAATTGTCAAGAACTTTTCATGCTATTTCTCTAGAAAAAGTTAGATTTTCTAACTTTAGTCAAAACAATTTAGTTTTATTTTACCCCGAGTCGAGACGTCAACGCTAAAGAAGGCTTAGAAATGGATCAATTGCAGTGAAATCGGTGAAAAGATGAAAGAAAATGGAATTTTTTGCGTTGAATGCGGTGGGAGAAAAAGAATTAACCGCTAAGAATCTCAAATCTTACAAAATTTCGTAAAAATTATTGCGAAAAATGTAAAATATGGTCCAATGCGTTGAGAGCGATGAAAAAAATAATTCACCGCTAAGAATCGCAAATCTTACAACCATTCATCGTTAAGTTTAACAAACGTCTTCAACACGGAAAATATTGCTAAAAAGACGTAGGATTACCGGCGAACAAGCTGAGAGCGCTGTAAATAGAATTCACTTCTAAAAACTACAAACAGTATAAAGTTTCACCGGTAAAATTGCACAATTTGCTACCGAGTCAATATTTTGATTTAAAATATGAAAGATTCGAGGTGAAGGCGTTGAAAGCGTTGAGCAAAATTTGCTGAATAGCGCAGGTAGGTGCAGTAGCGGATTCAAGGTTTTTTTTAAAATGATTTCTTATTACTACTCTACATTTTTTTATTTTAAGATGTATATTTGAAAGAACCAGCAGACCAATTGAAGACTTTACACTCTTCGAAGGCTTAGAAATGGATCAATTGCAGTGAATGCGTTGAAAAGATTAAAGAGTTGCAATGTTTTGTATTGAATGCGGTGGAAGAAATCACCGCTAAGAATCTCAAACCTTACAATAAAAATTCTCTGTTAAGTTCACTAAATTTCTTCACCCCAGAAAATATTGCAAAAATTGTAAAAATTTTGTCCAATGCGTTGGTAGCGATGAATAATATAATTCAACGCTAAGAATCGCAAATCTTACAAAATTTCGTAAAAAATATTGCAAAAAATGTAAAATATCGTTCAATGCGTTGAGAGCGATGAAAAAATAATTCACCGCTAAGAATCGCAAATCTTACAAACATTCACCGTTAAGTTTGACAAACGTCTTCAACACGGAAAATATTGCTAAAAAGACGTAGGATTACTGGCGAACGAGCTGAGAGCGCTGTAAATAGAATTCACTTCTGAAAACTACAAACAGTAAAAAGTTTCACCTGTAAATTTGCACAATTTTCTATCGAGTCGAATTTTTTATTTAAAAGTTGGAAGATTCGAGGTGAAGGCGTTGAAACCGTTGAGCAAAATTTACTGAATAGCGCAGATAGCTGCAGTAGCGGATGCAAAGGTTTTTTTTCAAATGTCTTTAAATGATCGCTTTATTAATAATCTATACTTTTTTATTTTAAAATGTATTTTTGAAAGAACCAGAAGACCAATTGAAAACTTTATACCCTTCAAATTTTTTTAAACAAAAACAGCGTTTTTAATTCACAAAATTTTCGTTTGTTACAGCCTCTGTGACAAATGAGATGAAAACTCAAATAATTTCATACTCATATTTAGAGATCCCCTATGTATATGAGGTCTAAGTCGTCAAGAACTTTTCTTTCAATTTCTCTGTAAAAAGTTAGATTTTCATCTATTGTCATTCAAAAAAACTCCAACGCATAGTCAGCAATCCCTTTGTAAGGAAAGTTGAGAATTATTCATGCAGTTTCTCCAGACAAAAAGTATATTTTCATCGGCGGAAGCGGTGAGATATTTTCATCGGAGGAGCGGAAGCGCTCATCTCTCGTCAATTTACAGATAAGAATCACGGTTAATTTTTTGCGGTGACCTTTCACAAGAATCATGGTTTTTAGGTAGCGCTGTCGGCAGCTTCCTGTTGGTAGCTGAGATTTTTTCAACTCTTAAGTGTCTTTTCACCGGCTAAAATAAAAAATACACCGCTCAAAGTGAAAAACTTACAAAATTGAAAAAAATTTGTTTCCCATAACGTTTATTGAATCAGATTTTACTTCACGAGAACTATTATAGATGTCGTGACAGATAGCGCAGAGAAATAAGAAATTGTTGACCTGAACGAAGTGACAGGTTTTAACACGTGTACGGCGGTTTGAACACGGCAGTTTATTTTTTCCGATGAATTCCGTTGAAAGATTTCCGTCGAATTTGGTGAAATTAAGAATAAGACCTCTAAAAACCGCAAGTCCTACAAAAATTCAACGATTTAATCGCTAAAAGATGCGGTTGCTCTGCAGTGAAAAATAGTTTCTTCACCGCTATTCACCGCAATTATTACATTATTACAACAAAACCTTGACCCAGGACGTGACCTTTTTCTACTAGTAACTTATTGGTTTTTGCATAATATATTTTGTTTTCTTCATTATTTACAGGATCTGAACACAACTATGGGAACTTCTGTTGAAAAGGTTGATAGTTATAAGCTGGCGCTCTTTTGGGCCCATTCAGTTTGCCAAATTTTAGTGCAAATTGCTCTTTTATCTGAAAATTTTCCCATTTTGACCCAAACTGAACTATGATGGAATCATTATTTTGGAATTCACTACACGTATTGACCCCCTACAGGATTTTTATGTTGAAGTTGTAAAAAAATCAGTTAAAACAAAAAACCAATAGAAGAGATACAGTTTGCTTTACAAGAAAGTAGACGAGACCTGCCACTGATGAGGCTAAGTTAGATGTTGACAAAAAGAAGAACAAAGGCATGTTCAAAATTACTCCGCTCATTATGGAAACAAGTGAAATCAAAAACATTAAAACCATTACGTTTCATTGACGGTAATAACCAGTCTCAGAGATAACTCAATAAGACGCCAACGGTACCTGACAAATTTAGAATAATTGTTTGACTACAAAACCTGATGTTCAAAAGAAAGGAGCGCAAATAATGTGTCGAAGACATTAAAGCTATCAGCTATCCATTGAAATTTTTTTGATATGTTTGTTTGACTTTCACTTCAAGGTCAATAAGACCTTTCATTTTTGTAATAATATGAAAAGATATCAAAACTATAAAATATGAACAAATATCACAGATCACAAAATTTTTTGAAAGAATTTTTATGATAATATTCGAAAACAATAATATTTAAAGGCCTAGGAATCAATAGTTTCCAACTGAAAGAGTTATATAGGTTCAATTATTTCTTTTCATGCATCAAATTGAGTTTTCAGTTAAAGAGATTGACTCAAAACTACACATTGAAAAGTAAATGAAGGCAAAACTCAATAATCCATGAAACATTTACGCTCACTTTTCCTAAGGTTGTGGTTATTTTGGTGCATTTACGTTTTGTTGCATAAATTTCAAGCAAGTCTCGCTCTCATTGAAATGTAGCCCCATCGGACGTATCTAGTGTTTTCATTAAAAAGCTTAAAATTTTAATGGCTTCTACGCTTTTTCCCGAATTATTAGTTGATTTTTTTTATTCATGCCTGTTTTTGATGATTTCAATATAGCCTTATGACAAATTCTGTATAATGTCAGGTCTCGGTGGCTTCTTTTGGCGATACAATGATCTCATTTAAAATTATCAATCGATAGAGAATGGTTATTATAACTTTGAATTTTATTTTTCCAAACACACTGATACGATTTTGCACGCTTCACATTTTCCTCTTCTTTTGTGAACTTGTTTTTATGTACATCAATTACGGCCGCTCTCAACTTCTTTTTTAAAGCAAACATTAATTTTTAACCGATGCTCTGATGATTCGAGCAACATGAATTTTCATTGAAAGCTTGTGAATTTTAGACACTGGTCATTTTTTTTGGTTTTTTGATTTTCTCAGATTGCCCCTTCAAAAGCCGCCTTATAGATATTCAAATTAGGTCCAAGTTAACTGGTGAATTCTATTCCTTTTAAGTTTATGCTTTAAATGGCTTCAGGACGTTGGATTTACGTATTTTTTAGTCCAGACTCCTATTGCATTTAAATCGTTGAGTCATGCCTGTATTTGTTATTTTGTATTCGCATGGATTAAATTACCACCTAGTGCTCCATTTGGTTTCCCATAAAAATAAAATTTAATCAATAATGTTTTTTTAATTGAAAGTTGATGGTTTTTACGACTTTTGAAGTTAATTGTTTTTAGTAGTAAATTTTAGATGAATGCTTCAACTTTTCCCTTTTCGTTCTTCTTATTGTCAAAATGTTACCTGGCTCCATTAAAGACAGATCCAGTTCAATGTTGTAAATTATAAATTAATTAATTGGTTTAGGTTTTACCTGGCGTTATTTTAACTTTGTTACTAAGAAATTTTGGAAAAAGATGTTGAGTTTTGCACCTAATTAATGTTTTTTGTTGCTTTTTTGTGCTGTTTGTCTTGTTGCCTGGTCTCATTAATGGCACGTATAATCGGACCTCTAATGCAGCATTATTTGGTTTATAGATTGTTTGAGTTTATAACAATTTTTCTACTCATACACCATTTTTTTGAGCAGTATGCGAATTGTTAAATGTTTCGTATCTCTTCCTCCTTTACTAGATAATTAAGTCAATATGGGGATGAGCGGGATCAGAGCACTATGTGCAAATACACTTTACCAAACCTCCTTGTTCAATTTTAATTTAATGTTGTGTTTCACTTCACTGTTTTAGAAAGCTTTTATTTGTTTTTTTATTTATCAACCAATTTTATATGCGATGCTCTCACTATCTCCAAATATTGTTTTTAAATCATTTATCAAAAATTGATACACTTTAGGACCATGAAGTCCAAACCCATATTATCTAAACGATAAGAAAAAATTATTTGTCGTCCGGAATAGAAAGTGTTTACCTCATTCACGATTAATTTTGATGTCTTTTGAATCTTAACGTTAGTTCGTGCAAGTTCTACACCCCTAGACAGACTGGAACGATTGTCTGCTATGATCTTGCAAGATTTCTGCGAAAAACGGTTATCTGCTAAGATCATGTAAGAGTCTTGCAAATAACGGTTACCTGCTAAGACGCAAGGTTGCAACGGTTATCTGACAAGACATTTACAAGAATCTTACCAGATAAAGGTTTCATCTTTTTTGGCTAAACAACTAAAAAAATAAACCTTTTTTAATGGAAAACTTAACAGAACAGAAAGAAAGCTATCACCCCGTTGAAACACGTTGAAACACAAATTGAACTAACTAGAATATGCTTTTTGTTTGTCAGTATCGCTAACATTCAAAATTTTTATGCCGCTCAATTTAGAAACTCCAAATCCATATTTTGCCGTAATTAAGCAGGCTTCTTTCTTATAATTTGTATTAGCCTAGCTTCCTATCGTTTGTATCACTTTTGGCTTCTTAGAAAACAAGCACAAAAATTGCATCTTTGTACCAAAAAAAAACAATTGAGAAGCAAAATGCATCACAGATGCGTTACCATTTGGTAAGCACACTTTCAGTAGTGCCTGTGCTTTCATTTTCTAAACCGAGCCAAGCAATTTTTGGAAAATTATGCAGGAAATTTTGGGAATCTTTTTTTGTAGGAAAATTTTTTTTGCGCTAAAAAACATCTCACATAATTTATCGGTGAATATTATGACGTTATACCATTTGATAGCTGGAACTGAGGTAGAATTATTAAAAAAATATCTACGTTTGTCTTCACCACAGATCGTCACCGCCCAGAATTCCTGTCTACAATTCTACAACGATGCCAACATTCTTTACGTAATAATTGAAGAATACATGAATAGGGTTATAAAACAATGCATTGTAATATTTTTATAGAATCTTTCAGCCTTTTGACAACAAATGTTTCTAACTTTTGAATAAATTCTACGCTATGGTATCAAAAGGTTACGTACACGTGAAGAAATAATAAAAAGCGCCACAATCATCCAGTGAAACAACAATTTGAATTAAAATCAGTTTTCTAGTAACAATTAAGACACTACGCCTACAACTTTTTAAAAATTTAGTTAAATGTTTTTTACGCACAAGTTATAGCATATTTTCAAAAGTTTCTAACGACATCAGCGTCGATTTTGGACAGTTTCTTCTCTTTGATTCGGTAATCTCTGCTTCGAAATCGGTCATAAATTTTAAAATGTGTTCGGATGCCGACTAAATGCCGCCATTTCAGTACCTCCCACTACTTCTTTTGGAATAAATCGCTGACAATCTTTGATTTATGCAGGGGAGCATCATCTTTATGAAAAGTAAAGCCTTGAAAATACTATTTTTATTCGTAGTTTTGACCTGTATTTTAGCGGACAGTTACCAGATGGTGTGTTGAATGTGCGAACCTCATTCCAGAGCAGACCCAGTTTGATAGCTCTGGGTTCCAAGGCCAACAGTGTGACTAAATTCCCCGTGTTTGTCCAGACATACAGCTCTAACCAAACTGACCCCGGTAAGCATCAAAACTGCATCGCAACCGACCATCTATAGTCCCCCTAGCCTAGTATAGACCTGGAATTATTAAAATATATTACTCGGCCTATATAAGGCAGGAAAAGACGGTCCTGGATAGATTTTTGGAATCAAAAGAATGTGTCTGGATTTTAAGTGCTGTCCTCGACTTTGGATGGAACTAAACCAACAGTCCTCGAATTTGGCTAGCCATTAAACGTGTCCTGGAATTTGGCTGTATAATAAAACGTGTTCCGGTGTTTGACTGGACAGTGAACGATGCCAGGGTCGCATTGTTCTTTTTAGTGACTATGCGAAGCACAATATATAGAAACGACTACCTATATGAAGTGAAAACAAACAAAATTTATCGCAATGTGAGACGAATGTCCCTATTTCGCATTTCGTTTGATTGTCATCGAAACATTTTACAATCGCAATTTTCAACTTCCGAATCTGTATGATAACAATCAAATCTTTTGCAATTATTATCAAACAAAGTTGAAACCTGATGTGAACAACAAATAATTTCAACTTTCTGTTTATTTGTTCAGAGAAAACCAAGATTAATTTTTATTCGCCAACATTTTTCAACATTTATTAAAGATCAAAGCAAGCTGCGCCATGAAAATTCCATGACATAAATAGATATCTTCTCAAAAGTCTTTCTGTTCCAAAAAAATTTTTGCCTATCAGGATCTTGGCAAAGA
This sequence comes from Convolutriloba macropyga, assembly GCF_964194025.1. Lineage (NCBI taxonomy): Eukaryota > Metazoa > Xenacoelomorpha > Acoela > Convolutidae > Convolutriloba > Convolutriloba macropyga. The sequence goes on from NC_134480.1 coordinate 15,339,254, forward strand.
GTTTGTAAGAGTCATCAATATATTTCATAACCGTATGGGTCGTCTTATTATCAAGGTGCATCAAATTTCGATTCATTGGTTTCATTTTACGATTTGGTAATTTGTCGTTACAGATGACGCGGACAGCTTCCTCGGTGACCGAAAGGACTCCACAATTATCATCGCCTCAGGACCCGAAGAATCCAGCCCTCAGAGGAGCTTCGACTTCTGCCAAGTGGCCGTTCTGCTTAGTGAACTTCAATTACTAGCCGGAATCCTGGCTGTCACATTTGCAATATCAATGCATACCTCGCCGAGTATTGAAAGATACTACACACCACATTGGGCAGGTGTCCCAGTAAGCAGAAAATTTAACATAAATGATGGTTTTATAGGTTTTAACGCTTCCCGTGTGAGAATGTTAGATGTCTCATCTCTCATTAGGTGTTGTTGAGTTCTGGAAATCTAAATAGCGTGGTTATTTTCCTCGATACTACAAAAAAAACAAATTGAGTTTAATTGTTTCATTTTTAATAACAATTGTTGATCCATTAAGCGTATTGCTATCATCAACTATTCAAATGTTGCGCAAGAATATATTGTTTCAGCTGTTTGTGGCGGGTCTGATGGGAATGGGAATTAAGTGTCGTGATTGGAAGGCAGATTGCAGCCAACTTATGATGCAAGTTATAAAAGTATGTAGCATTCAACACAGTCGTAAAACCCGTCCTCCCCTCCCTTCCTCCCTCACTTTATCGAAGACTCTGACTAATGCAAATTTTAATCTTTTTGGTACAAAAAAAGATCTTTACGGAGATTTGTAAGCAATTTAAGAAATTGCTAAAATGTGCCACACTCTAAATAAAGTTCAGGTAAATTTACCTGAAAAAAAAAACATTCGAATTTACCTGAATCGTTCAGGCAAATTGTTCCCACCTGAACTACACCTGATGTTACCTGAAACTTATCTGAAAATTTCAGGCATTTCAATGGCTGAACTTTTACCTGAACTGTCCTGAAAATGCACTTGAAAAGTTCAGGTAGTTTTTCTGGTTCAGGTATTGTTACCTGAATATCAGCTGAACTTTTTTTGAGAGGAGAAGAGAATATGTTAAGGAAGTCTGATTGCCGTTCTTATTTAGAGCGCATTCTCAATAACAGTGGCAACAGCTGGTGCAGTATCCCTAACAGCTGCTATATTCTCTATTACCTTCCTCAACACATTAATGGACCTCCGAGACCCTATAGTCCAATCAATCGACTTTGACCAACCTGTCAACACATCAACAATAAACAACAACAACAACAACTATACCTCGCCAATGGCGGAACACAATTCAAAATATCACCTTAAATGTGTGTTCCAGCAATCAAACGAACAGCGAAGTTCTAACTCGTCATTTCAGGAATTTTACGTCACAAATATGCAAACACCCACCGATTGTGAAAACTTTCTCTTCAACGTGAAGAACTATTCGTTCATGCAATGCGTTATCCTTTTAATCGGATCCATAGTTTCTATTATCATAATCACCAACAATTATTTCCACGCAATAAAAGGAAAAGTGAAACAACTTAAAGAAAACCGCGTTTCGTTAAGTTTCAGTAATTCCGAAAGCAAACATCTTGATAAAATTAGAGACTTCCAAAACCGAACAACCACAGGGCTAAATTATCATTCCGACTACCCGGCTATAAGTGCCCCCGATTTAAGTGAAGATAATAACCAAATGGACGAACATAATTTCCAAAATTCCAGTCCGACCAGCAGTCGAGCAATGATGTATCAACTACCACGATTCCGTAACTCAAAAGACGGCAACAATGTTCTACCCGGAGTTATTATAGAAGCAAACGATGACTGATTGATGACGCAATAATTTATAAATGACCTTGAATAAGCAGCCAAAGCCCCTCATCAGGAATCGTTTTGATATCAATATATAGTTTTTTTTTCTCCGTCAAACTTAACATAGCGTTAACTATAGTAAACAGAACTAGCTATCTTTCTGCCTTCGCGCCTCCATCTTTAGAAAAATTACAGTAGAAATTAGCAGAATTGGGAAATGAAAATGTACTTGCAATTTGGTTAAAAAAAATTTGCCGAAAAAAGAGGCGAAAAGCAAATTTGTTTTCAAAAATAGACCAAAAAAGCTCACCAAAGTAAATTTGTTACTCTCGAAAGAGGCGGAAGGAAAAATGATGGTTTCTGTATAAAAAAATTCCCGTCGTTTTATTTTAGTTTACCATTGAAATAATTCCATTTTATTTTTAGTATAAATTTTTAGAATTAACAACTGCTCTTTTAAATTATATGAAAACAAGGGCGATTGGAATCGGCTGTGTTTCGCCCTAGTGTTTTAGCAGCCTTCCAAATAACCTTGTTTAAACGGCGCTACTAAAAAAGCATATGAGGGGAGAGCAGTCGAGAATAAGGATTTTTAATCCGATAGATTGGAGTACTTAAACTGAAGATTTTTTGCTCTCTCAGTTTACAATTGTAAATTTACCTGCACGTTTTACCTCAATTTTACAAGTAATTTTCCCTTCAATATCCTTACTCGAAAGGTAAAATACCTGAAAAATTAGGGTAAAATGTGCAGAAAAATTTACTTAAATTTTGTCCTGTGCAGGTTAATTGCAGGTAATTTGTGCAGGACGGCAAGAATTTTTCAGGTAATTTTACCTATTGAAATTGCAGTTACGTTCAGATATCGTGCAGGTAGCTTGCAGGAGCTCCAAAACACGTGCATAGTTCAGGTAATTTTACCTATTCAAATTGCAGTTACCTTCAGATATCGTGCAGGTAGCTTGCAGGAGCTCCAAAATACCTGCACAGTTAAGGCAATTTTACCTATTGAAATTCAGGTTACCTTCAGATATCGTGCAGGTAGCTTGCAGGAGCTCCAAAATACGTGCACAGTTCAGGTAATTTTACCTATTGAAATTGCAGTTACCTTCAGATATCGTGCAGGTAGCTTGCAGGAGTTCCAAAATACGTGCACAGTTCAGGTAATTTTACCTATTGAAATTCAAGTTACCTTCAGATATCGTGCAGGTAGCTTGCAGGAGTTCCAAAATACGTGCATAGTTCAGGTAATTTTATCTATTGAAATTGCAGTTACCTTCAGATATCGTGCAGGTAGCTTGCAGGCGTTCCAAAATACGTGCGCAGTTCAGGTAATTTTACCTATTGAAATTCAAGTTACCTTCAGATATCGTGCAGGTAGCTTGCAGGAGCTCCAAAATACGTGCACAGTGCAGGTAATTTTACCTATTGAAATTGCAGTTACCTTCAGATATCGTGCAGGTAGCTTGCAGGAGTTCCAAAATACGTGCACAGTTCAGGTAATTTTACCTATTGAAATTCAAGTTACCTTCAGATATCGTGCAGGTAGCTTGCAGGAGTTCCAAAATAAGTGCACAGTTCAGGTAATTTTTTCTATTGAAATTGCAGTTACCTTCAGATATCGTGCAGGTAGCTTGGAGGTTTTCCAAAATACGTGCACAGTTCAGGTAATTTTACCTATTGAAATTCAAGTTACCTTCAGATATCGTGCAGGTAGCTTGCAGGAGTTCCAAAATACGTGCACAGTTCAGGTAATTTTACCTATTGAAATTCAAGTTACCTTCAGATATCGTGCAGGTAGCTTGCAGGAGCTCCAAAATACGTGCACAGTTCAGGTAATTTTACCTATTGAAATTGCAGTTACCTTCAGATATCGTGCAGGTATCTTGCAGGAGTTCCAAAATACGTGCACAGTTCAGGTAATTTTACCTATCGAAATTCAAGTTACCTTCAGATATCGTGCAGGTTGCTTGCAGGAGTTCCAAAATACGTGCACAGTTCAGGTAATTTTTTCTATTGAAATTGCAGTTACCTTCAGATATCGTGCAGGTAGCTTGGAGGTTTTCCAAAATACGTGCACAGTTCAGGTAATTTCAGCTATTGAAATTCAAGTTACCTTCAGATATCGTGCAGGTAGCTTGCAGGAGATCCAAAACGCGTGCATAGTTCAGGTAATTTTATCTATTAAAATTGCAGTTACCTTCAGATATCGTGCTGGTAGCTTGCAGGAGTTCCAATATACGTGCACAGTTCAGGTAATTTTACCTATTGAAATTCAAGTTACCTTCAGATATCGTGCAGGTAGCTTGCAGGAGTTCCAAAATACGCGCACAGTTCAGGTAATGTTTTCTATTGAAATTGCAGTTACCTTCAGATATCGTGCAGGTAGCTTGGAGGAGTTCCAAAATACGTGCACAGTTCAGGTAATTTTAGCTATTGAAATTCAAGTTACCTTCAGATATCGTGCAGGTAGCTTGCAGGAGTTCCAAAATACGTGCATAGTTCAGGTAATTTTATCTATTGAAATTGCAGTTACCTTCAGATATCGTGCTGGTAGCTTGCAGGAGTTCCAAAATACGTGCACAGTTCAGGTAATTTTACCTATTGAAATTCAAGTTACCTTCAGATATCGTGCAGGTAGGTTGCAGCAGTTCCAAAATACGTGCATAGATAAGGTAATTCTATCTATTGAAATGGCAGTTACCTTCAGATATCGTGCATGTAGCTTGCAGGAGTTCCAAAATACGTGCACAGTTCAGGTAATTTTACCTGCATGCAAATTTTTCAGAGTTAAACTTTACAGTCGTTTTACTCGCTTTACAGTCCATGATGAAAACTTTTTCTACTTTCTATTAAGCAAGATAAGGCTTAAAATGCATTTTCAGAAAACTTCACTTCAGTCTCATATCAGAAACTTCAGTGAGTCCCAAGAAAAAGTGACAATTATCAACAGTTTTCAAAGAGCAATTTGCATGTTCCCTTGAAAGTCAAAGCGCCTCTTTCAATGCTATTGGCTTTAAAATAACATTCATATGAAACTTTTAAATTATATTCCAAACTATTTTTCCTTTTGGGGGCGAAACAATCATAAAAAATCAGACGTAAGCAACACACAAGCAACCATCAGTATATGACTCAAAGTGAAAAGGTAAGATACAACGTCGATAAATTGGCTCAAACGATATTGATTACGCACCACAGTTAATAAAATCAAAATTGAATTTCACAGAAAATTTTGTGGATAAGTTTTTGGTCAATTTACTTTCTTATTGCAACCAAATTTATGAGAATTACTCAAAGATATCTTCCGGAAAAAATTGACAAAAAAGACAAAAAGAAATCATCAGCTTTTCAAGTCTCATAATGCAAAATGACACTAGTACCATCCAGTTTTTCAAACAATTTTCAGCAATTTAGACAAATATGTGCTCACAAGATAAGACAGCGAGTTTTGCAAATAATATCAACGGCATAAGTCCTCTAATGAAAATTTTATGAAGGCCTATAAATGTTACCAAAGATTTTGGTTCAGTATTTTTAGGTTTCAAAAATAAGGACTCGGGCGATGGCATATTTATTAGAAGCCGCCGTCAGCATTTAGCAATTACTATTTAGGCACTCTCTTTTTTTACAGTCATTTCGATGAATTTGATTTTTATTGGTTTGCTGCCTATTTTCATTGTCACTTCACATTTTTTTGACTTGCCAATGTTATATCAAATCAGAGTAGTGATCTTAGTCACGTTGGAGTAAAAAACGGCCAAAAACCGAGGGCAGTTGGTTCAAAAATCTTTCGAAAAGAAGTTTGATTGCGGTGTTTGAAGAAATTATCGGTTTTCTGATGCATTTTTAACGTACGGAATTTGACTCTTAATCTCGCTGCTTTTTCTCCTGATTTTCTAAACTAATAAGTTTTGAAGGTCAAACATGTGTTCTAATAATGTATTTTTGTGTTTCTGAACTTGTCGATGGGTATATAAATGTTTATATGCCTGGGACTTTTTTCACTTTAATAAAAAAAACAATGGTTTTTCATATCCACTTTTAGCCTCATTATTGACTGCTTTTTTGACACTTTAATGAGACTCAATAATCAAGCTTACTGTTGTTTATTCTTAGTTCACTTTTAATTGATGTCTGAATTTTTCAGTTGACGTCTAAAATTTCCAACTTCTTTGGCGTCACTTTGAAAAAAAAATGTCGGTGATTGTTCTTATGCCTACCCAACTTTTAGTTTTTTTTCTATTTTGTCAACACTACGTCCTTTCAAAGGACGCAAGAATTTTTTGGCTTCCCTCATGTGTGCAATGTTTTGTTGTACTCTGACTTAATTGTCGTTAATGAAAGCAAATCTCTTGAAGCAAATGTGTTTTTGTGTGTCTCGTTGTTTAAAAACATCGTTGTTCCGTTCAATTGAGACAAGTTTGAATCCATTTCATGAATCCAATTTGTAGTTTTTGTTTTTTGCTTCGATCCTGTTCAATTTAAAAAATCAGTATTTCCTCAATTTTTTTGTTTTCTTCTAGTGTTGTTATGCATCATTATTATTTGGTGTTTTAACTCTAAAATTTTTACATGTTTTCTAATAATTGTTTTTTCTTGTAAATAGATTAAAATTATAGTTACGTTTTTTGGTGGCTCTTATGCAACTTTGTTTGGTTCAGTTTGAATGCCCAAGTTTGCTATCAGTAGTCGTTTTACTTTGTCTGGCACATATATTTTTTTTCAAATATGATGATTACCGTCTAAAGTTGAATTTATAAAAAATTTTAATTCTCTCCAGTAGTCACAATCTCATAGCCAATATTTTTCAGCGCCTGAGCTCATCAAACTTTTTTCGTGCTCGTATTTTTACATGCTGAGCAGACTGCTGGAAGTTTTACTTCTAATATGGCCGAAAGTCAAGTTTTCAGTTTTCTTAAAACTCTTTAGATTCTAATTCAGAACTTGCATTTCTCTGGTGTTATCATTCAAATTTTTTGTATTGTGTTGGTACGCTATTTTAAAAAAATCTAATTACAGGATTTGATGTGTTTTAAAGTTAAATTTGCTAGATTTTTACGCCAGAAGAACTAAAAAGGAAATTGGGCACTCTGTATAGACGCCAAATCACTGTTCACATATTACAACAAATCCTGTTTTATGTTTTTGTGAAACTTTACCACCAGGAAAAGGAATTGAATTACCTTTTAATATATAATCAAGATGAGAAGACGCTTAGCCTGATGATCTTTACTATTCTGAGTACAAAAGGAAAAAGGTTTTGTACTGTTTGTCACCAGTAGTTTTTGTTATTTTGAACAAAAATGCCTGTTCACTACAACAGTCACAGAGCGCAATTAAAACTCTAAAACCTATCAAAGAAGGTTAAAATTTAAGAATTATTTTTTATTTCCTTCCTTTCAGCTTGCGAAAAACATATAAAAGCGTCAGAAGAATGTTTTTCCGGTCTTAAAAAATGGTTTACAAAAAGAAACGTTTTCAGAATGCAGGTTTCCAGAAAATGTGTATATTTATCCGCTAAAAACAACAAAAATTGTAAGTAATTTACCTTAATTGACATTACTTTTTCACTGTTCAGATAAACTTAACTATGCATTATTCGGGGTGAGTCATAGTCTCCATATGTCTGAGTAAAATGTGCAAGTTTGAATCATGAACTCACGTTTCTGAAACATAATCAGCATATTTTTTTATGAGCGCATTTGTCAAATCATAAATATACAGAAACATGATGATTCTATTCTTAATCCGATCAAATCTGCTCCATGGTCCCCATGAATTCTAAACTTCTTTATTTTCTTTGTCAGTTAATTGAAAAAGATAGCATGAGATGCAAGTTAACACAAGCAAATTGAAAATAGTCAAGTCTTGTACAAAAGAAAAATATTTTTCGATAAGGACGACAAAGTCATTGTTAAATTATTCCAATTGTTTATACAGTCTTGTTGTTTTTTTTTGAATTTTTGAGAACTTATACAAGCTAAAATTGAACATAAGTTGTTTTTTTGTTCTGTTTGACTTTTCGTCAGTTTTTTTTGTTGAGGGTTTAGTGTGCATTTTTCTTAATCACGTTTTTCCGTTGCTCTTGTGGAGCACCTAACATTTAAGAAATAACTCATAATGAGACAAAAGAGATTGAGCTTGTATTAAAATTTTGTCTGATTATAGTCGCGCTGTTTCGCACTGTTTGGATTATTGGATCATAGTTGCACACTCTTCCACTGTTTACTCGGTCTGATTATGCTTGTCTTATATTGCACAATTTCAAAAAAAATTGAACCATTTTGCACGCAAGCACACAACCTCTTGTCCTAACACTGGGTCATACGGTCTGATCATATTCGCACGGTTTCCAATCGTCGCACATTCGATTCATAATCACATAATCTTTGAATGGTCTTGTAGGGTCGACGCATAAACGCGTTATTTCGGATTTTTCGTGATAGTGCGTGCTAATGAGAACTAATTCGAGTCATGGCACGTTATTCTTCTGGACCTTCTAATAACGACAAGTTTTGGTCTGCGTCAACTGGTATATATTTCCACCACCTCACCCTGAGTAAAGCCTTAATCTAATTTATCCTAAAACGATCTTATGGATTTGTAATACTGTGTAAGATTTCTGAAAAATTTGCTGCCCAAGGCCAAACAAAATTAAGTATCCATCGTTTCATTCAAAGAAGATCAAAAAATACCCTTGACCTTGTGGGAATATAATAAAAGATACTTGTAGACTACCATGTTGCTGACAACCTTTTCGAGAGTTTAAAGTTCAAGATCTTGAATATTTGTGAGAGGAGAATCAATTTGTTACGGTGTAAAAGGTAATTAGAATTCCACAATCTAACGGCCTCAATTTATATATATAGTTTGCTTGAAAACGGTTCATTATAAATACATAAATAAAGTGGAGGCTGTGTTTGTGTAGTTTAACATATCATAACGCTATTTTGATAAAGATCTCGTGCGTAAATAATTTGAATTAAAGACATCAAAACAGTGCATGCAGTTTAACAACAACTTCGACTGCTATAGATAATTGAAGTTGATTTTTCTTTTCAAGCAAAAAAACGGGTAACGATAATATTTGATTCTCGTACATAAATTGCAAACTTCAGCTGCAATGGCTCGATATACTGAAATCCCGAGATCAGTTTTGGAGATGTTGCCAGAATCTCTGGATGTTGATAATCAAATCAGAGTGATTTACTTCCTAGCCACATCAATTCACAATGGGACTGCGGATCCCTTCCTCAGCGCGTTAGAAAGTGTTATCGCAAATCAGCAAGTTTTCCAAGGCGTTGCCCAGCGTTTTGCGGATGACACGAGGCTTGTGGAAATTGATCCGGATTACCGTCAATTTATGCAAGATATCTGGACCAATTACTTAAGAGAAGATAACTTGCCTCCGGACCGTGATGGGCAAGAATTTGACTTCAACGCACATCAGCTAAGCATAATGCCAGCTTCTCAGTATAACTTTCTACTGGCAGTCTCGAGAATGCCAGCCAAAAATTACGAAGCTTTGATTGCGACTATCAAATCTGTGGGTGGTGCTGGAAGACTGGCAGTCTGGGCCGAACATTCCCTGACGAGTGCTCGGAAACTCCTACCTGTGGTTTGTTATTTTACTCAAGAAGTTGCTAAATTTCACACGACATCACTTGCGATACATTTTTTGTCGAAATTATATCCATCTTCGCACCTGTCACTGTTTAAAGATAGAGCAGAGTAGGCGAGGTTGCAAAAATAGTGACAGAAAGTGAAACTTTTCATGTTCTCACCGATAGATATATATGTGACCACACACCGTATTTAGAGATTATGTAACTCCGCAGAAAAGCTGACAAACTGTCGTCACCATCATCCGCGGCTGTTGTCCTAGTTATTTTTTGTCCCAGATATTTTTCGTGTAAGGTCTGAAGAGAAAATAACGTGGCCATTTGCTACAAATCGAGTGTACATTCTCAATTTTGTCGGGGTTTTTTCACGCCCCATGTTTTAAGATTAGAGTTTTTAATTAAGCGTTGGTGGAATACACTGACACTAGGCTGATTTTTTTCAAATTTCCTACAAAATTGGTCATATTTGCGCCTACATTCCATTAACAGTTATCGTGAAAACCTGCAAGAAATTTCCGTTCCACGCAATAACTCCTTAGTCCACCCACTAACAGTAACTCATTTCTACTTCACACATTCCCGCTATATCCAATTACCGAAATGAAAGAACGCCTAATTGGTGAGTGATTTCAGAAATTTCCCGCACGATACTTTTAGTGGATTAAGAAGACAGTTCGCGGTTTTACAGTTACATATAAAACTACTCACAAAAAGCAATTAAATTTGGTCGCAACTAATTGCTAATGAAATTGGGATATAACGTGTTAGGCTAATTTCATGCTCAAAAAAGTGGATACTTTTCCGTGAAGACTCGTGACAAAATGTAAGCCCTTTCCACGATATAAATTACTTAATTTCATGTTTTGATTAATTTTCTTCCATGGTGGAGAAAATATATGAACCGTTGAAAATGGTGGCATGTTTTGGTCAATCGACTCCACAAAAGGCAGAATTTATTCAATTTTGTTATTTTGCAAAATGACCATGTAGAGAATTTTTATCGACTAAGGTGAGTTAAGACCTTACAAGAAATCTTAGAAAATCTTACGCCGTAAAAATTATGGTCAGCGGAAATTTCATCTTGTCAGGTCTAACAAGATAACTTACACGAAAAACATTCCACTGCTTTAAATTTGTATCGTTTCAAATATAGTAAGAGGACTTATCGGATAACCATTCCTCTTACTAGACTGAAATATCTATAAAGACATAATTCTCAGTCAAATTAACCTAAAATTCACAACATAAGGTAATCCGATTCACAGTAAAGACAAGGGAGAAAGTTCTGAAAAAAACTCTTGGACGACTGCGCTTTTTTACAAACATTAAAATTTTTCTTAATTCTTAATCACTTTTGAAGACTCCAATGTCGGAAGTGATACTTCAGGAAGAAACTGGTATAGATAAAACCAGTCAAATTAAAGTTTGTATATAGTGTTTGCTTTGGTTTGATATTGATATTGTTGTATCAGCTTTAGCCTGTTGGCGGTGACAAACAATTGTCAATTTATGAAATTGCATAATTCTGTAAGACAATTTTTTACTTTGTAAGATCTGAGACGACAAATTAGAAGACAATTTTCTGATAAAAATTCTGTGTGATCACAAGGCTATATTTGCGTTGTTTCGTTGGATCTATTTTGAGTCAATATGTTGAAACCTTTGTCTGTCAAGTAAAACCATATAGCCTATAATTGTTTTTGCGAGTTTCATAATCCTTTACTCAAGATCATTTCAGATATCAGTGTCTCATAGAGTTCTGGTAGTTGTGAATCAGTGTTCAGTTTCTTAATCTTTTGTTTGGTAAGCCCAGAAACATGTCTTTGACCCCCTTAGTTTCTGCTGCCTAATTAATTTGTTGTAGATTAAGTATTCATACGGATTTCAAGGCTCAGAGAATTGTTGACAAAATAAAACATAAATCGACTAAGATCGGAAGAATTGCTCTCGAACGACATGCAGGTAGAAAAACATTTTTGGCCTCCAGGATGCGAACCATTGACCTCCCGATCCATACCCAGATGCACTGAACACTCGGCTATCGGGCCGTTATTTTTTTTACTGCAACAGCCTTCATATTAGCAACAAGTTTTAGTTCGAAGTGAGAGCAATAGAGATCACTCAAAAATGAAGAATAAAAGCGTGAAAAAGTCACATGAGAAGTCAAAGAACGTTCCAGAAGAGAAAAGCAAAATGGTCAAGCGAACAATTTGCCATAAAAAAGACCAACACGTTTACAATAATTGTAATGAACTTCGGTCAAGAGCAATTAATCAACCTTTCGTCACTAGTTTTCAGGGTTAATGTAGAGTTTCTTCAATGCAACAGAAATGGAAAAAAGAATGGCAGTGCTAAAACATGATAACTGTTCTCTGAAAGGCTAAAAATGACAATCTGTTCAGTAAGTATTGGATTTTGGAAACTTTGATGCTCAAATCATCGTGTTCATGACGTCACAAGACTTGCCGCAAAACGTACAGTCTTTAGCCAAATAACCAAAAATAAAACATTAAAAATAGCCGGTGAAACGTCAAAATTAGCCGAAAAGTGGACAGCAGCAACAACAACATCAATAAGCCTATATTTTATTCTGGAACTTTTCATTAATTAATTAAGATCCAAATTTGTATATAGTTTTTGCTTTAGTTTGATTTTGTTGTATCAGATTTCGTCTGTTGGCGGTGACAAACATTTGTCAATTTATGAAATTGCACAATTCTGTAAAACAAATTTTTACTTTGTAAGATCTAAGAAAACAAATTAGAAGACAATTTTTTGGTAAAAATTCTGTGTGATCTCAAGGCTATATTTGCGTTGTTTCGTTGGATCTATTTTGAGTCAATTTGTTGAAACCTTTTTCTGTCAAGTAAAACCATATAGCCTATAATTGTTTTTGCGAGTTTCATAACACTTTACTCAAGATCATTTCAGATATCAGTGTCTCATAGAGTTCTGGTAGTTGTGAATCAGTGTTCATTTTTTTAATCTTTTGTTTGGTAAGCCCAGAAACATGTCTTTGACCCCCTTAGTTTTTGCTGCCTAATTAACTTGTTCTAGATTAAGTATTCATACGGATTTCAAGGCTCAGAGAATTGTTGACGAAATAAAACATAAATCGACTAAGATCGGAAGAATTGCTCTCGAACGACATGCAGGTAGAAAAACATTTTTGGCCTCCAGGATGCGAACCATTGACATCCCGATCCATACCCAGATGCACTGAACACTCGGCTATCAGACCGTTATTTCGTTACTGCAACAGCCTTCATATTAGCAACAAGTTTTAGTTCGAAGTGAGAGCAATAGAGATCACTCAAAAATGAAGAATGAAAGCGTGAAAAAGTCACCTGAGAAGTCAAAGAACGTTCCAGAAGAGAAAAGCAAAATGGTCAAGCGAACAATTTGCCATAAAAAAGACCAACACGTTTACAATAATTGTAATGAACTTCGGTCAAGAGCAATTAATCAACCTTTCGTCACTAGTTTTCAGGGTTAATGTAGAGTTTCTTCAATGCAACAGAAATGGAAAAAAGAATGGCAGTGCTAAAACATGATAACTGTTCTCTGAAAGGCTAAAAATGACAATCTGTTCAGTAAGTATTGGATTTTGGAAACTTTGATGCTCAAATCATCGTGTTCATGACGTCACAAGACTTGCCGCAAAACGTACAGTCTTTTGGCCAAATAGCCAAAAATAAAACATTAAAAATAGCCGGTGAAACGTCAAAATTAGCCGAAAAGTGGACAGCAGCAACAACAACATCAATAAGCCTTTATTTTATTCTGGAACTTTTCATTAATTAATTAAGATCCAAATTTGTATATAGTTTTTGCTTTAGTTTGATTTTGTTGTATCAGATTTAGTCTGTTGGCGGTGACAAACATTTGTCAATTTATGAAATTGCACAATTCTGTAAAACAAATTTTTACTTTGTAAGATCTAAGAAAACAAATCAGAAGACAATTTTTTGGTAAAAATTCTGTGTGATCTCAAGGCTATATTTGCGTTGTTTCGTTGGATCTATTTTGAGTCAATTTGTTGAAACCTTTTTCTGTCAAGTAAAACCATATAGCCTATAATTGTTTTTGCGAGTTTCATAATCCATTACTTAAGATCATTTCAGATATCAGTGTCTCATAGAGTTTTGGTAGATGTGAATCAGTGATCAGTTTTTCTAATCTTTTGTTTGGTAAGCCCAGAAACATGTCTTTGACCCCCTTAGTTTTTGCTGCCTAATTAACTTGTTGTAGATTAAGTATTCATAAGGATTTCAATGCTCAGAGAATTGTTGACAAAATAAAACATAAATCGACTAAGATCGGAAGAATTGCTCTCGAACGACATGCAGGTAGAAAAACATTTTCGGCCTCCAGGATGCGAACCATTGACCTCCCGATCCATACCCAGATGCACTGAACACTCGGCTATCGGGCCGTTATTTTTTTACTGCAACCGACTTCATATTAGCAACAAGTTTTACTTCGAAGTGAGAGCAATAGAGATCACTCAAAAATGAAGAACGAAAGCGTAAGAAAGCCATCTGAGAAGTCAAAGAACGTTCCAGGAGAGAAAAGCAAAATGGTCAAGCGAACAATTTGCCAAAAAAAGACCATCACGTTTACAATAATTGCTATGAACTTCGTTCAAGGCAATTAATCAACATTTCGTCACTAGTTTCCAGAGTTAATGTAGAAGTTCTTCAACGCAACAGAAATGGAAAAAAGAATGGCAGTGCTAAAACATGATAACTGTTTTCTGAAAGGCTAAAAATGACAATCTGTTCAGTAAGTATTGGATTTTGGAAACTTTGATGCTCAAATCATCGTGTTCATGACGTCACAAGACTTGCTGCAAAACGTACAGTCTTTAGCCAAATAGCCACAAAAAAAAACATTAAAAATAGCCGGTGAAACGTCAAAAGTAGCCGAAAAGTGGACAGCAGCAACAACAACATCAATAAGCCCATATTTTATTCTGGAACTTTTCATTAATTAATTAAGATCCAAATTTGTATATAGTTTTTGCTTTAGTTTGATTTTGTTGTATCAGATGTAGTCTGTTGGCGGTGACAAACATTTTTCAATTTATGAAATTGCACAATTCTGTAAAACAAATTTTTACTTTGTAAGATCTAAGAAAACAAATTAGAAGACAATTTTTTGGTAAAAATTCTGTGTGATCTCAAGGCTATATTTGCATTGTTTCGTTGGATCTATTTTGAGTCAATTTGTTGAAACCTTTTTCTGTCAAGTAAAACCATATAGCCTATAATTGTTTTTGCGAGTTTCATAATCCATTACTTAAGATCATTTCAGATATCAGTGTCTCATAGAGTTTTGGTAGATGTGAATCAGTGATCAGTTTTTTTAATCTTTTGTTTGGTAAGCCCAGAAACATGTCTTTGACCCCCTTAGTTTTTGCTGCCTAATTAACTTGTTGTAGATTAAGTATTCATAAGGATTTCAATGCTCAGAGAATTGTTGACAAAATAAAACATAAATCGACTAAGATCGGAAGAATTGCTCTCGAACGACATGCAGGTAGAAAAACATTTTCGGCCTCCAGGATGCGAACCATTGACCTCCCGATCCATACCCAGATGCACTGAACACTCGGCTATCGGGCCGTTATTTTTTTTTTACTGCAACCGACTTCATATTAGCAACAAGTTTTACTTCGAAGTGAGAGCAATAGAGATCACTCAAAAATGAAGAACGAAAGCGTAAGAAAGTCATCTGAGAAGTCAAAGAACGTTCCAGGAGAGAAAAGCAAAATGGTCAAGCGAACAATTTGCCAAAAAAAGACCATCACGTCTACAATAATTGCTATGAACTTCGTTCAAGAGCAATTAATTAACATTTCGTCACTAGTTTCCAGAGTTAATGTAGAGTTTCTTCAACGCAACAGAAATGGAAAAAAGAATGGCAGTGCTAAAAAATGATAACTGTTTTCTGAAAGGCTTAAAATGACAATCTGTTCAGTAAGTATTGGATTTTGGAAACTTTGATGCTCAAGTCATCGAGT
Source organism: Convolutriloba macropyga (assembly GCF_964194025.1). Classification (NCBI taxonomy): domain Eukaryota; kingdom Metazoa; phylum Xenacoelomorpha; order Acoela; family Convolutidae; genus Convolutriloba; species Convolutriloba macropyga. Next base: position 15,354,732 of record NC_134480.1, read on the forward strand.
TCATGACGTCACAAGACTTGCCGCAAAACGTACAGTCTTTAGCCAAATAGCCAAAAAGAAAACATTAAAAATAGCCGGTGAAACGTCAAAAGTAGCCGAAAAGTGGACAGCAGCAACAACAACATCAATAAGTCTATATTTTATTCTGGATCTTTTCATTAATTAATTAAGATCCAGCTTTGTATATAGTTTTTGTTTTGGTTTGATTTTAATGTATCAGATTTAGTCTGTTGGCGGTGACAAACATTTGCCAATTTATGAAATTGCATAATTCTGTAAGACAAATTTTTACTTTGTAAGATCTGAGACGACAAATTAGAAGACAATTTTCTGATAAAAGTTCTGTGTGATCACAAGGCTTTATTTGCGTTGTTTCGTTGGATCTATTTTGAGTCAATTTGTTGAAACCTTTTTCTGTCAAGTGAAACCATATAGCCTATAATTGTTTTTGCGAGTTTCATAATCCATTACTTAAGATCATTTCAGATATCAGTGTCCTATAGAGTTTTGGTAGATGTGAATCAGTGATCAGTTTTTTTAATCTTTTGTTTGGTAAGCCCAGAAACATGTCTCTGACCCCCTTAGTTTTTGCTGCCTAATTAAGTTGTTGTAGATTAAGTATTCATACGGATTTCAAGGCTCAGAGAATTGTTGACAAAATAAAACATAAATCGACTAAGATCGGAAGAATTGATCTCGAACGACATACAGGTAGAAAAACCTTTTCGGCCTCCAGGATGCGAACCATTGACCTCCCGATCCATACCCACATGCACTGAACACTCGGCTATCGGACCGATATTTTTTTACTGCAACCGACTTCATATTAGCAACAAGTTTTACTTCGAAGTGAGAGCAAAAGAGATCACTCAAAAATGAAGAATGAAAGCGTGAGAAAGACACATGAGAAGTCAAAGAACGTTTCAGAAGAGAAAAGCAAAATGGTCAAGCGAACAATTTGCCATAAAACAGACCAACACGTTTACAATAATTGCTATGAACTTCGTTCAAGAGCAATTAATCAACATTTCGTCACTAGTTTCCAGAGTTAATGTAGAGTTTCTTCAACGCAACAGAAATGGAAAAAAGAATGGCAGTGCTAAAACATGATAACTGTTTTCTGAAAGGCTAAAAATGACAATCTGTTCAGTAAGTATTCGATTTTGGAAACTTTGATGCTCAAATCATCAGGTTCATGACATCACAAGAGTTGCCGCAAAACGTACAGTCTTTAGCCAAATAGCCAAAACGAAAACATTAAAAACAGCTGGTGAAACGTCAAAATTAGCCGAAAAGTGGACAGCAGCAACAACAACATCAAAAAACCTATATTGTATTCTGGAACTTTTCATTAATTAATTGAGATCCAGATTTGTATATAGTTCTTGCTTTGGTTTGATATTGTTGTATCAGATTTAGTATGTTGGCGTTGACAAACATTTGTCAATTTATGAAATTGCATGATTCTGTAAAACAAATTTTTATTTTGTGAGATCTGAGACGACAAATTAGAAGACAATTTTCTGATAAAAATTCTACGTTATCACTAGGTTATTTTTCCGTTGTTTCATTGGATCTATTTTGAATCAATTTGTTGTAACTATTTTCTGTGAATTAAAAGCTTATATCCTATAAATGTTTTAGCGAGTTTCATTATTCATTACTCAATATCTGAGTAAAGAATAATGAAACTAATTTAACGCTTGGCAACTCTAAATCCAAGTCTGATTTAAGACCTGGTAAGTCTAAATCCAATTCTTGGCATGTCAAAAACGAGTCTGGAAACCCCTAAAATAGCCGAAAAAAATGTCAAAAATAGCCAAAAAAAACGTCAAAAATAGCAGGAAAATGTCAAAAAAAGCCTAAAAGAAAATGTCAAAAATAGCCGATGAAACGTCGAAAATAGCGGAACAAAAAGTCAAAAATGGCCAAAAAAACGTCAAAAGTAGCCAAAAAGAAAACAACAAAAAAGCCGGTGAAATGTCAAAAACAGTCGAAAAGTGGACATGTCAGGTTTTTGCAAAAACAGGTTTTTGCAATTTCGAACTGTTTCGATGTAAATTTTTTTACCATAAGGCCTACCTGCAGAGCAAATTAAATTTCGAAAACATTACCTTAGAAAAATTACAAAACTTGATACGGCCTTATACGGCACCGTACTAAGTTTTGTAATTTTTCAGAGATTTAAAAAGTTATACCCAGTGCCATAAAGTGATGAAAAAGTGACTTGTATGAGATAAGCGATAGATTTAAAGTCGATTTTAGGGATTTAGAATTTACAAATTGGTAATTACATCAATTGGCTACGGTGCCGTAGAAAACTTATTACGGCCTTAAACGGTGCCGTACAAAGTTTTTTAAGTTTTCTACGGCACCGTATAAGTCTTAGTAAGTTTCCAAGGTTTCATCTAAGGTGGGCAACCTGGGCAGCAGCAACAACAACATCAATAAGCCTAATTTTTATTCTGGAACTTTTCAATTAATTAAGATTCAGCTTTAAAATTAATTTTTTTACGAGGTATCTTGTTATGTGATAATGAAAATTTTTTCTTAATCTGCAATTAGCAATCTGCATTTACATCAACACTTGTTAACGTTGTTAACAGCTATTTTGGAAAGCTGAAAAACAGTTTTCAATAAATTTACACTAGAAATAATTTACTTACTAATGTAATTATAAACCATCATGGACCATGTCAATGTTTTAATGTTAAAATGCTAGTTTATCAATGCTAGTTTGTTCACACAGACGTGAAGAAAGAATTTGCGAAAACCAAATTTGCGAAAAACCAAGTTTTTCTTCACATTTCAGGCACGCGTGGCTTTGGTTGCTGTCTTTTTGGCTGCTGACATTATTATCAATATACGTCGGTGGTGGAAAGGTGAAATTACGGGAGTAAGGTGTGTGAAAAACATACTGGACAACGGAGTTTCAGTGGCTGCCGGAATCGCTGGGGGAATTGGGGGTGAAATTGGGGGGGCTGCGGTGGGAGGCGCTATTGGTGGCCCAGTTGGGGCTGCAGTGGGGGCTGTGGTCGGGGCGGTTGCGGGAAGCATTTCAGCGTCATATACAGCGCACGTTCTAAGTGATAAACTAACTCAATGGATATTTGGGTTACCCCAAAGTGAAGCGCTGGAAAATGCTTACAAATTTTTGGGAGTGAAATGCAGAGCCTCAAATGCGGATATAAACAGAGCTTATCACCGATTGGCTCTTTTGTACCATCCGGACAAAGTTGGAAACACGCAAGCAGACAGCTGGACCAGACTTCAGTACTCAATGGCTGTCATTAGGGAAGCTCGCAGAGAATACTAACTTGAATCCCAAGTTGCCCACCTCAGAAACTCAAAACTTAAAAATAGAAGACTTAAAACTTAGAAATAGAAGACTTAAAACTTAAAAATAGAAGACTTAAAACTTAAAAATAGAAGACTTAAAACTTAAAAAATGGAGAAAACCTCAAAATACTTATAAACTCGCTTAGAGAACTTACCAAAATCAACACGGGGCCGTATAAGGTTGTACCATGTTTTATACGGCCCCGTAATCATTAGCTGCTTCAACTCTCAAAAAATGGTTCAAAATTAAAAGCTCATCTCATTCAAATTATTTTCTAGCGCTTTTCATAAGAGATTAGAATATTCACAGCTGCATGTTTTGTGGTTTGTAAGATATATGATATATGGCCCGTTTTATGATTAGAAAGATAAAATAAATGGTTCGTTTTATGGTAGGTAAGTTAACATATACGGCCAGTTTTATGGTAAAACAAAGAAGCACCTGCCGGAAAAACCTCTTAAGTGCAGTAAACAAGAAAGAAAACTGAATGTATACGGTAAGTTGCCATAAAGTCCATATATGGCGTTTTATGGTTGCTAAGTTTCTTTTTTTGGTGGTACCCTAGTGATCGAAGAATTCAAAATCTTGCAAGAATCTTGCAAGCAATCTTGGAAGGGAATACATACTACTTGCAAGCTGCTTGCAAGATTCTTGCAAGATTTGAATCATCTTGCAAGAATCTTCATGCATCCAAAGTTTTCAATGCACGCGTAGCCATGCTCTATTATTTATTTGCTTCAATTTGGCAAATACTACAAATTTGCTTTTTGACAACCTTTAAGTTGAAGTTTTTTTAAATAGATTGTCAGAAGCAAAATACAAGGGATGGTGGCACCAATCTGCCTTGCAGCACTTTGCAAGATTTTGGTAATTAATACTATGATTCTGCCGAATAGCCAAAATAAAAGTAATCAAATTGCAGTTAAAATCTTAATACTTGATTTCGACAAGAGAATTACAAATGCATTTGGTTAAGTCGCATTCGAAGTAGGCTGCTTACTGGGCAGTTAATCTGGATTACTTGACCAGAGTAAATTGCATAACAGATTTAGTTTAGTGGCCAAAGTTGTAAAAATAATACATGTCCTGGTCATGTTATATACTAATATGTTGCATAACAAATAGGTAAAAAGAAAAGACAAAAGTGATTTTGAATGAAGTTTTCGTTGATCAAATTTCGAAGATAATTCAAGGTTTTTAAATTCATGCTGGTAATGCTTCTGTTGTGTTGGAGTCGAGGTTTGGGTCGAATGTTACTCTGTTTTTGGATGGGACTGTTTTTTTGTTTATTTGCTTTTTGAGTAATGTCTCTAATTCACCGTAAAATTGTCAAATGATGGAATTTATTTACTTGTTCCAGTCAAGAGTAGACATTTTTATAGATATTGGGCAAAAAGCCATGGAAAATTTAGTTCTTAATTATCCTTTGTTTTTGTGGTATGCTTTATTTTTGCATCAATTAGCGAGTGCTTTAGTGTTACTATTTACATGGAAAGTTTGCAGTTGTTCACATTGATCGCACAGTTCAGATTACGGAGTTTTTAGATTTCCAACACTATTTTTTTCTCGTTGTTGTTTTTTGGTAATTTTAATTAATCGTTGGATGTCTTTGTGGCTCAAAATTGATGTTGCGAAATAAATTCAGATTTCCATTAATTGTTTTGTTTTCGTAAGAAATGCGATGAAATGCGATGAGAAAAAATAATTTTCACCTCGTATTTCTTACATCTTTTTGCAGTGATTGCGGTGAATTGCGGTGAATTATTTATTTTATTATATTTTTTCAGTATTCTAACAAAAAACCATCTGCCCTACATGGGTTCGAACCTCTGACCTCCTGCATTCCATCAACTGCTTATTCCACTGCGCCAACTGTCACCAACATATTGGGGTGTTGAGGCTTTTGGGTGAATTTTGTAAGAAAAAAGCAGTGAATGTGGTGAATTTTTGTAAGAAATGCGATGTAGGAATTGACGCTATGGTACGACACACTGTTCAACCTAAGGCCAAAACTAGTTTAGCTCGATCAAGAGAAAAACGAGCGCTACAATCAACCGAACCCATTTTAGACCCTGCGAGGAATTATATCGTGAAATCATATGGAAACAACCGATTGAAGGCAGCTATTGCTGCATTTGTTTAGCGTTGTTCTTTATGAGTTGATAATAACGAACGGAAGTTGCTTACTAAGGTGCAATGTTTGCCAGGTTTGCAAAGTTTGAAGTAGTCGATCGAACAATTTAATCTATTTACAGGAGTGAGTGTACGTTGTACCTCTCGTCTGTAGGATTAAGGTATCATGGTTCGTAAGCAATTGCTTTTAACTCATTTTTTTGTGCTTTAGTCTAACGCAGTGCCCACCCTTGATGTTGAATAGTCAAATTTTAGTCTAATATCAAAATTTGGTTTGTAATGGCAATTTTGTGTACTGACTGAGTCCTTATATTCTTTTACAAGGCGTTTCGTAAACATCTGAATGTTCGATTTGCGATTTCGTTAGAGGTGACAATGGGTAAAAGAGTTGGGACAAACATGGAAATAAATTGCGGACAAAATGGACTGAGCCGATGAAAGATCTTTAATCTTTCAGTATAGATGGTGGCGGTATGGCTAAGATTCCAGATACATTAGGACAAAATTTTGGGAGAAACCAAAGTATGAGAATTTTTGACTGAGCCAATGAATCCCTGTTTTTACGAAATGGCGTTTGGGTAGGTTGATTCACAAATTTTCTTCCTCCAGACGTTCAAATGGAAATAGACGTATTTCATTTGACCTTCTGTTTTCCCGATAGTTAATACTAATATTTCTTGCGAAGAACAGAGGTTTTTTGTAGTCCAATTAATGTGTAATATATGGCCTTCTGGAGTGCAGCTTGCATATCAGTCAGAAAATAGAACCCAGGTTTAAAACGGTATGTTTCAGCTGACAAACACTGAAAGTTAAAAATTTTAATGTTCTAGTGTTTCAGTATGAGATGACAGTAGGCAAAATTTAAGTACTTTGCCTGAATTTAGATGTTTTGTCTATCCCTCGAATCAATGGGATTTTGCGATGTTGATTCTATGAGTGTTTTAGTGTTTAATATTTGATACTTTTTTATGAACTGTTTTATTAGGTACTCTAGATTTTGGTGGCAGTTTTATATTCTTGTTCGTTCTCTTTGGCTGTTATAACCCATGGGATGAAAAAAATTTTGGTTTGAACAATTCGCTAATTTGTCACCATATATTCTTGAAGGATCACTTTCTGATATTATTTGTGTTCAAAAATTTATTGAATTTTCCTCTCGTTTTGCAGCGTATTTTTTTCGAAAATTGATACGCAACAGGCGCCTCTGATAAACCAAAACCCAACAGGCAAAATTATATCAAGGATTTTTTGGCAACTGCTTGTATTGTTGGACTCCACTTTGATCGGAAATGTTTTTAAACAAATTACTTGATTATGGTTGCTGTTGTTGTTGTTGTATTACCCTAAGTTCAGCCTTCTAGAACAAATATCAATTCCATCTTCAACCACTCTCGCTAGTCCATTTTTTTCTTCCAACTAATCTATTCTACTGTTGTTTGTACTTAGCTATTTGACGTAATCGGTTCGTTTAAGCGCGATTTTAATACGTTTTTGTCGTTTTTTTTCGTTCAGATTGAAAATTTCGATTCATTGAGTATTTTGTTTGCAAAAGTTTGATTATCATGCTACAGACACTTAACAATTCTATCATTGAGCGCCACTCTGTTCAAAAGATTTTAATATTCAAATTTATTGGTTCCACTTCTGCTGCATTGGTGGATGATATTAGTAAGACAAAACTATCCTCTAAACTGTCGTAACAAAAATCGTAGATTGGTTTTGTAGTTAATAAATGCGATAGCTCCTTCTCGTGTTTTCTCTTCGTTCTCTTCGATTTGACTTCCGATTGTTTGTCTTTTTCCACCTTGCTGTAGCTGTTCTTTTATTCAGTTATCAACAAACTCAAACAAAATGATTTGCAACTCCGCAATATTTGCAAGTTCCATCTTGACCAAGACATATATATAGGTGGTTATTATTCCCCTTGGGTCCGCAATTTCTGCATGGTTTAGATTAGCTTCTATTTTGCGGGCCAGCATTTGCGTTGCTATTTTTTTGATACTGTCGGTTGCGATTTTTAAAAACTCTGCGATCGCGATTGGTCTGTTTGGTGAATATAATAATGCCTTGCAAATTTGTTGTGTTTAGGTTGATGCGTTTTTGATTCTTGAAAAACGTTTCCTTTTGCAAGGCTTTCTCTAACGTTTTATTTGGACTGATTGTTTCCCGATAAAGTTTTTTGTCTTCTGGAATCTATTTGGTTTGATACGAGAACCTATCTGCTTATTGTATCTTCTTCGTCCCCCTGTTTACAATGTTCTGACTGCTCCTTTAGTTTTCTGTATAAACTTTCATCAGACACTTCATTCTGTTGTTTTAATATGAATAGGACATAGCGCCCGTAAGTTTTTTGCGACCTCTAATTAAAGTTTCTTCGATTGCAGTCCAGAATTGTTTGAGTTACATTGTTTCAACTTCAAAATGTGGATCGTTGCAGTTGAAAATTTGTAAGTTATACTAATGAGACAGTTCTTTTTTCAATAATTTTCCACGGTTTTTCTCCGCTTAGAAAACCTGTAGAGGCCGAGCATTATTTATTTCCCCAAACATTCATCATTCAATTCATTAAAACAAATTTATGTCAACATATTTCGTTTCTAAATTTCATACATTTGTAAGCATGTAAAAAGAGCACCAAACGTGCGAACAAGCTGACCGGGTTAAAGTCTTAAAAAAACAAGGTCACTAAAACTATTGTATGACAAAATTGCGTTTTACATCTGGTAACAACTAAGTGTTAGTTTGACTTTTCTAAATAATCACATCTGCTGCCACTTACAGAAGTTAAGCGAAAGAACTAAGACTCGTGAAATTCCGCATAGATCTGATTCCACACACTTCAAAGCTTAATAAAAGTAGGTGTGTGTCGGTCGCAGATTGCTGCGAAGAGCAGATAAATATGCCTGAGCTTTGTTGTGATCATAGAAACCAGGTTCAGTTTTTGTGGAAAAACGGGAGCTCTAGATTGAGCAGAGCACCAGATTATTAGTTGAAGTCAGGTTGGCTTTGAAAGAACTGGGAAATATATATTCATAAGGAAATCTAGTTTGCCTAACAATCTCACTTGAGCAGTAAAATACTGTGTCTTGCTAACGTGAAACTTGTAATTTAACTTATCATCGATTTGGTCTTGAAAAATTGAGTAGCTTGAGAGAAAGGAAATTAAAGAACCTCTGATAACTGAACATTAGGGTGACAAAAATTCCTCTTCTTCGACCAGACGAACGATTTATAATCAGTTCGTTGAAAGTAATAGGCGGTGAAAGATAGATTTTCAGTTCGCAGACTTGAGTTTTCCAAACCAAAAACCTAGATGCTACGTCGTCTCTATGGCTTCGGCCCCAGTGACTAACGAAGGACCTCTGTTTTGACCAACAATTCAAGTCCGCTTACGGCAAAAGACGGGTTCTCCTCTGTGAATTGTGTTCTATTCTGAAATCAAATGTACCCCCTTAGATTCGTTTATAAACATAAACAGTGAGCAACCTGTAGGGATACAAATTTTGGTTTTGATTAGCCCCAAACTGAATTATTGAAATATTAAACAAAACTCAGAAAATTTATTTGATTATTTAATTGGAACTTACTGAGAAGTTCCAGCAATTGAGTTGATTATTCAGCAAAGCTGAGCGATTAGTTATTTGGACTAATAAAGCAACGTTTAATGCAACGGTAATTAACAGAATAGCGGATATAAAGTTACAAAAGCTAACTGCACAACATAGTATCCAGACAGCTTGTAAACCGCTAATAACGAACTTGGCGGAAAAAAACTTTCCTTGTAATTGATAGGAAAGCAGCCGTTACAAAACCAAAATTTCAAATTCTCTTGCTGGCAATTTTGCTGGTTCATTTTTGTTAGGGCATTGCATGATTTCCTTTGGTTTTCCCATTATGCAGAATTGTCCTCTGGTTGATTCTTCGTAATTTGTTTCTGTTGCGTTTGTGACAGTGATTGTGGTTTTCCAAACCAATTTATTCAGCGGAATGCGCCTTCAGCTATTAGGGCCATTTTCCATTGTACCTCCCATTTTTACAGTTTAGTGATGGATTATGTGTTTTTACCTTCTCTGAAGGTGTAGCTGTTTAGTGTTGCCGTTTCAGCGTTTTCTTCTATTGTTTTCTGTCATCACCACACTTGGCAAATTTTGCGGTGCAAATATTGACTACAGGAAAACTTTTGTCTTGCGATGCCAAATCAGTACATTCTATTATTCGATTAAACCAAGTGTTTTCAGATTGTCAGATTGCGTTTGTTGAAGCCAAAGACGCTAGAAATATGATATTGACAGTACAGTTCAAAATTTAATTAGTTTTGGCTGTAAGAATGACAAAATTAGACTCAAACTGCAAAAATAAAGAAAAAAACTATAATCATGCTGACAACGCGTCTTGCAACAAAAAATGAAATTGCTTACTTTATGTATAAAAAAAATTAAAAACAAATTGAAAGGTGAATTGAGCAAGTTAAAAGACGCAAGTTACTTCCTTGGATAAGTGATTTGATTAGCAGGAACTAAAAGTAGAGTTAGAGAAATAGCATTGAAATATGAAATTAAAGAATTAAAGTCACAAACTAACTGGCATGTCGTGAGATACTGCTTTGCAACTTAGTTTCCTTCAATAAATCAAGAGGTCAAATTAAACAGTTCATATAAGACAATCGTCAACTGTTCAAAAAACTACTGCATTTGGACTTTTTAGGTTGTTTTAAGTTGAGTTATTACTGAGGACATATGCATATGCAATTTTCTTCAGTAGTTTCTCTGTGCCCTCATTTTTTTTTTGACGAAAAGTGACTATACAACAGTCACTGTTTGCATGACTTTGAAGTTTTTTATCAGAATGATCTCCCCACTCATTGCTGCTCATTGGGTCAGTCAATATGAACAAGCAAAGGCCTCAAACAAATTGTTCCATTAAAAGCATCCAATATTTCCCTGCAGTAAGATAGTTGAAACTGTTTTAATAGATGCCGTTTTAACATTTGCGGTTTCCAATTTTTTCAAAAATCTCCGATGTAAAAATTAATTGACCTCTATTCCATTTTTGAGCGAACATTTTTATTGACTTTGAATGCATATGTTGTAGAAATTTGTGCGCTCTATCTACTGATCAGAATTGTGTAAAAGTCATGAGTATGTTATGTTGTGAATTTTCAAATTCTGAAAAATCAATAAAACTGGGGTAAGACGGTGATCACAAAACATTGCGTTAACTTTTTGACTCGGGAAGAATTTATTTCACCAAGAAAAACTTTGGCAACCAATTACATGAGCTCCTCAAGTGCATCAGTTGTGTCCTTTTTAATTCAATATGACCGGGGAAATATTCTTAACTGCAACCTCCGAAAAAGGACATTTGATTTTTGTTCTACCCGTTATATAAACCATTATCCGTTCACTATAAAAACACTGAATAACATGTATGAGTGGGTGGTTAATACACCTGTAAATTTAAAATACGCTGCCTGTAATTTTACACAAGTCTGTAAACACTCAGGTAAAATAAACTAATGAGCCAGTTCTTTTTTAAATAATTTTCCACGGTTTTTCTCCACTTAGAAAGCCAAAATTTCAAAATCTCTGGTGCATTTTTGCCGTTCATTTTTATTGGGGCATTGCTTGATTTCCTTGCGTTTTTCCATTATGCAGAATTGTCCTCTGGTTGATTCTTCATAATTTGTTTCCGTTGCGTTTGTGACAGTAATTGTGGTTTTCCAAAGCAATTTATTCAGCGGAATGCGCCTTCAGCTATTAGGGCCATTTTCCCTTGTACCTCACATTTTTCCCAGTATAGAGATGGATTAGGTGTTTTTTTTCTCTGAGGGTGTGGCTGATTAGTGTTGCCATTTTAGCATTTTTTTTCTATTGTTCTCCGTCGTATCCACACTTGGCAAGTTTTGCGGTGCAACTACTGACTACAAGAAAACCTTTGTCTTGCCATGCGAAATCAGTACATTCTATTATTCGATTAAACCAAGTGTTGTCAGATTGTCAGATTGGGTTTGTTGAGGCCAAAGACGCTAGAAATATGATATTGACAGTACAGTTCAAAATTTAAATAGTTTTTGGCTGTAAGAATGACAAAATTAGTTTCAAACTGCACAAATAAAGAAAAAAACTATAATCATGCTGACAAAGCGTCTTGCAACAAAAAATGAAATTGTTTAAATTATGTAAAAAAAAAAACAAAAAGAAAGGTGAATTGAGCAAGTTAAAAGACGCATGTTACTTCCTTGGATAAGTGATTTGATTAGAATAAACTAAAAGTAGAGTTAGAGAAATAGCATTGAAATATGAAATTAAAGGTTTAAAGCCACAAACTAACTGGCATGTCGTGAGATACTGCTTTGCAACTTAGTTTCCTTCAAGAAATCAAGAGGTCAAATTAAACAGTTCATGTAAGACAATCGTCAACTGTTCAAAAAACTACTGCATTTGAACTTTTTAAGTTGTTTTAAGTTGAGTTATTACTGAGCACATATGCAAATGCAATTTTCTTCAGTGGTTTTTGACGAAAAGTGACTATACAATAGTCATTGTTTGCATGACTTTGAATTTTTTTATCAGAATGATCATCAAGCCCATTTCTGTTCATTGGGTCAGTCAATATGAACAAGCAAAGGCCTCAAACAAATCGTTCCCTCTCATTGGGTGACAAAATTTTATTAGAACACCTATTAATTAATTAGAACACTCACCATTAATTGGTTGAGTGTATAAATTCTTAACTCAAAAAGTTGTAATTTATTTTTAAGCAAAACTCATTTTAATAATGAGTTTGTTGAACTGGAAAAACTATGATTGCAAAACTGGGGTTAAAATTGATGTGAAATGTCAGTTGATGTACATTTTTAACTAGTATCTGTTGACATTTTTGATAATAACTTAAAGGTTTTGTGACCTACCAATGCAAAACTAACTTTCAAAGCATCCAATATTTCCCTGCAGTAAGATAGTTGAAACTGTTTTAATAGATGCTGTTTTAACATTTGCGGTTTCCAATTTTTTCAAAAATCTCCGATGTAAAAATTAATTGACCTCTATTCCATTTTTGAGCGAAAATTTTTATTGACTTTGCTTGCATATGTTGTAGAAATTTGTGCGCTCTATCTGCTGATCAGAATTGTGTAAAAGTCATGAGGATGTTATGTTGTGAATTTTCAAATTCTAAAAAATCAATGAAACTGGTGGAAGACGGTGATCACACAACATTGCGTTAACCTTTTGACTCGGGAAGAATCTATTTCACCAAGAAAAACTTTGGCAACCAATTACATGAGCTCCTCAAGTGCGTGAGTTGTGCCCTCTTTAATTCAATATGATCGAGGAAATATTCTTAACTGCAACCTCCGAAAAAGGACATTTGATTTTTGTTCTACCCGTTATATAAACCATTACCCGTTCACTATAAAACACTGAATAACATGTAAGAGTGGGTGGTTAATACACCTGTAAAATTAAAATACGCTGCCTGGAATTTTACACAAGTCTGTAAATACTCAGGTTTCTTTTTTCAAATTATCTTTTACCCCCTCACTCTTACATCATTTTACCCCCCCCCCCCCCCCCCCCCCCTCGGTAGCCCATTGCAGCCCAAAAAGATGTAAGAGTTTCTTGTAAGATGTTTTCCTAAAAATCCTCCCATGATTTCTTTGATTTAATTCACCTAAGCTAGATGTGTTCTTTTTACGCGTTAAGTATGAAATAATTCGAATAGTTCCAAAAAGAGTTATCGCTGCTGGCTATCTTTCTGTCAATTAAGAGTCATTTGATAGACCTAAATCAGTTGAATGTCGCCAGCAAGGTAACTTAAAGCCGGTGATATAACAACTTCTGTTCATTTTGCGTCACTTTTAGCAGTAATTGTAAACCACTATGGTATTACGAATAAGTCATTAATTATAACGACCCGCCTTATTGGAAGCAGGAAATAGTTATATCAATTTATATCAATTAGTAGAAATGGGCTTTCTTCGGAATTATTCTTTGTAAATTATGCTTTTTATTTGGGATATTTTGACGTAACTTTATAAATGTCATCAATTGAAGAAAAAAATTAAACCGGCAAATAAATTTTATTTTTGTGCAAAATTTTAGTTCAGCTATAATTTTTCAAAAATTTTATTTGAGAAAACAACTAAACTTTCGAGTGTTTTTTTTCAACTAAACAACTAAATTTTCAAGTTTTTAACAGTTAAAACAGCTCTAAATTAATCTTCAATTGTCTCCCAAAAAAACAATGGATTCTTCTCCAAAGCGGAAGCGAACACAATTTAGTCTGGGTCAGATCCAGATGCTAGAGGAATTGTTTGAGGAGAGCCACTACCCGGACTCTTTCGCCCGGAGAGAGGTGGGCCAGAGGGTACACTTGACTGAGGCCAAAATACAAGTCTGGTTCCAGAACAGACGAGCCAAGGTTAGTTCCAAAATCCAGTTTAGATAAAATTGTAAAACATACTGTGGCTGAGATTATTCACAGTGTTAAATCAGAGATCAGCTATCATTTGAGAGTAATTTTTATAAGTTAGATGCAACAGACGCTGAAATAGTTTTGAACTCAACTCTGGTTAAACCAGCAATTACTATTAAAACATACTTGAATGAAAGACAATTTCAGCATTAGACACCAATTTTTGTTATGTATCAAAAGTTGTGCCATATGGTTAATAGGTGGAGAGGAAATTGATAATTTTGATTATAATTCAATCACAATTCTCAATTGCAGCTCACGGAATAATAGCGATAACTTTTCAATATTTTTACCCTCAACTAAGGAATTACTGCACATTTATTGAGTTTCAGGGTTTACTTTATGTGAACATTGACATTAAATATGGAAATGTTCTCATTCATTGTCGTCAAAGGCTGTATCTTTGATCTAAACAGTTTTAACGTAAATAACTGAAAACTTAACTCATAATTCAAGAAAAAAGGTGCCACGTCCAGAACATAAATCGAGTTCCGAGCAGTGAAAAATCGATACCATACAATTGAATGTTATTTCTTATCAATCCACTCTAAATTACGCTCTTTGAAAAAACTTAGAGTCTTTTTCCCAATAAATAGGAGTGGGAAACGCACACATCCTAATCCCCCTCTAATTAGGAATGGATTAAGGGTACAACCTTGACCCGGGCAATACCAAAAAAACCCAAAAGAATTTATATATATAAATATATATATATATATATATATATATATATATATATATAATCAGTGGTGGTAGGGATATAGGCAGACAGAGCGCTCAGTCAGCCGAAAAGCCAAAACTGAGTAATTTAGCCGAAAAGCTTTCTGATAACTCAAAGACTAATTCAGAGCATATTAAAAACTAATACAAATATCAACAATTGAGCTCCAGTAGTTTTCAACCCCAATACTTTCGCTCTAGTATGAGCATCTAACTATAAAGATTTTGACATTTAACTGAATTTCTTGACGTTTCTGAGAGGAAGCAGGCTCCTTTCTACTCTGTCTAAAAAACTTGGGTTTGATAATTGAAGTTCCTTGCCGCGGCCCAATGTCCAATTTTTGTATTTGTTGATCGTTTTCAGGCTAATAGGTCGGCCAATATCATTCCGCATTTGAAGTATGATATTTTCACAAATATATGTAATTTACAAAAACTGAAAAATTTGACCGAAAAAATTGAAGTCAATTTGAGCTTGGCATCAAATCCTTCAAAACTTGTACCCACCTGCAATGCCGAAGTGTGCTTGTACCCACTTGCTTGTTTTCCCACCAGAATGCTAGAGCGTTTTCGAATGTTCCTATCGGCAAGTACACACTTTGATCGTGATAAGAAGCCGAGGCTTTGAATGATAACAAAAGGTAAAATTCTTGATTCTGAGGTAATAAAAACAAATCAGTTACCATCTGTATCGGTGCATTCTTCTGATAAAAAATTGCGTCGAAATTTTCTTAAATTTTTGGCTATTTTGTTTCATTGTCACAACCATTCTCCTTCTGATTTGATAGAATTTTTGATGATTTGTTTCGCTGTAATTAAAAATTGTAGTTTTTCAATGGGCCGGTAGGATTGTTTTCGACGCTTTTCAGAACGCTTTTAAAGCCCAAGCGCCTCACCAAAACCAAGATCAATAATTGCCTTCCGGTATTGATCAGAATCCGGACTGAAGTCAACAAGAAACTTGGCAATTGAATAAATAGTCAAACAAAGACGAATCGTGAGGAAGAAAGGACAACTGCACAAAGAAAATTTGGTCAAAACGCAAGACGAAACAGATGACTAGCAAACAATAAACACATAGAAGAAGTCAACAGTAGCACAGATTGAATGCATCACCAGCATTCAATTCTTACTCTTTGTTTTTTTAATTCAAAGCGCATAGTTGAAACTGTTTTAATAGATGCTGTTTTAACATTTGCGGTTTCCAATTTTTTCAAAACTCTCCGATGTAAAAATTAATTGATCTCTATTCCATTTTTGAGCGAAATTTTTTATTGATTTGGCTTGCATATGTTGTAGAAGCTCGTGCACTCTATCTACTGGTCAGAATTGTGTAAAAGTCATGAGGATGTTGTGCATTTTCAAATTCTAAAAAATCAATGAAACTGGGGGAAGACGGTGATCACACAACATTGCGTTAATTTTTTGACTCGGGAAGAATCTATTTCACCAAGAAAAACTTTGGCAACCAATTACATGAGCTCCTCAAGTGCGTCAGTTGTGTCCTCTTTAATCCAATATGATCGAGGAAATATTCTTAACTGCAACCTCCAAAAAAGGGCATTTGGTTTTTGTTCTACCCGTTATATAAACCATTATCCGATCACTATAAAACACTGAATAACATGTAAGAGTGGGTGGTTAATACACCTGTAAAATTAAAATACGCTGCCAGGAACTTTACACAAGTCTGTAAATACTCAGGTTTCTTTTTTTAAATTATCTTTTACCCCATCACTCTTACATCATTTTACCCCCCTCGGTAGCCCATTGCAGCCCAAAAAGATGTAAGAGTTTCTTTTAGGTTGTTTTCCTAAAAATCCTCCCATAATTTCTTTGATTTAATTCACCTAAGCTAGATGTGTTCTTTTTACGCGTTAAGTATGAAATAATTCGAGTAGTTCCAAAAAGAGTTATAGCTGCTGGCTATCTTTCTGTCAATCAAGAGTCATTTGATAGACCTAAATCAATTGAATGTCGCCAGCAGGGTAACTTAAAGCCGGTGATATAACAACTTCTGTTCATTTTGCGTCACTTTTAGCAGTAATTGTAAACCACTATGGTATTACGGATGTCATTATATTTATAACGACCTTATTGGAAGCAGGAAATAGTTATATCAATTTATATCAATTAGTAGAAATGGGCTTTCTTCGGAATTATTCTTTGTAAATTATGCTTTTTATTTGGGATATTTTGACGTAACTTTATAAATGTCATCAATTGAAGAAAAAAATTAAACCGGCAAATAAATTTTATTTTTGTGCAAAATTTTAGTTCAGCTATAATTTTTCAAAAATTTTATTTGAGAAAACAACTAAACTTTCGAGTGTTTTTTTTCAACTAAACAACTAAATTTTCAAGTTTTTAACAGTTAAAACAGCTCTAAATTAATCTTCAATTGTCTCCCAAAAAAACAATGGATTCTTCTCCAAAGCGGAAGCGAACACAATTTAGTCTGGGTCAGATCCAGATGCTAGAGGAATTGTTTGAGGAGAGCCACTACCCGGACTCTTTCGCCCGGAGAGAGGTGGGCCAGAGGGTACACTTGACTGAGGCCAAAATACAAGTCTGGTTCCAGAACAGACGAGCCAAGGTTTGTTCCAAAATCCAGTTTAGGTAAAATTGTAAAACCTGCTTTGGCTGAGATTATTCACCGTGTTAAATCAGAAATCAGATACCATTTGAGAGCAACTTTTCGAAGCTAAATGCAACAGAAATCGTTTTGAACTCAATTCTGTTTAAACCAGCAACTATTATTAAAACAGATTTGAACGAAAAACATTTTCAGTAGGCACAAAACTTTGACGAATAAAAAATTTGATTATATTTCAATCAGAATTCTCAATTGCAGCTCACGGAATAATAGCGATAACTTATCAATATGTTTACCCTCCCAGTAAGGAATTACTGCACATTTATTGAGTTTCATTGTTTACTTTGTGTTCACATTGACCTTAAATGAAATGTTCTCCGGAAAATTGAATTTCTCGTTTATTATTCAAAAGCTGTATCTTTGGTTTAATCACCTTTAACCCATAATTCCAGAAAAAAGTTTTCCCGTCCAGAACATAAATCGAGCTCCGAGCAGTGAAAATCGATATCATACGATGACGTTTTAGCCGATGTCAAAGAACCTAAGACAATTAAAAAAGACATAGCAAGACAAGTCCTGACGAACAATTTAAAGAATTTTCATTGACTAAACAAAAACTAGACCTAAAACCGACTATGAGTGAATTGGGAAAACCATTTCCAAAAAAATTCAGATGAAAAAAATTTAATAAAAAAACTAAAAATCAATGTCAAAATGCCTCATTTGGACAAAAAAACCACTAGCGAGAAGAGAAATTTGGAACCTTTTAGAAAAAAATCCGATCCAAAAAACCGGAAAAACAGAAAAAAAAACAAAGTGAAATTGCCGCATGTGAACAACAAACCAATAGCGAGAAAGCAAATTTTAGTTCAAACTCCGTTTTCTCACTCTACTTTGAAACTAGGGTGAAAAAATTTCAAGCCGAAAAACCACTCGCTTTTTCGCTCCAATTCTGTTTCGGTCTGACCAAAATCACTACTCGAATTTGGTTTCAAAAATCATGAAAATGTGTGAACAGATCTGAAGAAAGACAGCGCCCCAATACAATTCAAATTCTTTGAATTGTAAAAAAAATAGCTCTATATTCAATAGTAGTAATATAGTGAGCTACACTCCCCGGGGGGGTGAGGTCCCCCATGTATTAAGATAGGGTATAGCGTATTTTTCGGGATTTGGGTCCTCCCTAACTTATTAAGATAGGGAATGAATTAGCATGTATTAAGATTAGGCATAGCGGTCTTAATGTATTAAGATTAGGTATAGGTTGCATGTATTAAGATTAGGGTCCATGTATTAGGATTGGGTATAGCCGCCATGTATTAAGATTAGTTATAGCCGCCGACATGTATTAAGATTATGCGCCGACATGTATTAAGATTAGTAATAGCCGCCGACATGTATTGAGATTAGTTATAGCCGCGGACATGTATTGATTAGGTGCCGCCATGTATTAAGATAGGGTATAGGTTTTGTGTATGTATTTGTGCATGTACATTTTCTAGTAGTATAGTCGGTGCAAATGTGGGGGGTAGGTTCGGAGACGCTCCTGATAGGCTGAAATTTTGAGGGGAAAATATCAATGTTTGTGTAGTTATTACGTGTTTACTTGAGAACAATAGAATTGGCGTGGGTAATTAATTGCTGTAATTATGTGAGGGGTAATTATGTGACAGGTTGAATTTTGTTTACAAATTTTATGTTATTAAATTGTGAAATTAATTGGTGGGGGTTTTCAATTACCCTAGTTATCTGAGGGATATTTATGTGACATGTTGAATTTTTGTTTACAAATTTTAGGTCAATTGCAAAGATTGTTCCCCTAATTGTTTGAATCAATTGTGTAACAAATGTCTTTTGCGCGCTCATTAATTGGAAAAAAATCAATGATAGAAAAAAAATGAATTAAAATTGTATAAAATTACAGACACAGTATAAATGTAATAGAGAATACTAAAGAATTGTGCTATAGTAAAAGCATTTAAGTTATATGTTGAGTGGTGCTGTATGAATACCGTCAGACTGAACAATGCGCTTAGGGTAGAAATAGGACAGTCCCTTCTTTGTCTGCTCATACGTAGCAACACAATGGTTTATTGTTCTGAACCCTCTATTTGTTGAAGTAAGATTGATAATTTCATCCATCACACGTCGATATTTCTCCATCGGTCCATCTCCGTTCTCTTCTAGTGTTCTTTTATTGAGACCTTTACTGCTGAACTTGAATTTGTCAGACTGTGCATCGTAGCAACAATAAGTTTTGCTACAAAGACAAATCATTTCCGTACATCTGAATTCTTCCTTGAAAAGTCCTGGTTCCCGTTTATCATTCTTCTTATGCTTAGAACAACATGTTCTAGGGAAGAAATTTTGAATAGCATCTGCTTGGAAAGAGTCGTTACAGTCCTGCTTTCTCAATGCTTCCCATTCTTGTTTTTTAGCAGGTCGAATACAATCATACAAATTCTCATGAGCTAAGGCTAAATAGAGGGAATCTGTATCCATCTCTAACTCCTCGAATTTATCCACGTCGCAAAATCTGTCAAAGAAGTTATAGTAGAGCTCCAACATACGTAATTTAGCGTACTGAAGTATGAAGAATCCAACTATTATAGGTTCGCGGTGTTCAATTTTTGATTTTGCTAGCTCAACTTCGTAAAGCTCTTTTGAGACATTGTTCAACCGCTTAAACATTTTCCCATTGATTGCTTTGTGCGTCTTCTCATCGTTCAAATATTTGGTTTCTGTATGTTTGCTTCTGTCCATAATCTGATAACCGTAAGAGCCATTACCCAATAATTTCATAGTCTCAGCAACAACGCTGGAATCAGGATTTTCATCTCCACCTCTTCTAGCGTCTACCACTGACTGTACAAAGGTGTTGAAACATTTGCTCGGCGTGTACTGTACAAATCTATAAATTCTTGTACATTTCAGACCGAGGCTGATGTAGAAATTTAGTAGGGGAGTAATAATTGTTCCATTTTCCAGATTGAAACTTGAAATTAGCATTCGCTGAGGTTGCTTCAGTAAGTTGTTTTCGACAGCGTAATCTCTCATATAATCCCCAATATCAGCTCGACTAACGTTGAAATTTTTAAAAATAGGCGGGAAATTCGAAAACTTGTACTTCAAACCTGTGGGAACTTCCAAATCACACTGTACGTATCCAAACATCTCCCCATCTCTTATTTTAGCTAGTAAAGACTCTTGCTTCGAAAGTAATTTGAAAGGAAAGTTCTTTCTCACGTGATTTCTGACATTTTCTTCTTCTTTAACACTTTCCCACCATTTACACTCCCAGATTTCAACAATCTTATATCCTTTACTTTTTGAGTAATCTCTTCTCAATTCATCATGTTCTCTTTTTCTAATCCCTCTCTGTTTTTCCTCTTCCGAGAGACTTGCTTTAGCTTCCTGACAAAGACAGAAATGAAAGTAACAACCCATGGCTTCAAACACCGTATTACAATGTGTGCAAAATCCGTCTACGCTAAAACAATCAATCTTCTTCTGTTTTCCGGTTGTGTAGTAGCTCTCAATTTTACATTCGGAACGTTGTGATTGAAGATATAACATAACCATGTTCTCAAATGTTCGAGATCTGTTTGTTCGAGCCCTGAATTTTTGAGAATCTGTATCAAATTCCCATCGAGTGTAAAGTCCAGTGGGCATTTCTTGACACATTGAAAAAGGATAGAGTTGGCTAGCGTCAATACCTACGATAGACTTGCAAAGGTTTTCAGAGTTTCGTATGAAGATCTGATCAACTACTGCTTTTCTAGTAAAAACAATAGATGGACCACCAGTCATATCCTCACGTATTTTGTCATGTAAATCTTTGTCAGCTTCAACAAATGGAAAAAACTTGTGGTTTGTTGACTTGTGAAGACAGATATTAGCCAAGTTCGGAAGTGTACATCCGAGTTTTATCATATCGATACCCTTGTTGTGATAAAACTCCATCATTTTTTGCATTGCCTCCAGTGTTGGAACAACATCCTTGTTGTTGTACCACTTGACAAAATCTCTGAATGTAGCCATTTTTTCTTGCTCCCAGACCACTTTCAGGTAATTGTAATTGTCAATTCCAGATGGAGGAACATTTTTCAACCTCAACTTTTTTAATGACTCTTGTTGAGAAAATCCACTGTTAAGCAATTTAGTGAAATCAGTACATTCCTTCTCCAGTCGATTATAGTTTCTCAGTTTGCTAAAGAAATGGTCGTAAGGAGGGAGAAAAGTTGCATCGAGCTTTTCGGGAGAGTCAAACCACTCATAGGGGAAGAATTCTTTGGTCTCATTTGTCTTGTATGCTTTAAGGAAAGAATCAAGTGATGTAGCTCCACTGAGAAAGTTGAGGATATCGAGAAATTGTACATCACCAAACTTAAGAGAAACAAAGTGATTTGCTTTTTTAATAACAGTAGGTTGAATGTCGCGCTCATGAATGAGATAGGGTAGGAGATAGGACTTAATGAGATTTAAATCATATTTTCCACTATTGAATCCGAACACAGGTAAAGTGTTCACATAACGCTCAAAGTGCTGCTGTAAGTCCAAAAGCTGGTTCTTCTGCATTTGGAGAAATTGCGTAGACATATCAGCTTCATCATCTTCTTCGGTACGTTCATCTTCACACTCAAATGTTGAAGCGTTTTGATCCTTTTTTTAAATTAAATTTTGGCCAATTGCGTTAACTCGTGCTCTGATTACTGCTTCAATAGAGGAAAACTTTGTCCACATTTCAGTTTTACTTTTGTTTGCTAAGTCTTCAATAGCTTCAACAAAAGATATAATGAGAGCTTTCGGATCTTTATCGCATAGGAAGACAGGTTCATCAATTAAATTGGAGGAAATAGAGACAGAGATTGGTTCATGCTTTCCAATCCAAGTGGTTGTGTTTGTATCTTTTAATTGGTCGGAGGGTACACATATCGATTCAAAGTCAAAAATAGCCAAGTTCTTGAACAATTTTTGATCATCGTTGTAGGAAATTCCAAATCCGTCAAGCTTATCAAATAAGGTCTCGCGCAATGTATACACACTCTTTGGGTAAATATGCTGTACTCTATCTTTACACGTTTTAACATGGCGGTTGAAATTTCCCGCTTTCTGAATGAACGTATCGCAACTGGGACAACGGAATCGTTTAAAGAATGTGTTGATATCATCTACATAGCATATGTGGTTGTTGTAACGTAATAAATTAATATTTTTCTCATACATTTCAATACTTCTCCTCGCAAGTTCACCAACAAAATCTCCATCTACAATGTCAATATCGTAAATAAATATGTTGTGCTTTATCGCATTTTCAACAAATATATGATTGATCGATACCCCTCTGAAATTAATTGCGTCTTGTCCAGATTCGTGGAGGAATGCACTAAACAAATTTTTTGCATTGATCTCAAGCTCCGATGATCCATATAAGTGAACAGCTATAGCTCGGAATAAGCAAAGATAATCTTTGTAAGTCTCACCATAGCCATTCGATACGAGACAATTCACATCTGGTCGTCTGAGTAACTGTTCAGGAAGAACAGCATCGATACATCCCATTGGAATGGATTTTAGGAGAGCGCAAAATATTGTTACATTTGTAGTAAGAGCAAATCGCCATTTTGTATTCTCCCGCTCCTGAGCACACGTCTCTACTAAATCCATCTTTTCAATCCTGTCCTGAAGAGAGACTAAGTCTCCTTTGGAACAGAGTAGATGAGATTTCTCGAAGAAAGTGTTGTTCTCGTGAGCGTAGAAGTATCGATACTCCTCCGTATCCACATTTCTTAATATAAATCCTAGAGCTAAGTTGACTTTGGCTGCACAGTTGAGTTTTTCGAATACTTCTTTCAACTTTTTATTAATTTCACGAGGATCGAGCTTGGACAGCTTGAAGTTGAAGACTTGATGTCTTCAATTTTCCATCTCAGTATCGTCAAAAAAGTGCTGGCAAGCACTAAGTTCTTGTTGTAGCTGCTCGTTGTCCTTTTCCAGCTCCTCTGATTCTAGAACTTCTTTAAGCTTTTCACTCGATTTTGTTCCAACTTTTGTTGAAGTTCGATGCTTTCTCCTCTTGTGTTGTTGAAGAGAATAGAAACTCGGAAACTCCTCCAAGCATACAGTACACATAGTGCTTAGCTTTGTATCCTTAGGAGCGTGATGCTTAGCAATGTGGTAATTCATGTCTTCTTTCTTCTTTGTACTGAAATGTGGACATTTGGGACAAAATAGAGTCCCACTATCACAAGGCTGCTTGTGTCTTGCCATATTCTTCTTCACCACCATTTTGTTGCACTTTGTGCATTTCACTGGGAGATTTCTATCGAGAGAAGGCATTGTTTTGGTACAAGATGAAACAAATTCGGGTATTGTGACGAGCAACTAATTGTGACAATAACAAAGTGAGAATGAAAGAAATTATTTTTGTACATTTAGGGAACGCAGCTATGACGCATCACTCCATATATGGAAATTTATCATTTCCATTTTAAGAAGCTTGTTGTCATAACCAAACATTCTAGAACATAATGAATAAACCAATCAGATTCTTCCATTTACAAATACCTTTAATAATTAAGAACATTCTTTTTAAATGTGTGACTTCATTCCTTGGAGTAAACTCAAAAATAGCAAATCATTCTTATATATCTTCTTAATCATTTCTTTTACATTTTATATAAGTTTTCATATTTCATCCAGCCATAATCCAAAAACAGACTCACAACAAATTCAAACAAATTGTTCCAATCTTAACAAACTCTGTGATTCAAATTTGTGTCTATCCGCAATTGACAGAATTCGGTGCTTGCAAACAAATCTAGTCCTATTGAAAATTGAAATTAGCACATGAATGTTAAACAATCTTTACAACAATGTTAAAGATGTCGAAAACAAATATTCATCCATCCTTCACGAACAAATTTTTACTTTACAACTTAACGTTATTGTCTTGGAACCTCTCAACCAATCAAAATCCCGTGTTAAAGAAATTATTCTGAAGGTTAACGATTTTATTTTGTGTAATTGTTTCTTAATTTTAATTTTCTTTTACATAAACAGAGTATTGCGTGAAATTTTGCTCATTTGCGAAAAATATTAATCAAAAATCATTTACAGTTGTTGGAAAAAAAATATAAGAGGAAAGAAGGAATTGCCGATGCTTACAAAGTTGACGAGATTGATGTTGATTCCTATTTTTTCTACAATTTCTTGGACATTTGCGTTCAGAATGACAGAATAATCCGATTTAGTAAAGGATTCGAATATGCAACAATTTCCATTAAAAAATTCAAATATGATGATTATATAACGAAACAATCTTGTGATTTATCGTCAGAGCTACACATTAACAAGTACGAAATTTTAATTATTTTGAATTCTGTTCCCGAAATTTTAGAACAGTACAGAAATCTAGCACAAGCGAACTGTATTCCAATTCCTGACCCAATAGCAATCACTTCATCTGTACAAAGCGCGTTGTTTTTTCATTATTATACAGATTACAATTCTGAAGGAGTAAAAATTCGATTTGGAATTCGGCTCCCAAATATATATATAAAAAGTTCTGTTCCAAAAATGGAATACTTTCCGAGATTGATTTAAAATTTAACGAAGTTGAACAAATTTATCAGAGCTTAACATTTTTGGTAAATTATGTCACTTCGTTCCCAATGAGCTATCCTTATTTAGTAAACAAGTAGTCATATCATGTGATACATGTATTATTCAAAAACCACATTTGGTTTCTATTCACGCATTGATGTTCCTGCTTTGTATACGAGCATCATTTTATAACAAATTCTTCCATATTTGGATACATTAAATGATTTCCATTTCCTGTTTCGGTTACTAACGTCAGTTTTTCTACAAAATATTTCCTTCTTTGGTTATTTTGTTCTTATTGGACGGAATTCACTATAAATAGGAGCGACAAAGTTAGACTTCATCATTCTCTTTCATTTCCTCAAAATTAATTTCACCTCTGTTCCTCATCGTCCTGCTAACAATTCTTCAAAACTTTATACAATTGAGTTCCTACATTCACATTCTTCTTATCTACAGATCTTACTTCAGTTGTAACGTTTATCTGTTTCTAACTTAGATATTCTTTTTGTCCTACTATAAAGTGAAATTTGTTGTTTTCTAACTTACTCTCTACTTGACGGTTTTCAATACGTTCATTTACAAACTGCTTTTGTTTCTAGAAAATCCACTTCTATCAACTCATCTGAACAAAATGGAGTTTACTGTGCAAAACAACAGTCTTGTGTACTCATCTTCCTTCACTGAGGAGACTGCTCGGATAAGTATTAAAGACTTATCAAACGGTTTATATGAGTCTGTAATGACTTTACCCATCACTGTGTGGCATATTATTGAACACCAGCGACAACAGTTCGACACCTATCATCAGGGTCAGGTTCCAATTACGGAGAATCAGCTTGGAACTCAAGCGATGGGACATGAAGTTGCTGTTATTAGTGGGCACCACTATTCCCACGTTGCTGGGACAGAATTTCCACCTACCTACGTCGCTGGCAACATTCAATATACTTTCCCTTGGGAAGAAGGGCAAATTCCCAACTCTTGGTTGTCTAGCCCGGATGTAAATCAAGTTTTGAGTTCAGTGGAGGAGTCAGGGAATTTGCTTCAAACTGTGTCAAGCTTTGATGGGAGCGAGCTAAGTGTTGATACTAGCACTTGGACAGCAAATGAACAGCAGAACTTTGATCCGGCACAGTACTATGGTTCTACTGATATGTCGACTACTCCATCAATGACAACACCTTCCATAGAGGATGGAACGGCGCACAATCCAATTTTGCTGACTGATGAAATTTCAACAACTTCAATCAGCGTTCAACCAACTGATCCTCCAGTAATATTTGAACGTTCTAGACCTTTTGGGAATGAGATTCAAAACTTACCAGAGTATGTTGTGAGAACTCTGTTTGAATAAGTTCGAGTTGGTACAATTTTGCAGCTTCATTTGTAATCGATCTTAACGGAAAAGTTGTATGTTGATTTATACATTTTCCTGGTGATGTATTTAAACATTCTTTATAATATAATTTTTCTCATGTGAGCTTTCTTTTCTAAACCAGTTCACAAGGATATAATCAAACAAAATTTTGAATTTTGAAACTTCGTTACAAAACTTGATATTTAACGGAAATAGCATTATCAAAACTCGACATTTAACAAAAATTTTTGATCAAAAATTTGATATTTAGGAAAAAAAACTGAGCAGAAATTTGATTTCTAAGAAAAAAACCTGTATGAAAACTCGATTTTTAAGTTGTTATAGAAAAAGAAAACTTGTCATTTTACAAATTAAAAAAACTGTTCCTTATTTGCGTTAAATTATACCGTAAACTGGTGAAAATCAAGAAAAAATTTGCGCTTTATTGTATCCAATTGGAAACTGTTTTTTGATATTTAAACAAAAAGATTGAATGAAAACTCGACATTTAACAAAAATTTCGTTGAAAAAACTCGACTTTTATTAAAATAAATTGTTCCAAAACCCAACAGTTAACAAAAATTTTTGTGAGAAAACTCGACTTTTAAAAGAATAATTTGTTACAAAACTTGACATTTAACAGATTAGAGGTATCAAATTAAACATTTAAGAAAAAGATTGTATAAAATGAGAAATTGAATTTTATTAATTTTTAAACAAAATATAAAACTGATACTATGTAAATAATTGTGATGCATTTACAAATTTATTACTTTCTAATTTCAAGATATAACAGAGAATTATCAAATAAGCCATGGCCGTCTAACAAACAGTCAACAATTTTTATCAATTCACCCTCATATTTTGAGTTTCTAAGAGATTGAATTCTGTTCAGAAAAGAAGATCACATTGTTTGTGTGCTTACATTTCTTTGTTCAGCGCGCAGTAGATGTCTCTTGAACTTCTTTCTACTCAATCTTTTTTTAGACACACTAGGTAACTTCTCAACATATTTGTTCTCATAATTGTGTTGTACTGCTCTGTCTAACTGAGTAAAGACAAGTCCCGATTCTTCCAAAATATTGCCAAAAAATTGATGTTTATATAATGTATATAAACAATCAACTGTCTGATATAAATAGGAGAGATCTTCCAGTTTTTGAAGCAAGTCTCCGATGGAGAAAGAAATGAGAACAATGTGATATCGACAGGTTTTCAGGGGACAGAAACTGTTGTGTGAAGCAACAACATATTCACTTGTAAGAATATATGGTCTATAATCTTTGACAGATACAGATATAAACAACGCCTTTTCACACAATTTTTTGTAAAAGTGTGGTAAAACCTGACACATAACTGCTGCCATTCTGTAATATTATTTAGTTCTAAAGAAATTGATTTCCTTATTTGAACTTAAATTCCAAATAAGGAAACTAACTTATTTATTATAAATAAAACCAAATTCCAAATAAGGAAATCAACTTATAAATCATAAAAGTATTCAAATTCCAAATTAGGAAACCAATGAAATTGTTATGTGCAATTTAAAATCTCATTTGAACTATGAATTAATTCAAGAAACAGCGGATTAAGAAATTTCGATGTTTTACTTGTTCAAAATATTTTCGTCACTACTTCTCTCTAATGCAACACAGACGTGCTAAACACAAAGACTCTTTTTCTATAATGATTCAAAAGTTTTCTTTATTGAAAATTTCTGATTAGAAATCCTTTTAAGGAAGAATTCTAAATAGACACATTTTTCTCTTCCTTTTTAGGAAATTGTGCGAAAACAATGATGTCATTAGCATAAAAGGAAATTCAGCGTCGTAGAGGCCCTTAATTTTTTAAGCAAATCATTTAATCAACTTCTCGCAGCTTACTCAAGTTACGTAAATGTCTCTCTCCAAAGTATCTCCTTGTTACTCGAGCGCTCCATCAATGTTTACAGATTCACAACCTAAATTGGTACTGATTCCGTCCCATTTTATATTGACTTTGGTTCTCATCCAAACAGATTTAGGAGATTTACTGTGTCCCAAATATTTAGAAATGGACAAAATTACTCGGAACCAACTTTTCAAGTCTTTAAAAAAGATATATGTGGAACATTTGAAAAGTACCAACAACTGAGAATTGGAGATTACGAATTCAAGAAGTTTTGTCTTCTGAGGAACGATCTGCTGAATGGAGACTGGGAAATTCGAGAAAATCCAGCTCAATTTGAGAAGAACCCAAAAATGGAAGACGTGCTGCAACAATGTTACAAAGCAGGAGAGATCAGCATTGGAAAAAATCGAAGACTCTACGTTACCTTTATACAGTACGTTCAGGACAATCCAGCTTCAGTTTATGTCCAGATCCGACTATTTTGTCGCAAAGAGAGCAATGAGTTCAAGCAAGTGACTTACGTCAGCTATAAAATGGAAGAATTCAAGGAACTCATTGAAAATCTTAAAGACTTCTCTAATATTGAACAATGTACATTTCAATATCTACTGCTGCGCAATATTATGATGTGTTTTTTGTATTGAATGATGAATATTTGGTGATTATATGTATTTGACTTTCAGTAATCATTTTTTCATTTGAAAATTTTTTCTTCTTAGAATGAGTTGGGATATTGGATGCTCTAGAAACATTTTCTTAAGTCTCAGAGATAAATCAAAAGTTTTTCACGTCAGGTTACATCACGAGCTTAAAAGGTATTCACATACAGTTCTTGAAGCGCAAAATTTTCCCAATTTGGATAATTTAGACGTAGAGTCCCAAATTTCTGAATTCAAGTGGGTTATTCATAATGGGCTGCGCAGAACAACTCTAACATATCGTTCTGACAAACAAGAAATTTCCATTTCTCAACATCGCTGGAACGGATATCAGTGGAGTTTTCTTACAAAGATTGATTTGAAAAAAGAGGAGTATAAAAATCTAGTAGATCATCTACCAACACTTCTTTCCTATATAGAAAATTACCAAAAGACTTGCATTATTTTGGACGAAACAACTCAGAGTTAATGAATATTGTTACTCTGGTAAACATTTTCAATTGTTACGGAAGCATTTTTTCAATGTTCCCTACGAACGAAAAACGTAAAAACTGTTTTCTCGCAGCGTGTAAAATTTGGGACCGAAATGTCGATCTGGACGAAATTGATCAAAAGTTTCCTCACGGAGGAAGAATTGGATATGGAAACTCTCTTTTGGACTTTTTCTTAGCTAGATCAAAAATTTTTCGTCTACATGCAATTTTACATGATTCTGCTGGAGCTGTGAAAACAACAACAGACGAAGGACCAGGTTATTGTTACATGCTGCCGCAATTACCCAGCTCCTGTCTTCTAGGTCATATAACTGGATTATTCTTTTGTCTCTACATCAAAGTTTGTCATCCTCATATTTTTAAAATACTAGATTGTTAATCATTTGTCAATTATCTCAGCTAAAAAGAGGATGACTCTCGTTGTGTTTGATATTGAGTGCTTGGAGGGAACAGTTGTCAAGGAGCTGGGAATTTTCAAGGACGGAATTGTGTTAGGATATACATTCCTCCCACCGAATGACTACAAGCCAACATTTCAAGCAAAGTGGAACAAAAAGAATTTACATGGAATAAACTGGAATAATGGAATAGTTGATTACTCAGATCTTCCAACCATAATTCATCAACATTGTTCTCCTACAACCGAATACTTTGCCAAAGGATTGGAGAAATGTAAAATCCTATCCAATTATTTGTGTAAGGATGTGGAAAATTTGGACGATTTTGGATGTCCAAAAGCCTCTAAGTTGATTTCCAACGAAGATACAATCTGGGAAAGTAGTAACTACCCCTACCGACACAAGAAAACATTGCACTGTGCAGAGAAGAAAGCTTATGCTTATGGAACTTGGGTTCTTAATTTTTTTGACAAAATTTAATATTTGTAAAAATTTTTATATACTTTGATTGTAATGTATCATATTGCCTTTTAATTAATTTTTAAAATCATTTTTTTCGCCTACAAAACATAGAAAAGTTGCTTCAAAAATGAGAAAGTTGAACAAATTTTCTCCTAGCGTTACACAGTTATTCTTCATTTCAATTCTGTCGTTTTTCTTAATTTTGAATTTATTCTCCTTTTTTATGCTTTCTGTTATTAATTCCTGTGAAGAGACAGTGTTTTGGCTGTCGCTGTTGTTTGTTTCTTTTTTATGTTTAGAAGCTTATCTCATTTTTTTATTTATTTACATCACAATTCAGTTGAAACATTTTCTCTATCGTCTCAATGATTACGTTTAAATGACTGAGCATACAGATAAAGGATTAAATTTGGGTAATTTTGTCTTTGATGATAATAATCAGGAACGACAATCATGGAAATGTTTTGGACAGACTTTTAATAGGTCTCTAGTCGTTTTTCTGTCCCAATTTTTTGTTATACTCGTAATTCTGGTCTGTTGTACAGTACGAATAACATTGGCTACAACGTGTAAAGAAACAACAGTTTGGATTGCAATCCTTTCTAGTACAGTTGGTTATATTTTACCTTCACCTAAATTATGAACAAGATAATTTCCACAAAAGAATGAATTTTTATTTCATTGGTTGGTCCAAGCGGGTCTGGGAAATCTCATCTTATACATGAATGGTTAACAATTGGAACTTTTCAACCAGAGTTCGACAAAATTTACTACTTCTATCAACATTATCAATCTCTTTATGGTTTAATGTCTAAAGATGTTAAAAATATTGAGTTCATAGAAGGAGTTGACTTTGAGTTTATTCAAAATCTCCCAAATAACGGAACAAAGTATCTGTTAATTTTTGACGACTCTTGTGAGGAGATTTCCAGCTCTAAAGATTTCGTTAAAATTGCAACAGCTGGAAGACATAAAGGACTCAGCACAATATACATCAAACACAATTTATTTCATCAGAGTAGATTAGGAAGATATAGAGTTACAAAATACTCATATCGTCTTGTTCAAATCTCCTAGAGATGTACTGCAAATAAACACTCTGAGCCAACAGTTGGGATTAGGTTCACAATTAAAAGATTGGTATACCAAAGCAACTTCTATTCCTTATGGTCATTTACTTATTGATTAAACTCCCAAAACAGTCGACTCTCTTCGATTTTGTACAAATAGTGGATCGATTCCTTCAATTTTTTTCCTTCCACAACATAAACAGCAGACCACATTTTTGAGTGATGAGCACACAACATCTCTCTACTCTGACAACGTTCCAAAGTTATTCCCGGAACTTCAAAAGAACTTACCTAAAAAATTGTCTGAAAGAATTTATTCAGTTCCTAAACGAGTGCATCGTAAACATGCTCAGAGGAGAACTGCAAGATATTCAAAAACGAGACGTAAAAAAGTATCAAGACGAAATTCATCAGCTTATTCTAAAAAGAACTGGAATAAATAAAAGAAGAGCAGTTTTAAGTTCAAGGAAAGGAATAGAACTTATATCAATTCTAACTCCGTCTATCATTAACCGTCTTTCTTGAAATGGAACAGTTTGTTCGGATTCCTCGACAGCTTTACGAACAAAAATTCAAATTACATGTGCATAAATTGGACGAGAGTGAGGAAAAAGTTAACTTCGTTCCACAAAATTTAGATTCTCTTCACAAGGACATCAACACTAACACAAAATCATTCAAAAACGAGTCAGTTGTAGATCAAATACTCAAAAGTCCTCAAATCAAGCTGTCCCTCAGTGACTCCATTTTACTGGATGGAAGAGATACAAATGTAGCATTTACCGATTTTATTTACGCATTGAAGAGGAAAAATATTGCATTTCCTGATATATATTACACAATACTTGATGCTACAGGGATAAGTCCGAGCAAAATTGTAAACAAGGATGCCAAAAGCAAAGACAGAGGGAGTTGGATCCCTTTCAAAATCTGAAAAAGCGAAACTTCAACGATTATACAAAGAAGGAAAAGCTGCATTTGGATCGGTTAGAAATCTTCAAAAAGCGAGCGGTTTATCAAGAGGCAAGGTTATTTCCTTTCTCCACACTAAAAATTCCTATACAAAA
Organism: Convolutriloba macropyga; assembly: GCF_964194025.1. Lineage (NCBI taxonomy): Eukaryota > Metazoa > Xenacoelomorpha > Acoela > Convolutidae > Convolutriloba > Convolutriloba macropyga. Next base: position 15,387,001 of record NC_134480.1, read on the forward strand.
TACCGTCAAGCAAATCGACATTTTAGACGATTACCTGCATTTGCAAAGCGGATAAATGAAATTTGGTGTCTTGATTTAGCTTTTATGGACAAATTGTCAGAGTTTAATAACGGAGTAAAGTATTTATTAATCTGCGTTGATGTATTTTCTCGTTTTGTCCGTGTTCAACCAATGAAATCAAAGTATTCTACAGATGCTGTAGCAGCTTTCAAAAAATGCTACGAAAAAACAACATCCCACAAAAACGTCAGGTTACATCACGAGCTTAAAAGGTATTCACATACAGTTCTTGAAGCGCAAAATTTTCCCAATTTGGATAATTTAGACGTAGAGTCCCAAATTTCTGAATTCAAGTGGGTTATTCATAATGGGCTGCGCAGAACAACTCTAACATATCGTTCTGACAAACAAGAAATTTCCATTTCTCAACATCGCTGGAACGGATATCAGTGGAGTGTTCTTACAAAGATTGATTTGAAAAAAGAGGAGTATAAAAATCTAGTAGATCATCTACCAACACCTCTTTCCTATATAGAAAATTACAAAAAGACTTGCATTATTTTGGACGAAACAACTCAGAGTTAATGAATATTGTTACTCTGGTAAACATTTTCAATTGTTACGGAAGCATTTTTTCAATGTTCCCTACGAACGAAAAACGTAAAAACTGTTTTCTCGCAGCGTGTAAAATTTGGGACCGAAATGTCGATCTGGACGAAATTGATCAAAAGTTTCCTCACGGAGGAAGAATTGGATATGGAAACTCTCTTTTGGACTTTTTCTTAGCTAGATCAAAAATTTTTCGTCTACATGCAATTTTACATGATTCTGCTGGAGCTGTGAAAACAACAACAGACGAAGGACCAGGTTATTGTTACATGCTGCCGCAATTACCCAGCTCCTGTCTTCTAGGTCATATAACTGGATTATTCTTTTGTCTCTACATCAAAGTTTGTCATCCTCATATTTTTAAAATACTAGATTGTTAATCATTTGTCAATTATCTCAGCTAAAAAGAGGATGACTCTCGTTGTGTTTGATATTGAGTGCTTGGAGGGAACAGTTGTCAAGGAGCTGGGAATTTTCAAGGACGGAATTGTGTTAGGATATACATTCCTCCCACCGAATGACTACAAGCCAACATTTCAAGCAAAGTGGAACAAAAAGAATTTACATGGAATAAACTGGAATAATGGAAAAGTTGATTACTCAGATCTTCCAACCATAATTCATCAACATTGTTCTCCTACAACCGAATACTTTGCCAAAGGATTGGAGAAATGTAAAATCCTATCCAATTATTTGTGTAAGGATGTGGAAAATTTGGACGATTTTGGATGTCCAAAAGCCTCTAAGTTGATTTCCAACGAAGATACAATCTGGGAAAGTAGTAACTACCCCTACCGACACAAGAAAACATTGCACTGTGCAGAGAAGAAAGCTTATGCTTATGGAACTTGGGTTCTTAATTTTTTTGACAAAATTTAATATTTGTAAAAATTTTTATATACTTTGATTGTAATGTATCATATTGTCTTTTAATTAATTTTTAAAATCATTTTTTTCGCCTACAAAACATAGAAAAGTTGCTTCAAAAATGAGAAAGTTGAACAAATTTTGTCCTATCGTTACACAGTTATTCTTCATTTCAATTCTGTCGTTTTTCTTAATTTTGAATTTATTCTCCTTTTTTATGCTTTCTGTTATTAATTCCTGTGAAGAGACAGTGTTTTGGCTGTCGCTGTTGTTTGTTTCTTTTTTATGTTTAGAAGCTTATCTCATTTTTTTTATTTATTTACATCACAATTCAGTTGAAACATTTTCTCTATCGTCTCAATGATTACGTTTAAATGACTGAGCATACAGATAAAGGATTAAATTTGGGTAATTTTGTCTTTGATGATAATAATCAGGAACGACAATCATGGAAATGTTTTGAACAGACTTGTAATAGGTCTCTAGTCGTTTTTCTGTCCCAATTTTTTGTTATACTCGTAATTCTGGTCTGTTGTACAGTACGAATAACATTGGCTACAACGTGTGAAGAAACAACAGTTTGGATTGCAATCCTTTCTAGTACAGTTGGTTGTATTTTACCTTCACCTAAATTATGAACAAGATAATTTCCACAAAAGAATGAATTTTTATTTCATTGGTTGGTCCAAGCGGATCTGGGAAATCTCATCTTATACATGAATAGTTAACAATTGGAACTTTTCAACCAGAGTTCGACAAAATTTACTACTTCTATCAACATTATCAATCTCTTTATGGTTTAATGTCTAAAGATGTTAAAAATATTGAGTTCATAGAAGGAGTTGACATTGAGTTTATTCAAAACCTCCCAAATAACGGAACAAAGTATCTGTTAATTTTTGACGACTCTTGTGAGGAGATTTACAGCTCTAAAGATTTCGTTAAAATTGCAACAGCTGGAAGACATAAAGGACTCAGCACAATATACATCAAACACAATTTATTTCATCAGAGTAGATTAGGAAGATATAGAGTTACAAAATACTCATATCGTCTTGTTCAAATCTCCTAGAGATGTACTGCAAATAAACACTCTGAGCCAACAGTTGGGATTAGGTTCACAATTAAAAGATTGGTATACCAAAGCAACTTCTATTCCTTATGGTCATTTACTTATTGATTAAACTCCCAAAACAGTCGACTCTCTTCGATTTTGTACAAATAGTGGATCGATTCCTTCAATTTTTTTCCTTCCACAACATAAACAGCAGACCACATTTTTTAGTGATGAGCACACAACATCTCTCTACTCTGACAACGTTCCAAAGTTATTCCCGGAACTTCAAAAGAACTTACCTAAAAAATTGTCTGAAAGAATTTATTCAGTTCCTAAACGAGTGCATCGTAAACATGCTCAGAGGAGAACTGCAAGATAATCAAAAACGAGACGTAAAAAAGTATCAAGACGAAATTCATCAGCTTATTCTAAAAAGAACTGGAATAAATAAAAGAAGAGCAGTTTTAAGTTCAAGGAAAGGAATAGAACTTATATCAATTCTAACTCCGTCTATCATTAACCGTCTTTCTTGAAATGGAACAGTTTGTTCTGATTCCTCGACAGCTTTACGAAAAAAAATTCAAATTACATAAGTATAAATTGGACGAGAGTGAGGAAAAAGTTAACTTCGTTCCACAAAATTTAGATTCTCTTCACAAGGACATCAACACTAACACAAAATCATTCAAAAACGAGTCAGTTGTAGATCAAATACTCAAAAGTCCTCAAATCAAGCTGTCCCTCAGTGACTCCATTTTACTGGATGGAAGAGATACAAATGTAGCATTTACCGATTTTATTTACGCATTGAAGAGGAAAAATATTGCATGTCCTGATATATATTACACAATACTTGATGCTACAGGGATAAGTCCGAGCAAAATTGTAAACAAGGATGCCAAAAGCAAAGACAGAGGGAGTTGGATCCCTTTCAAAATCTGAAAAAGCGAAACTTCAACGATTATACAAAGAAGGAAAAGCTGCATTTGGATCGGTTAGAAATCTTCAAAAAGCGAGCGGTTTATCAAGAGGCAAGGTTATTTCCTTTCTCCACACTAAAAATTCCTATACAAAATACCGTCAAGCAAATCGACATTTTAGACGATTACCTGCATTTGCAAAGCGGATAAATGAAATTTGGTATCTTGATTTAGCTTTTATGGACAAATTGTCAGAGTTTAATAACGGAGTAAAGTATTTATTAATCTGCGTTGATGTATTTTCTCGTTTTGTCCGTGTTCAACCAATGAAATCAAAGTATTCTACAGATGCTGTAGCAGCTTTCAAAAAAATGCTACGAAAAAACAACATCCCACAAAAAGTATGGGTTGATCAAGGAACAGAGTTTGGTGGCGAATTTCGGAAATTTTGTGGAGAAAAGAAAATTAAAATTTATTCAACGAGAAGTGAAACAAAAGCTGCCGTAGCTGAGAGAGCTATCAGATCTTTGAAAAACATTATTTATCGCTTCATGGAAGAAAACGGGCATAAGTACCTTGTAAAAATGGGATCTTTCCTAAATACAATGAATAGTAGAGTAAATAGATCTACAGGTAAAGCTCCAAAGGAAGTAAAAAACAAAGACTTTTTATCAATTTTTTACAAAAATCCGATCAGACAATACAAAAAAACTCGGTTTAAAGTAGGGGATAAAGTACGAATTTCGAAATACGATATTCCTTTTAGAAAAGGATACAAGTCACAGTTCACGAGTGAAATCTTTGAAATTGTTAAGATTGCTACGTACAAACCTCCAACATACAACCTCAAGGGAGAGCAGGGTGATGAAATACTAGGAAAATTTTATGAACAAGAGCTCTCAAAGTGTATCATTTAGTGATGAACTCTTTTACGGTAGAGCTGGTTTCCAACGCATCCTTTGATTGTTATCCAAATAATACATTGAGTTCTTTTACCAATTTCCTTCCCGAACAGATTAACCTTGAAGGAGAATGGGAGGTGGCAATAACCGAACTATCATATCTATCTTTGTACCAGAATATTACAGATGGAAAATTTTTCCATCTAGATGCTGCAACTCCAGATACAAAACCTTCCGATTATTATACAATTGATGCAGGACTATATCCATCAATATCTGATATTGTGAACGAAATGAACAAACAAATTCAGGAAAGAGAAAAGTATGAGAAAACCCCAATCAAATTAAATGTCAACAGAATTACACAGAGAATATCCCTAAGCCTTCCTAAAGAAAACTCGTTACTAGTCACCTTCAGTACTGATCTCTGTCACGTATTTGGGTGTGAGGAAGCTGTTTACGGAATGTGTGTTTTTATGAGTGGTGCTGGACCAGATTTTCCTAAATTTCCCTATGATATTGTTCGAATTCATACTCTCATGATATACAGTGATATTGTTGAATACAATATTGTAGGTGATACAAAAACCGCGCTTTTGAGATGTATTCCGTTTATTTCTAAAATTAAGAAGGGAGACACAATATCTACTGGACAATATATGAATTATCAAAACTTCCCAAATCTACAAATTAAAAAAATTCTTAAAAATTCTTTCCACAGCATTAAACTTGAGCTCCGCGACTCATACGGTAAAAAAGTTCCCTTCAATTCAGTAGGTGTAACAAGAGCTGTATTGATGTTCAGAAGAGCTTCAGACAATCATTTTTAAAATTAAGTTTACAAAAAATGGTTGCAGACAGTGATTTATCGTATTTTCGTGGTTATTCAAGACAAAGGGGAAGAGGATTTGGAGCTTTAGCACAAACAATTGGGAGAACTGTAATTCCTTTTTTGAGACGATATGTTGTACCAGCAGCTAAAAGAGTTGGTGCTGACTTGATTGAATTAGCTGCGCCAGAAATCGGAAATGTATTAGCTGGAAGGAAAAAGTTCAAATCTGCAGCCACAGATGTTGGAAAGAAAACTTTACGTAAACAACTAGGAGGAGGAAAACCTAGAAAACGACGTATTATTCGAAAACGCTCGCCAAAAATCAGTCGACGTCATCGAACTAGGAGGGATATTTTTACCAAACTAAAATGAATACCAGATCAACAAATGACAGTGATTTCCGTTATGGACACTTTACAAATTCTTGCTCGGAGATTTTTGACAAAATTCCGGTTTTGGAACCAATTGAATCATCCCATATTCAAGAAGTTTATCCCAGCACTTCATTGGATGAAAGCAGCATTGAATTTGAATTTGAAACAGATAGAAGTATTTATCTCGATATGAGAGATTTTCATTTACAAATTAAAGTTGGATTACAAAAGGGAAGATTATTTGACGATTTCATGAAAAACGAGGAGCATGGAAAACCAGATATGGGTATGACTTTCACTGATGATGATTTGCAATATTTGACTCATGTCAACAACTTTATACACTCTCTTTTCTCCAACTGCGAAGTGTATTTAAACAATCAACAAGTGTACAACTCTAACGGACTCTATGGCCACAAAGCTCTGATATCCAATGAATTCAATGCTTCTACAATGAATAATGAAGGAACTTTGGCTTGTCATGGATACGAATTTGAGAAAGATCCTAGTGATTATGAAAAAAGTCCGTTCATAGATAGGGAAGAAGAGCTTTTGTTGAAAGATGGGGTTACCTTATATGGTAAACTTGCAATCGACTTATTTCAATGTGAAAAATTATTACTTCCAAATACAAAAATTAGACTCAAATTGATTCGAGCGAGACCATATTTTTACATGATTTCCTACAATCCACATGTTTCCCTTAGAGTTCTTGACTGTTCACTTTTTAAGAGACGTGTTGTCGTTAATGAGGTCTATCACCAGACAATCAAGTATCAACTAACACATCAACCAGCTTGCTATAATTTTATGGAGACAATTGCGCGAACATTTATTATTCCTTCTGGACAAAATCAATTTATTCAGGAAAATGTTTTCAATAATGCCCCCAATCAGACGAATTGCAATAGCAATGAACACTAATTCAGCATTCACCGGACATTTTCAAGAAAATCCTTTTCTTTATCGAAAGTTTGGACTGCGGGAGCTGAGAATTGTTCGAGGGGGGAGAGCTGTTGTCTCAATTGATACAACCAACAATTGTAGAGCTTATGTTACAACAATGAAGGCAATGAACTTCAACGAAGAAATTCCTGCGTTACCGAATGGTTTCTTCACAGATCATTATGTGCTTGTATTCGATCTCACATCACTCCAAGATGCTGGTGAAAATGTTCATTATCCTGAACTCAGTGGGGAAGTCTTCGTTTAGAAATGTTTTTTGAACGTCCGCTAACCAATGTTACCGAGTTAATTGTTCTCGGAGAACGAATCTCAACAGTTAAAATTGATCAGTTTGGAACAGTTGCTAAGAATGTCTGAAGAACTCTGCATTAATAAAGATTTTTTAATTTTCTTCTCAATTTTTTATGGTTTTTATATTATTGCCTTCTGCGTTGGAACATTTGTTGGATATGTACTTTCATCGCCCAGTTGCAACCCTTTTCACACTATAATACCAAGATAGGAAATGGATGAAAATTGGGGTAGACCTACTCCAAACTTATATGTATACCTTATTTGTGCAGTATTCCTGGGACTTTTAATCATCATAATTATCTTTCATCCCGATGTCACAGGTAATAGTGAAGACAGAGTAAGTAAATCTACAGGAGATCTGATACGTAAAATTCCCCAATCTAAAGATTGTTGCTTTATTGAAAAGAACGAATCATTTCAACTTGATTGTAATTTGAGAAATCCCTGTTCAAACGGAGCTTGCGAATTGAAACAGAAGATTATTTGTCATGGATAATCAATCTCTTCAACAAATTATTGAACGAATTCCTGAGCTAAAATTCAAATACATTGGATCGTTTCCAGCAGATTTCATTCCAAATTTACCCAAATTCAGCTTTGCAATCATTAACACTGCTTCGAGTAAAGAAGTCGGTGAACATTGGATATTGATTGCTCGACTCAACAGAAGTTACTATTATGCGGATTCTCTGGCTCGATCAGTAACACATTACAAATTTTTAGGTAAAAAGTACCAAAAAATAATACATCGACCACTTCAGAAGATGCAAAATTTGTGTGGATTCTACGCAATTTTTGCAGCATTTCAACTATTTAAGTTTTTCCAAACCAACTTGAACAATATTCATGATGTACATGTGTTAAATTTTATAAGTAACTATATGTAGCAGTGTTCATTTTGGTATTTAGTAAGCTGAAGTTAATAAAGTCGATAGTATATGTTTCTCGTAACTGTTTCTCGTGAGTTTTCTAAACTTTTTTTATCGAACTTTATTAACCACTCGGCTAAGTGTACCTTGATGTTCATTGAAATTTATACAATTTATTGTAAATAATTGAGTAATTTTGTATTTTGATGCTCATAATTTGTACTGTGTCTGTCATTTTATACTATTTTAATTCATTTTTTTCTTTTATTTAACATCTTTTTCAAATAATGTACAAAAAATAATGCATATATGCATGTAATTAGCAAGATGGCGCAGTGGGAGCGCGCTGGGCCGATAACCCAGAGGACGGTAGATCAAAACTACCTCTTGCTATCTTGACTTTTTCCAATTAATCAGCGCGCAAAAGACATTTGTTACACAATTGATTCAAACAATTAGGGGAACAATCTTTGCAATTGACCTAAAATTTGTAAACAAAAATTCAACATGTCACATAATTACCCCTCAGATAACTAGGGTAATTGAAAACCCCCACCAATTAATTTCACAATTTAATAACATAAAATTTGTAAACAAAATTCAACCTGTCACATAATTACCCCTCACATAATTACAGCAATTAATTACCCACGCCAATTCTCTTGTTCTCAAGTAAACACTTAATAACTACACAAACATTGATATTTTCCCCTCAAAATTTCAACCTATCAGGAGCGTCTCCGAACCTAACCCCCACATTTGCACCGACTATACTACTAGAAAATGTACATGCACAAATACATACACAAAACCTATACCCTATCTTAATACATGGCGGCACCTAATCAATACATGTCCGCGGCTATAACTAATCTCAATACATGTCGGCGGCTATTACTAATCTTAATACATGTCGGCGCATAATCTTAATACATGTCGGCGGCTATAACTAATCTTAATACATGGCGGCTATACCCAATTCTAATACATGGACCCTACTCTTAATACATGCAACCTATACCTAATCTTTATACATTAAGACCGCTATACCTAATCTTAATACATGCTAATTCATTCCCTATCTTAATAAGTTAGGGAGGACCCAAATCCCGAAAAATACGCTATACCCTATCTTAATACATGGGGGACCTCACCCCCCCCCCCGGGGAGTGTAGCTCACTATATTACTACTATCAATGCTGGTAGGGAAATAGGCCGACAAAGCGTTTGGCCAGGCGACAACCCGAAAATGATTAGGATAGTCGACAAGCTTTCTGATTGCTCAACGTTGAATTGAGTAAGGAATAAAAATTACATTTATCGGCAATTGAGTATCAGTAGTTTTCAACGACAATAGTTGCCTTCAAGTATGAGCACCTAAGGCTAAGGATTTTGGCATTTAATTGAATTTGCTGACGTTTCTACGAGGAAGCAGGCTCTCTTCTACTGTGTCAAAAAATTGCCAGTCTTGGACAGTTTTCTTTTTTCGATCGATAATTTTTGATAGCTGTCCAAAAATGTGGGTTTGATGTTTAAAGCTTGTTACCGCAGCCCAATGTCCGTTTTTTGCATTTGTTAGTCGTTTTTTAGTCGTTTTCAGGCTTATGGGTCGGTCAAATGCTTTTTACATTGCAATACTGATATTTTCAAATATACATAAATCTTACAAATACCAGAAAATTTAGCTTTCAATCTTCTGGCAAAAAAACCGCGTCAAATTTTTGGGCAATTTTTCTTTTAATCACACTTGACTCCTTCTGATTTGATATTGCTTTGGTGTGTATTAAAGGACTTGTAGTACTATTTTCGACGCTTTTCAGAACGGTTTTTTTCAAAAATTTTATACATATTTTGCTCAGTAGTGGGGGCTATTGTAGGGCGTCAATTATTTTAAATTTGGTTCTCGAATGGATTCATCAATAACGTCGGTTGGCAGTCTTTATTGCAGTCTCTTTTTGATTTCAAAACTACAATTTGTCAATTGTGGGATCTTGATCCGGATTTTTACCATCTATAAACTGAAATTCCATTTTTAATATGCATCAATTAGGTCAATAACTACACCTCTTTTTTGAACGCAATTGTTTTTCCCTGCCTAAAATTCATTTACATAATTTGGTGCTTCTAAATGGCATCTGCGTTTGCAGCATTCTTCAATAAATCAGATATTATTTGTCGGCTAAATTATTTTGGTGTCGCCAAACTTCCTGTCGATCAACACGGCGTCCACTATATTCAGAAGGCCATTGACTAAATAGCGGTTGACATTACAGCCTTGTTTCAGCAGTAAACACTTTACCTAATAGCATAACTGTAAAGTAATCAAATAAAGATTTAGCTGACAATAATGAGAAAATTTTTCAGTGAATAAAAAATAACCATTTCAAAATGCGCAGATTAATTGTTGAAACTATTTAATTGAAAAAATATGGAACATCCGGAAGGCAAGATTTTTTCCGTAATTTTTTTTTACTTAACTCATCGTAGAGAGAAGACTACAGTTCTCAGAGTAGTTTTATTTCATACAAAGTACTATTTTTCAACTATTTGAAAAAGGAAACATAATAAAGTTATAAAAGAAAAATTGATACAAAAACTCGATAAGGAAATTAGGATTTATGGGCCCAGTAGATCTTTTTCTAAAACTTTTTAAAGTTCTATCTTCCTCAAAAGTGCATATACGTTTTTGTCAATTTATAATACAAAACTTTTGGGTTCAGAAGGATAATCTTCAGCAAATTTGCTATTTGATGTCAAATAGAAGTTCTGTTGAGAAACCTCAGAAGTATGATGGAACATTGTGTTTTTCGCACAGACTCGCGCAAGCCGTTTTTTGATCTCGTAATTGGTTGTGTCGTAATCTGACATTAATTTCTACAAATCCATGGGGCATAACTCAGTCGATTGCAGTTAAAAATTATAAATAACCACGCATGGTTGACTATGGTAACACTTCCTGGTAAACAAAGAGAGAAATACGTAAATCAGGAATAATTTTTGGCTTTTGCACATTGAGTATTTTCGCAAAACATAAAGGATGGAGTTGCTCTGGTTTTTTCCTTGAGTAATGATGATAGAGTTTTCGTTTACTATCACATACGTTGTTTGTGCATCTCTTAATAATAACTGACATGGTACTCTGTAAAATACTGGAAAAGGCCTCAATAAACATCCTCAAAAAACCCCGAGAAGCAGCCAAAAGTATAGATCAGACTTTATTCTCTTTCTGAGACCCAGCAGTGGAAAAGACCAAGTTAACTTTCCAGAGCTGGTCTGAGTTTATATTACTGCAACCAGTTAAAACTTGCTGAAACAAATTTTGCTTGCCTTCTTACGCGCTTTTTTTAAAAAAAAAATGCGGTTAAGCATTTTTTCTATTTTCATTTTCCTCTGATATCTTACCTTAAAGCTTGTCTATCAGTAATGATGTTAGTATTCCAAATTGTGTAAAGTCCGAAAAGACATCGATGACGTGTGTTTGACTTTAGTTTCTCGGCAAACAATTATTAAGAGACATTCAAGAAACAAATCAACAAGAAAAAATTAGTGAACAAACAGATCTTTCCTTTTATTTGCACAAATCAAAACGAAAAAAAAATCCGATGAATAAACGAACAAAAGACTGCACAATGCTTTTCTTCCCCAGTCTAGTGAAAGATAAGTACGGGGTAAGGGGCGCATTAATATCTACGTCATTAGTTTGTTGAACAATTTTTTTAAATAAAAAATGGAACAGTTGGCAGAAAATAAAATATCAACAAAACGCTCAAAAATGCAGCACAGAACAATTCATAACAGTTTATTATATGAATCTCTATCTTAGGCTCGCAAAGAGAAACAAATGGGGTTTCTGGACTCACTGCAGAGAAGAACAGACATCGGCTTCAGAACAATTTACTGCAACGAGAACAAAATCAGGCCAAAAACTGTGCCAAAAGCGGACCACACTCAAGTTACAGATGCAGGTTTGTTAAACCAATTCTTTATTCCACCGCATAATTTTGTATTCTTCCCATTGCGAATACGCTCCCCTTGATACTGGGGCTACTCCGATCAATGCCATTAAATGTTATAATGCATTGTTTTCCAAAAAATATTTGCTTTGTTTTTGAGTTCTTGAGTATAAATGTTAGTTCCAAACGAAGAAACATAAACCAACTAACGCCGGAAAAATTGCTCTCAAATGACAGGCGGGGGTAAATTTTTCTTTATAGGTGCAAAAAGATCACGCGCAGGTAGGGTTCGACCCCCCGACCTACTGATTGCAATTCCTTCACTTCGACATAGGCATTACCCACTCGGCTATCAAGCCCTTGTCATGTCAACATTCGGTTTTGTTGGACAACAAACTTTATTTTTTTTGTTTTTTTTTGAAACATGTAAATTACTCAGACTATAACCCTAAGGTTAGATATCTACATGCTCTAAAATGTTAAATAAATTAATCAGCATTGTTATTAATATAGTAATCTTCAAATTGTGGCTGTTCGTTTTTATAGGTAAAAATAGGATTTGAAGGCTCCTATTTGTCTATTAACGGGTACTTTCCTGTGTTGATCGAGCAAAAACTCGGTTAAAACATTTTTAAAGCAAGTTTTACTGTTAAAAGTTCTTATTGAAGAGGGCAATTTGTTCCATTTTTGAACGCTTTTCAAGATTAAAGATTTGTTATTCCACTTCGTTTTCGTTTTCTTTTTTAAAATAATTTGATTTGTTCTGTTGTTCTGTCTGGCGTTATGGCGACTAGTAAACATTTTAAAATTTTCGGATGTTTCCCATTGTTTTATATCTGTTCGTAGCTTCATTAGGCTAAGTTTTGAGATAAACAATTCGGCTGATAGGATACGATCCTTAATGAGAAGATCAATGGAGTGTTCAAATTTTTGACGAAAATAACAAACTTTTATTCCCCCAGTTAATTTGCCTGTTTATGCGGTTTATGTTTTTCACTGTAAGAGTTTGGAGGAATACTCCACTGAAAGAAAGATGAGAGAGTACAACTGACTTGAAAACATCAATTCTTATTTTCAAAGGTATTTGATTTCTTACAAGATACAAAGAACGAATTGCATTAGCCATTTTGCTTAAAACTGAATTCAGGTGATTTTCAAAGGTTAAGTTTGAATCAATTTGTACTCCCAGATAACGACATGCATGAGCTGGTTTGATAACTTCGCCTTTAAAAGAAATTTCTGGATCCGAATTAGTATGATCTGTAAAGAATAACATCTCTGTTTTATCGGCATTTAATGTGAGTTGATTCTCTGTCAGGTATTTGTCTGTTTGTTCTAATATTTTTTCAATTTTTTGGGGAATATTTTCATTACGTTCGAATTTGCATATAATACTAGTGTCATCAGCAAATTGAACAACATCATTTTCACCTTCCAGCTTTTCAGAAAAATCGTTGACATATAACAGAAAAATAAGAGGTCCTAACACAGTTCCTTGTGGAACACCATGATTAATAGTTAATTTATCTGATAAGTCAATACCCAGTTTTACGCATTGTGTTCGATTTTCGAGAAAAGATTTGAGAAGTAAAATTGTTGATTGAGAGAGGTTGAAATTTTCAGCTTTCTTGAGAAAGATTTCATGTGAAATTGAATTGAAAGTTTTTGCAAGATCTAAGAACACAGCACCTGTGTCGTTATCTTGCATATTTCCTATTATTTTTTCAATAAAGTAAAGAGCAGCATCAGTAGACGACTTTCGAGATTGGAAACCGAATTGTTTTTTGTTCAAGAGCGCAAATTTTTCAAGATATTCTAATAACTGATTAAGTAAAAGCCTTTCAAAAACTTTTGCAAAAGTTGGTGTTACAGAAATTGGACGATAATTCGTTAAAACAGAAACATCTCCTTTTTTGAAAATTGGTGTGATGTGTGCATCCTTAAGAATTGTTGGAAAAACTTTCTCTTGAATACAATCGTTAAATATAATCTGAAGATGTGTCCCAATAGCATATTTTCCGGATTTCAATGCCCAAGCATTGATGTATCCCGGCCCTGGTGCTTTGTTGTTGTCTAGATTGTCTAGATTTCGGAGTGAGAGCGATTGAAATCACTCAAAAATCAAAATGAAGTGCTTGAAAAGTCTAAGGCAAAAACGGTCAAGCGAAAACTTTGCATAAAAAAAGACACACAAGTTTGCAATAATTGCCTCTCATTCGAGAGACTTTTAAATTTTTCAATTCAACAGCAATTACGAAAACTTAGAATTTCGCGTAGTTTTGATGGTCATCAGTTAAGTTCTCATAAAAAGAAACAGTCCCAATTATCTTTTTTTTTCGGGGGACTGGCCGTTTTCTCGGTTGCACGTCTTGGTTCTAAGCCGACTATCCAGACTTTCGAATGGTTTCTGATCAGACCGTACAGATTCTGGAAAGGGCTGTTCAGCCTATCCAGATTATATCCCGAAACTATCCAATCCAGACTCTAGACCACAATATAATCAGCGACCACTATGAGCCTGACTCTGAGCAGACTTTCCACCGCGCTGATCAGGCCATACGGGCTCTGAAAAGGGCTCTGTTCAGACTTTCTAGATCATCCCACAGAACTTTCCAGGCTCTAGTCCACATGATCAGACTGTAAAAATCTTCTAGTAACAAAATTAATCTACTGTTGTTTAGGCCATGCATGAAGAACTTTTTTTCTGACGAAAACTTTTTTCGAAATTAACCCAAAAGAACTCAGAACGTCGTTTTGGTGCTCTCTAGAATGATCATAATTTGTTAAATATTTGAAAAAATTGTTCATTATAGTGTCTATTTGGTCAATCAGAAAAAATATTATTATTACACACTAAAGCTTTCTTATCTGACATAAATCTAGCTAGTACACAGACGTTTTAGCCTGAAACTTCCATTATACAATACACTTTCTTTCTTGTAACGAGATTTATTTTCTGTTCAGAGCAGCGACCAATAAATGGGAGTATCACCAACCGCTCAAGTTTCCCTTCTCCCAATGCGAGTAGACGGCACCAAGTTCCTCCCATAGCACAACCACTTCCCTCAAATGTGAAGAAATCTTCAGGCGTACAACTACCAGCTTACACTCTCAATGGTTCCCACGATTACCATTCCCATTAGAGGATGAACAAGTCGCTCGAATAGAGCATGGAAGAATAAGGAAACTGTTTACCTTTCACATCGTGAACAAAAAAAAACTTTTCATTATGTGCTCTATTCCCAGCTCCGCTTATCTTATCAGATTGCAATGTACAAGCACGCTTGCAAAAAAAAACATTCTTATCTTATTGCTAAAAAAGACGTTTGAATGTCATCAAGAAGGGATTCAATTTGCAGAGGGTTGTTAAAAATATTCAGAGTTTTGAATACAGTTCTAGGGCCATTGATCTTTCTTCTCTATAAAAAAGGGGTCTTTCCCATTATAGCCCCCAGCTTAGTGGGCATGTAACCTATAGCCCCCCCCCAATCATAGTAATTATACCATAATGGGGGGGGCTATAATGGGAAAGACCCAAAAAAAGAATTCTCAAAAAATATGAGGTGACTTTGATGTGGTTAAATGCGGGTGGCCGATCCATGGCATATAAAAGACACACAAGTTTACAATAATTGCTATGAACTGCGTTCAAGAGCAATTAAAAAGAAAAGGTTTTAAAAAACAGATATCTACTTGAATGAAAACTAACTAATATTGAATATCATATTTTTGTATTGGAAACCATAACGGCCAAGCCATCAATTTTGGGGGACAAATCGAAAGCTACAGATCTAGGAATACAAATAGATAAAAACTTGACACTCAAAAATCATCTTAATATTATTTTGAGCAAAATGGCAATCGCAGTTTGCTGATGCTTTCTTTCTGGGGACAAAATACATTTTCAAATGAAATTACCAGCTTTAAAGTTATTTGTATTTTTGCATTATCTTTCAGCGGAATCTTTTTAGGATAGAAAACAAAACAAAAAATCCACAGAAATAAACCTCCCTTGACTGAAAAAGAGCAGCGCAATAGAGGACTTAGTAGCTCGTGGAACTTGACATGAAATCATCAGCACGGAACAAATTCTCCCGACCCATTCAAATAATAAATGGGGTTCTAATTCCGTGGGGTTTATTTCGTTTCTATAAATAGTTGATTTTTTCATGGGGTTTGTTTGTAGACCCCAAACTCTGGATCACAGCCTATATCTAATATTAAAGTATCAACTTAAATTTTTATCAGAAATTAGCCCCAAAATACTCAGGACTAAACTTTATTTGTGCACAACTGTCCTTCAATCAATTGTCCTCTTTTAAACTATTCAGTAGAAAAACTTGTTCAAAAAACAATAAGCAGGAGAAACATTGAAACACATTTCAAACGATGCCTAACAAAACTCAAACTATTTAATTGAACAGAATCAAATAAAACTTGTGATTTGTAAAAAATACGCGAAAGGAAAAACGCAGTGTGTTACACTTTTACAAAAATAAGATATTTTAAAAAGAAAAACACAACCATTAAGATTCTTACGCTATGTTCTGAACAAAAAACAAACGGTTAATGGAGTTGAGTTCCAACTATTAGAAACAGTATCACATAATTTTTGCTTTTTATGACGTAATAGATTACTAAGTATTAATTCACAAAAATTCAAATGCAAATTAAAACCAATAATAGCCCCAGTTATCGCTATGCAGTCATTAACCGTTATTGTTGAAGTTTAAAACGCTATCTTGGAGAAAGAGAATGGAACAACGACAGAAAAGAAACAAAACCACTAGAGTCTGAAAATGCAGTTTCAAACAACACGCTGGGGGTCAGATTCGGTCTAGCATAAACTTTGGGAGTTCTTTGGGATTATAGAGGCGAATAAATTGGTGAACGAGTTGTCCAAGCGTACCAAAAAGTAAAATCCCCTGTATTCAAAAAACGCTGTTCCTTCAGCGGCTTTGGAGATGTCATCGGGTTTAGAATTAACGCCATAGGGCTTGATCAGTATATCCATTTTAAAGGCGAAAAATCAAATCACTCAAGTGAGCGGAAGAATATTCTAGAGCAAGTTATCAGAACTGTGTAAAAAATTGTACAAACACACGCACACGAAAAGAATTGCTCTTAACTTTGCATGACATTGACTAAAAGCGCCAATGGTCTTCATAAACCCAATCCTCATAAAGCGGTGGTCAGCTGTTTACGTGACTGTCCGAGGAAAAATCAGGTGAAAAAAGTATTGAGCACAATTTGCCTTCATTCATGACAGAAATGACCTAATTCCACATAACCTTTTTCTATAAGCAAACTTTCTAAATTCAAAAATTTCAATAAAAGCAATAAAAGCATAAGTGGTTCCCAAACTACTAAGTTTAGCAAACATACTTACAACTATGGTGGCGTGATAGCCGAGAGGTAAGGTGTGTGGGTCAAACGCCACGGATTGAGAGTTCAATTCCTTGCTTCCGAAAAGATGTCTGTGTGAGGATGAGCTCTTACTTAACCATAGATTGAAATTGACAATAGCCTGATCAATTTTGGCTGCAATGATAGTATCACGTGAAAGTTTCAGACGCAAAAAAAAGTGGCTATGGTCACCAAAAAGAGCAATGCTGCTCATATAAATATTAGTCCGAAATGTGGGTAATAATAAGAAAGAGGACAACTGAGAGCAGGCTACTGTAGGGCTGTCGCTGTTCCGCTGCGATTACGCAAGAACCACAGTTTCTATTAAAATTAAATATAGAAGCGCAATAGACTGGTGAGCCGTAGAATACAGATTGATACCAATCATGTTCCGATTATTCGCGATTCAAATC
Organism: Convolutriloba macropyga; assembly: GCF_964194025.1. Lineage (NCBI taxonomy): Eukaryota > Metazoa > Xenacoelomorpha > Acoela > Convolutidae > Convolutriloba > Convolutriloba macropyga. Next base: position 15,404,463 of record NC_134480.1, read on the forward strand.
AAACACACTCAAAAAGCTTAAATCCCTTTCTTCTTGTTCCGATAACAGAAGCGGCAGTTTTCATTTCAGTCGCGCTGCCTTATTATTAAGATCTTCCATTAAGGAAAAGTTCTTTATTGACAGTGGAAGACTTCAAATAAATTGTACATGACCTTAATGCTAGCAAAATTAAGAGTGGTTTGAATCATTTTTAATCAAAAATTGATTACGTAAGGCGTCTTAAAATTCAATTCCGCTGAGTGTAACAATTTCCAGGCACAAGAGAATTTGAAAAGGTGCACCAAATTTTCTGTTTTTAGTTTCCTGTGTGAAAAAAAAAATGCAACGAAAAGAGCGAGAGAAGACAAATATAAAAACCTAAGAGTATTGCAATATAGCATTGCTTAGCTTCCAGCTGAGCAGCTATGAAAATAACTTTAAAAAATATTATCAACTTTGGCATTTTTCTTAACACCAAATTACATTGAATTGTTCGTTCAGTCATGACACCGTGCTAAGTGAGAGCTCAAGTAACATAGCTTTAAAGAGAGCTTAAGTGTAGAAAGATTTTTTAAATGATCTCTCCACGAAGAAGTTTTCGATCTTTGTCGCTGCAAAATTGAATGTTTTGCAGAGCTGGTTGCTCGATTTCTGTCAAATATTTTTTTTATCTTCACGGGAAAAAGGTCTTTCTATAGACCAGAAAAACTGACAGGCCACACGAGCGACATCTGGTCGCAAAAAACAGCGTAGCTCAAGTTCAATTAGCAGCGCATAGTAGCTCGGTCTTCGCTTTTTATGATTCGAAGAGGGGTGTTGGTTTTCTTGAAGTTTTTTTAGCAGATGTACTATTCGTTCAGAAGGCGTTGTGACCTAAAAGCCAAAGTTATTAAAACTGCCGTGTGCAATTATTTTTCTGAGTGACTGAAGTTTTTTTATCATGCACTAAGTTCAATGAATGACTTTTTGCAGTCTCTTTGACAGAAAGCCGCATATAAACAAAATTTTAGGCGGTTTTGTTCATTAGGCCAAGTTTTTTATAATTTGGTTTTTGTATATTTTTAAAGGATGCTGTTTTGAAATGTAATCTCGAGAAAATGATATTACAGTATTTTTGAGAGAAGCATGCGTCTAAAATTCAAATTGGGCACAGTGTTATTTTTTATTTCGTTATTTTCGGCTTTTTCATTAATTTTTTTCATTTTCGGATCGGAAAAGGGACTTTTAGTTCAAAAATTAATGAAAAAAACATCTTTTTGATAACTTATGCTTCCATTTCTTCTTTATAACGTGAGTTGTTTTAGTTTTATAAAAATCTACATATGTTGAACCTAAGCTAATAAGATTTTAGCAATTTCTGTCAATTCTTCTGTTTTTGTTTGTATTTTGGTTTTGATTAAAGACAGCAGTCTTTTTGAGAACCATAAAGGATTTGAATTTAACTTTATTGATAGTTATATAATGGCGTTGACTCTTTGAAATTCATTTTAAAATATCTAGAGGTGCTATTTTAAAAAATTTGTGACATTTTTTTGCAAAACTATTCCATTTTCACATCTTCGAATTCTTCGTTTAAGTCAAATTTAAATATTATTAATCTATGCAGGAGGAAGACCGAAAATTTTCCCCAAGTAGCAAAAGTCATATAATGAAATGTATTTTTTTTTTCAATTTTGTTCTGTTTGATTTTTAACTTTCAAAAAGCAAGTAGTTTTTTTTGTTTATGTTTCATTCAATGTGTCCGTATTCTCAAAACTTTAGCTTGTATGATTCTATCGTTCTCCTAACGCCCATTGTTTTATTGGATCTACTTTGTGCAGTTGTTAAAAAATAAAGTTATATTGCCTATTACTTTGGAGATTAATTTTTGTCATTTCTTTGGTTTGCAAATGGTGCCATTTAATTAAATTCAGCACTGAGAGCTCGCCGGAATTCATTTTCCAAAAAAATTGGCTGATTAATACTTCTTGCTAAGCTCTGTGGTCTCGGTTTTGTTTTACCGTTAAATTTTTTTGGAATACAATTCGTTTATTTTTTCCGTTGCAATTTCTGCCGTTGTATATTTTGCCAATGCAACTTTTTGCCGTTGAACATAATTTTGCTGTTTGCAATTTTTCGCCTTGAAACAATATGCTGTTTCTTTTTTCTTTTCAGTGATTAGCTAACTTTTGCAACAGTAACAATTCTTTTTGTGTATCATATCTTCACCAAGACAGAACTAGATATCATCTTTGTCAAAATTGCATTGATTCCAAATCGATACATGTAGTGGTTTTCTGAATCCCGAATTTAAGTCTTTTCTTTTGAAAAATCCAGTTTCTAAGAAATTGTAAGAATTTTATCTGCCCAGTGATTTCAGATTTCACGATGCTTTTGGGTACGAGAATTGAGTGCGGAGTTACAGGCATCAAAAATTATTTAATGACAATTTTTAACCACGTCAGTTTTTCGAGCCTCGCAGTTATCCTAATATTATCGGTCACTTTTAACGTTAACAAATGTTTCTGGAAATTTGAAGTTTCGAGGTATTTCTCGTTGGGGAGGTAAAGAGTTAATGTTTGAGACAAAAGGTAATGCAGCTACATGTACGGTTTTTGTGTGAAGCTCTGATGCTTCGAGTCGCTTCCGGAATTCTGCAAGCTATGTGAGCGAGCAAAGAAACAGGAAGTTCACGTGGTGAATGAAATTTGAAATATTTATTCCAATCATCAAATTTGAAGAGCAAAGAGAAGAGAGTTGTTTCTTTGTAAACATCTTCTTCTGAAGGAGAGCAAAAACCAAAGGAGTGAAAACATTTCTGCTAAGCGAGTGATTTCGTTCAGGTGCTTCTTTTCACAGCTGTTTTTGTTTAGTTTAAGGTTTTTTATGTTGTCCAACAGGTTATTGTAGATAAAACTAATAGCATTCTGCTTGTTATGATACCTTTTAAGAGGTTTTTCTAAATTACGGGAATTTAACGCGAATTGGAAGGTTTTTAACTATTTCGCGGATTGTTAGCCTATTTTTGCAATTGTTGGCCCCTTTGTATCATATTTCGAAATAATTTGAAACTAATTTAAGCATCATGCTTGTGGGCTCTGTTTACTGCACGGATAAGTTTCTTTTGCCACAAATGTTTCTCTTTCTGATAAATTAATGTTTCTCTTTCAGGTAAATTTGACAATCAAATTCAGAAATTTTAAACTTTTTGCAATTTTCATTTTCTCTCATTTTCTTCAAAAACGGAGATGTTTGAGCTCATTTCCGCTTGGCTGATCTTTTGTTCTTAGAATACTAGTTTTCATTGCATGAAACGTTTCTTGTTTGTATATGTTGTACTTCTACTGTATGAAAAACTTAATTTTCCTAATTTTTCATGTAAATTTATTTTGGCAAAATATTCATTAGTTGATTGACATCAGATTGTTGTTTTCTCTGCATTGCTGCATTCTGCAAAGAGATTTTAATTGTTGTAAAAGCAGACTCTTTCGGGTGATATAACTTCGAGTCGTTTCCGGAATTCTCCCGGCTATATTTTGAGTTTCCTTTCCTTTCCGTCAAGTTCAAAGCACTTACCACTTGGAACGAACTCCAATGGTTTACCAATACCCTGTAACCAGCTTTTGCAACCAACTTTTTCAGATAGATATTCCATAACGAGACACTCCCCTACTTTTAAATAATATTGAGCTTACTTGTGCAATTTGGCGACAAAGGACAGACATATTATAAATATCAAATCGAATAATTATTCTTTTGGTGCCATTTCCGACTGCAAGGCACTCTTTGCATGTTTTAAAACACGTTTTGTGGAGTTCCAAAAAGTCCACTTTATTGTGGGATCGCTGGCTTTAAATGTCGAAAAAATTTGTTTTACAAATTAAATTTAAGGGTCAACACAAGACAGCATTACAATACAATTGTAAATTGCCACGATTAGATAATACAATTTTGCAATCAAATTGCAGTCCCATTTCATAAAATCCGAGAATAAAATTAAAAGAACAGAGTGAAATCAAGATTTTGAAAGATTGTACGAAAACAAAGAGCTTGGCAAAGACAAAGGTAAAGACAGTCTAATGAAACAGAAAATCTACAAAGTTTAGTTTGAGGAATTAAACACAAACTCTTCAACTACTAAATAATCAGTTTTGATTGGCTGGTTTTCGTCCTCTGCAACACAGCCGGCAGTACCAGTCCCCTCTGAAACAACAACCATTATTTATCGACCAGTCGTTTCAAGTTCCCAATTATGCCCTAAACTTCTGAATAAAAACAACGAATTAAGATGTTGCAAAGACAATCCACTGAACTGTTATAAGGTCAGAAATTTGCTGATTATCATAACTGCATGAATTTTCCAAAAAGCCAAAAGCCTATTCGGCAGAAAACTCTCACAATTCTGAGATCGAATCTTTTCTAACCATAACCCCCCCCCCCCCCCCCTCAATGGGCATATAACTTTTGATACTCCCCAAGCACACGTATTATTTTTGAATAGTATCGTGCTATTAGCTATTACTATATAACACATAAGTGGGGGTCATAAAAAACAATGGGTGCAGGGGGAATAATCCCAGAAAACAAACGACTGATTCCCTAAGTTCAACTGCAGTAAAAAAGCAGCAAACAATTTAGTGTAATTTCTCATTTGATTTGTTGCGTGCAAAATTCTCAGATGAAAATTAGCTTTACGTCAAAACAAACAAAAATTCTCGAACTAACAAAGACACTGATAAATTAAAGATCAAAAACCTATAATGTTTCCTATATAACCAAATCTAGAACCAAAAACAGAAAAAACGGATCTATTCTGTCCCCCCAGTGTTTTTTACGCCCCCCAGTAACAAACTTTATGTTGTTATATAGCACGTTACTATGTAAAAAAATAGCACGTGCGGCTGGGGGCGTAAAAAATATAAGCAAACAAAGCTTGGGGGGGGAGACAGAATAGATCCGAAAACGTACTCTGGTTTTGGAATGAGAGGCGGAATAAGGCAAGCACAGTGAAACACCCTTGGACACTTTGCACACTCCAGGTCTATGTTTCCATTGAAACAAAGGAAACAGCGCTGATCTCTCATCCACCATTTCTTGTCCACCAAAACACCCTCACTTGACACAGGAATGCTTCCCTTCACTCTGTTAGCACTACTTCCATGGATTGAATCACCATTGCCGCTTGTCACCTCGCTTGGCTTCCCAGTAGTCCGTGCTGCAGATTGATATGATGACAATGATGCTAAATTTTGTTTAATTCCATCCGTTGCATCAATACCCAAATCATGCGCGAAACCAAACCCGGTGCAATTAATGGGTAAATTATTCGATACTTTCATTTTGTCAGAATCGTCTTGAGAAGCCGCTCGTCCACTGCAAAATTGCAAATTGGAAACACTTTGTGGGGAAAAACCATCTTTTTTGATTGTTAGAATCTCAGCTTTATTAAGACCATCGCCAATTTGTAACTCATTAACGTTTTTCGACGTTTCTTCATTTTGCATTCCTTCATTCTCGTGATTATCCAGCGTTATAACATCGATTTCGTTTCTCAGATTTTTTCTTCGACTAAACCAATCGGTTTTTTCTGTTGAGGTGTCGTTGCTAATTTTAACAGATTTCAACACAATTAAATCATCGGTATCTTCTTTTGCGATCTCAGATTCACATTTCAAGTAATGACTGTGGATCGGAGTTCGTTTTAAACCCCTATCAGGATCTTCTGTATCTTGAGTACTATTTTCTTGGTCTAATTTCAGCTGCAATTGGTCGCCTAGCTGCTCCTCGGGCATCTCTAGCTCGTCGACGTTCTCATCTGTAACTGAATTGGTGGAAAATTCGATAACAGCAACTGTATTGATTTCGTGCGTCGACTCATCATCATCTCCTAATTGTATTGAATTTAGTGCAGACTTAGATTCAAGCATTGCTTCATCTTCGGCGATCTCAACAACCGAATCAGCAAGTTTTGTATTGTCTGATCGTTCGACACGAGAACCACTTTCATTTTGGTCAAAACCTGACGCCACATTGCTGCTGTTGGCTATTTCTAATGAATCTTGATCTCTACTGGCTACAATTGATGGCTCAGAATTGTTTGTGGCTACATTTAATAGATCAGAACTGCTATTGTCTACATTTGATGTATCTTGATAGCCATTGGTTACTGTTGATGGATCTTGATTGTTATTAGCTACATTTGAAGGATCTTGAATGCTATTGGCTACATTTGAAGGATCTTGATCGCTATTGGCTACATCTGAAGAATCTAGATTGCTATTGGCTACATTTGCTGGATCTCGATTGCCATTGGCTACATTTAACGGTTCCTGATTGCTTTCCACTACATTTGATGGCGATCGATCTGATAATGATGATGATGACGACGACATAATTGAAACCGAAGACGAACAAGAACTTGAAACTTCGTCCGAACAATTATCGACCTGTTCACAGTTTGAATTTGAAATTTCGTTTACTTTGCTATCTATAAACTTAACGAAGGCATCGTTGTCTTTTGCACCGCCCTTATCAGAACTGCCTTTCATATCTATATCCGAAACCAAGCTGGGCGTTTCCTCATCCGATATGGCCACGAATTCGATGTTCTTTCTGCGTTTTGTTTTTGATTTAGAAACAGAATCGTTTTTCTCATCTGATGAATTTGACACATTAGCAGTGGGGTTCAGTGCTTGGTCCTTTTCGTTTTTGTGTGGAATCGGCGTCGTAGAAGTGTTTGACTGCTTCCGTTTGCCTAGAGGACTCTCCATAAGAGTGAACCTAAAAGCATTCAGGCTGCGTTCCTTATACTTTATTAGCGTTTAACATCACGTGACAAGAAGTAAATTTTTAGGTGGAATTTCTATGGGGCAGCTTGGAACTTCAAGTGGAATCACTCCACCTGAAATTACTATCAAAATCAATGATCCTCCTTGTTTAACTTTTTTTGCTATTTGTGTTTGTAAATGATACCTGTCAGCTACGCTCGAATGATAGTTTCACCAAAATAAACCATAGCATTAAATTAATGTTGTTGCTTGAATTCTCAGCTATTGCTGAAGGGATTTTCTCCCGAGTTAAATCCTAAGACATTATCCCTTTATTTCTGCATGTTGGACAACCATTCCAGAGATCATTCCTGAACTTTATTGAATTATTCAACAGTTAGTGCGCGCTTTAAAGGCGTATTCAGTTTAACAAGAAAATCACTTCTGAACAATTTGAAGATGCATTTAGCTGTTTAATTTCACTGACTTCGAAAAAAGCTTCAATTCGAAAAACTTCTCAAGAATTAGAGGAGCTTTAGGATGCTACCACTTCTGCATCTCTTGAAAAAGGCAACGTTAGCCCAAAATCAGATTTCCGGACACTATAACAGCGAAAAGGGCTGTTGAGACCCGCTAGTCTAACACCAAAGAAAAAACAGCCATACAAAAAAATGATATTCAAATTTCAATAACTAAGGTCTTCCAAGTAGAAAAGCTTAAAATTAAATTGCTTCCGTTACTAATTTCAACTAATTTCAATGAAAATTTACATTCTCAATTTAGATTGAGAAAGTGACTGCATTATTCATATTATTGAGTGAGGAGTCATGAGTTCCTGAACATTTTTAACACGATTAACCTAAATACACATACAGAATGCAATGACAGATGACAAATCGGAGTCAAATTCCGCTGCAGAGAATAGAAGTCACAAAAAATTGATCTAACTTAGCTTGTGACCAAACGGTCTAACAAAAAAGAGGAAAACAAACAAAACAGCAGGACGAGTCCTGGAAAAACTTCAAAAGATTGTTCACTGGCCAAACGAAAACCAGACACGAAAAGTTGAGGAACAACCGCGAAAAGCATTTTAAAAACAATACAATAATAAAAAAGATTAAATACACGCTAAGTTGCCGCACGTGAAAAAAAGACAACTATTAGGAAAAAAATTGTCCAAAAATTAGAGTGACGAAGTTTCACGCCGAAATACCGCGCACTTTCGGTTTTGGCCTATTAAAAGTACCAATCAAATTTTACTTCAAATGAGGGAACAGAGACAAAAAACAGCGCCTAAAAAGAAAAGTTCCTAATTGCAAAAAACGCAATGAGACCCATTATTTTCTCGGTATCGCTTCACGGAAAATAAAAAATTTTGGTTTTTAATAATACCAAGGCTATTATGAATTGTAGTTGCTATTCCCATGAACTTCAGAGTTTGGAACCAGAAACAAAACATGGGCAAAGTGCATTAATCGAGCAGATGCTTTTGCCAATTGAGCGTCCTGTAACACCTTAAAATAACAATGAATTCAAGTTCACATAAATTGAAGCAGACAACTTTTTCTCAATGGAAAAAAATTGAAAAAACATCATCTGCATATAATTAATAATATTTACAAAAAATTCAAAAAACTTGAGCAAAATTTGTTTCAGATAAAGAACCAATCCTGGCCCCATCGTTTGATTTCTTTTCATTTATTGTTTTTTTAAGATTATCTTGACACATCAAATAATCACCGCAGATAAAAGTTAACTTATGCGCGTCGAATTATGTGTCAATTATATTAACAAAGTGTCGAATTATACAAAACTCATTAAACCATGTAATCTCACAAAATTGAAAACTTTGAAAATTACGCAAAAATAGCTAGTTAAAAAGTCCTCTCCACTTTAGAAAGCCGTGAAAGAAAAAGCTTCCAGCCATTTTCTCACACTGCTTTGAAATTGAAGTAGACACCTTTCACAATACGAAACCAGTAGCTTCTTTTCATCACTTCTTTTTTGGCTAAATCAAAATCATCACTTAACTTTATCTAAAATCATCAAATGAGTGAACCGATATGGTGGAAAAAAAGAGCGCCTTAAAAAAATAAATTGAAGTATTTCTATAGAAAAAAACCTAATGAGACTAATGTTAGCTCCCTGATTCTTCACGGCCATTCGAGAAAGAATCGACTATCTACCCTTAGTTCCTGACTCAAATAAAGGAGTTTGGAACCAAACAAAACCACAACGAAGGATATTAAACGATCTGATGCGAGTTCCCACCCAATACATCTAAAACTAACAAGAAAAGCTCATATAAATGGAAGCTTCAGCAAAAGTTTATCAATGAAAAACACTTATTGCACATTCAGTTGCTTGATAAAATCATCTTGAGATCGGCAAATGATCGTTAACATTTACAAATCTAAGCAATTAAATTTTTCACACTCAAAGCACAACCCTGGTCTCACCTTTTGATTCCAAATTATTTTAAACGGTGTTCAGGATTAGCCGGCACAGAGTCCATATTTCAATGAGTTATCTCGAGCCATCATAGATCGCTTCCAGAATAAGGACACGAAATATCAAAAATTGGACCAATTATCACGAAATATCAAAAATTGTATTTAACTATTTGCTAAAATCGACTTGATCATCAGTGGAGTGTCAAAACCGGATATTTGGAACTCATCCAAGGTATTGAATTATAAAAACTGCATTTTACAAACTCAACTAGAAAAACGGTTACCAGTCAATGAGAACACATGCACACTCAGCGACATATTAAGAATGGGATAAAATAATCTTTCGGCATCAATTTACTGATAAAAAGCAATTTTCTGATGATTTAAAACAGACTCCAATCTCCAGTTTTCGACGACAAAGATCTCAGCTAGTGAAATACCTAACCATTTAACGCAAACATTTTAGATAAAAGAATTTTAGATAAACAATGAATAAAAAATTGTCTACGGAATTTTCTCCATTCAATTGAAGCTATCAATAGATTCCTTATTCCAGAAAAAAAACGAAAAAAAACAGCACACAAAATACACTAAGCACTTTGAACAGATCTAAGTTGTAGGATTAAGTCAAAAGAAATTTGTTCCAAGAACAAGTAAAAAAAATCAAATTTGCATTTTCTCTAAAAACAACACACGTCAAAGATTTAAATCCATTGAAATTAATCTAAACTTAAGTACATTCAGTCAGTACTTAAGTTCAGTCATAACTCGACTTATAAAAAGAGTTGCTCAAAGCGCAATATTTCAAAACTTGAAGACCACATAGTTTTTTTTAAAACCTCACGTTGTGAAAGCTAAACTTATTCCGTGAAAGGAAACCCTTAAAATGAGAATATCAATTATTAGTTAATATTAGGTCGAAAAAAGAAAACAATTTTTGGATAAGTTACCTTCTGGGCGCTGTTATATTCCGTTTTGGTCTCTCTTTGGCAATGATAGACAGCACCTTTCCTGCGCTCGTTTTTCTATTCGACTTTTCACTACTCAAATCCGCTCGACTTTCTGATCCATCCGTTTTCGTTTTATTTTCACACAAGTTTTCTGATTTTGATTTTACAACAGGGGTTTTAAGGCAATTGTTATCATCAATTTTGTCGCAACCTGAGATTTTGTTTTCGACACTTTCTTCGTCTTGTGGAGAGATAAAATCATCCTTTAATCCTTCTGTTTTCCCATTTTTTCTATCTTTTGTCACTTGATACCACTTAAGCTTCTGCCTGTACGGAGAGAAAATTTTGCGCCGCTTACGTTTTCTTTTCGCTCCAGTTGACCAAGCAACACTTCCGTCCGAACATTCTATAACTTCGGTATCCGTCTCAACACACAGTTCCGAGCATGAAATCCTTTTCAAAGGTCGCAGAGTCATTGAGTCAATGGACTGTCGTCGATTTATAGAACTCCTGATGGTTGCCAAAGACTTGCTGTCTTCCTCAGGACTTCCTCCAAGGTCACTTTTTTTCGATTCGCTATCATCACTTGAGCTAGATTCCGTAGTAGTACTTACAGTTGATCTTAAGTAATCGTCCTTATTGATCTTGACCACTAAACGCGCATTGCTCTCAGTGAAATTGACGGAGTGCCGATTGTCCAAAGATTCGTCATTTTCAGTCCCATTATGTTCAATAACTTCAGTCGTATTCGCTTTGCTAGACGAAAAACTATCAGCAATGATTTCGCAGTTTTGGTCATCAGAAACATTAGAAACGTCACTTTTAGTCAGTGATAATCGGTCCGAAGATTCCGAATCAGCATTGCTACACGTTTCAGTCAACTTTTTGGATGCATTTTGAAACCCTAAATCTGTTCTAGTTTTGGGACTTGGAGCCGAGATACGTTCCTGGCAGCCTGAGATGTTTATTTGCCCAACACATTTTTCTAGCAGTTTCGTTACAAGGTAGAACTCCAATTCCGTGTCTGAATCCACCGAGTTATCTAAGATATGTTTGTCGATTCTGAGGTTGATACAATACTGGGCTGATGACTTATAAGAAGCTAGCATGTTTTACACAATTACGTAACAATAAACAAACACCCACAATTACGTAACAACTTTATCACGCGAAGCGCATTCTTCTAAGCACAAAGACTTCACCGCACACTTAATAACACAAAGCACCTGAAACAAACTTAGCTGTAGAACTCATGGATGATAAATAACAAAACACCAATTTCCATGGTATTGAACTGTTAACTTAAAAACAAACCCTGTTTTTCATCCAGCAGGAAATTACACCCTTTAATATCATACAGAAAAACCTTCATTGCTTGAAAGTTTAGGGAAATAGTGTAGCCGGAAGCATTATTTTCTAGTGCCATCGACTGAAAGACGGATGCGTACCTCAATTTACCTCAAAACAAGCTAACAATGAATTGTGGCAAAAGCTGATTTAATTGTTTTTGAGAATTAAATTTCAACGCAAAACAACAAAGCGAAAGAACAATGCAGATAATTAGGAATTGAGATTGATTCAAATACGATCTTCCAAAATCAACTTCTTTCGAAGTTCTTTTGAAAATGGCAATGACCAGACGGCCAATATACATTAAATGTCATTAAATACCACTTGAATTACTATTAATGTTGCACAGATCTTTGGTACTCTCACATTTAGCGCACCTCTTTTCAAAATCTTAACACTTCATCAATACAGGATAAACCGACAGATAAATTTGGTAATCAAAGTACATTACACGAAAAAAAAAAATGCAAGGTCAAGAAATCTTTTGATAAAATCGGACATTTTAACAGCAGATGATTTGCGATTCACTCAAATGAGCGTTTCGAAGATAAGATATTTTACATGAACTGCATTTCGTGCAGATAACTTTTTTCTGGGTGAGCAATGCCTTGATGAGAAAACTTGCAGAACAGAACAACTTAATAATTTAAAAGCATCAAAAGTTCTCTGAAACAGAAAAACCACACAGAATGGAATACACTATGGTACCAAAAAGCTACGTACAGCATGATTTATGCTTCTAAAGCATGATTCGTGCTTCATAAGCATGATCTGCGCTAAGGCGTGAAAAAAGGTGCGAAATTTAGAAGTTTTAAGAGAAATTTCATTTTCACTTTCTCCACTTAAACAAAAAAGATGGTTTTGTTCTTTTCTTAAACAAAAAAGATGGTTTTGTCCGTTTTGTTCTTTCACCGTTTGAAAAGTTGTTACGCTACGAAATGTCGGATTTTCATGGTCTAAATTACAAAAGCAACTTAATTTGAAATCAAGATCCAGTTCACAGTATGCATACAAACGTTACTTGAAAAATAACAGTTTCGAGGCCCAAAAATCGAGCGGAAGACCCCCAAAATTGTCAAAAAATCAGAGAAAAACTTAGTTATCAATGTTATTTTTACTGATGAAAGAGGGTGCGCATCTCCAGCGATGGAATTGTCAGAGTTATTCGAAGAAATGGAGCGATATTTCTTTGAAAAAATGAGTTCGGACAAACGATCACTTATGTTTTGGGGCGCAATACAATCAAATGGACGGAAATTGCTTGGAAACAAGCTAATAATCGCCATCAGTTATTAGAAACAATTTTTCAATAATTATTTGAAAAAACTTAATGTTTTTCTTGGACATTATTTTTCAACAAGAGAGCGCTCCTGTGCATCAATCAAAGATTATCGGCAAATTTTTCCAAAAAAAAAACGAGTGGAAGGTACTCGAATGGCCAGCATACAGTCCAGATCTGAATCCTATCGAAAATTTGTGGGCGATTTTGAAGCAACGATTACGAAAACAGACAGTTTTTTGGGAAAATTTAGAAAAGGCGTATGAAATTTGGAATGAAAGTGACGCAGATGTCGTAAAAAACCTGTATCAAAACTAAACAAACCGTCTACTAGACGTTTAAAAAGCTAAAGGTGTAATGACGCGTTGTTAGAGAACAAAATTTTACTCAAAAAGGTTATATTATTTGATGTTTGTATTGCTTTTCAAAAATCTTTAGGTGTACATAGCTTTTTGTTACCATAGTGTACCTCCTAAATACCAAAAATCTCAGACAAAAAGGATGTTAAAACAGCATCTGCTCCCGCAATTTAAAGTTGTATCACTCGAAAGAAACATTTATGTTTAGCAGAACCTTTAAATTTGATTTCAAATATTGTACAGGAGAAATAGAATGTATAAAAAATATCTGATTTGAAAATTTTAACCCTGGTTATGAATTCCGTAGAAATCATGAAGTATCCACTTAATATTACCCGGAACTAAGAAGGACTATACTGAACAAAATACAATTTAGGAACGAAGCGAACGAAGGGATGAAAATGAGCAACCAAATAGAAAACCTAATTTTCCGCAAGTCATGTTTTTGATTTCTCACAGAGTCGCAACGACAGGCAATTGCCCAACTCATAGACTGTCCACATCAAATAAATCAAAACAAAAAAATTAAATGATCAGTACCTACATATGGCAAAATTTTAGCAATTGAAAGTTTATTCCACCGATAAATAAAAATTCTTATTAATGAACCGTAACACCATTTTATTTACATTTGGATGTCAATCCATTATCATATGTACGGCTATTAATATCGCGCCTTTGGTTTTTAAAAATTTTCGGTCGATTTGCCTTTTCTGTTGAAAGATGAAAAAAAATATTAAATGAAACTTATTTGCAGTTCTGCAGGGAGAATTTTTATTTCAAGAATTACATCTTTTGCTGTGTAAATTTAGTATAAGCAAGCAAAAATCAATACCATAAATAGAAGAACAATAGTTTAGCTAAGGAGCTTTGAAGGCTAAGTGAGAATTAGAATTAAAAAGGAAACAGATTAACCGCGCTGCTCACAAGCCTGCTCATTCACATAAACTGCAGAACATTCACATCAACTGATTATAAATGCGGATGAGACTACAAAACAAATAATGCAAAACTCAATACGTCAAGTTAATTCAGTCAGACATTTGTGTAGAAAATTAAAAACGCAATAATTGCATCCAACATTGATTGAGAAAAACTAAAAAAAATGGCCATCCTTTCTGCAATAACTGTTAATGATTTCATTCATAGTATTTCCCCTATATATAAAGCACTTAAACCAGCTTTTACTTTCGGAAATAATCTCTACTGCTAAATACGAAGCTTTATATCACCGGGCTATTCTTTTACTAAATGAGCTGGATGAAATCAAAACTACATTTAAAAGGCATAATGGAGACCAGTTGAAGACCATTGAAAAAGATCATCAAGCCGCAAAATAGAATGTTGACAACTCTGGTTTAAAATGAAGAGCATAGCCAAAGTAAAAAAAGGCGATTCAATGAGATTCTCATTTCCAACACTCTAATTTCAAATCAAACTTTTGACATTTGGTATAACTAAGCAAACTTTAACGCCATCAATAGACTAAGGCAAAAGGTTTACTATAGGCTAACAAAGGAGCTTTAAAATAATATTATAAAGGTCAAATAAGATTTAGAATCAAAACGGATACAGATTAAACTTGCTGTTCATGTGGCTGCCCGTAGGAAACTGTGGAACATTCAGATCAACTGATTATAACTGCGGATGAGAGTACAAAATAAATAATGCAAAACTCAATACGTCAAGTTAATTCAGTCAGAGATTTGTGTAGAAAATTAAAAACGCAATAATTGCATCCAACATTGTTTGAGAAAAACTAAAAAAAAGTGTCCATTCTTTCTGCAATAACTGTTAATGATTTCATTCATAGTATTTCCCCTATAAATAAAGCACTTAAACCTGCTTTTACTTTCGGAAATAATCTCTACTGCTAAATACGAAGCTTTATATCACCGGGCTATTCTTTTACTAAATGCGAATACGAGCTGGATGAAATCAAAACTACCTTTAATAAGCATAATGGAGACCAGTTGAAGACCATTTAAAAAGATCATCAAGCCGCAAAATAGAATGTTGACAACTCTGGTTTAAAATGAAGAGCATAGCCAAAGTAAAAAAAAAGGCGATTCAATGAGATTCTCATTTCCAACAATCTAATTTCAAATCAAACTTTTGACATTTGGTATAAATAAGCAGTTTAATGCCATCAATAAACTAAGGCTAACAGGCAAAAGGTTTACTATAGGCTAACAAAGGAGCTTTAAAATAAAATTATAAGCCCAAATGAGATTTAGAATCAAAAAGGATACAGATTAAACTTGCTGCCCGCAGGAAACTGTGGAACATTCAGATCAACTGATTATAACTGCGGATGAGAGTACAAGTTAAAACATGAGGCTTGGAAATGCGCGTTCACACAAGGCTCCAATCCCGCTAAACCACATTTTCTTACTTAATTGTCTATCAAATGAGGAAGAAATCGAAATATTCAAATATTTTTCGAAATCATTAGTGCAACAATTTAAGAAATGCTTCAAGCTCAAGGCCGATGAAAAACATGAGACAAGAAAAAGAACCAAAATAAAGACAGAAACAGGCATTAGTTACAACAAAAAACGTGTTTTTTCCATTTTTCTATTTTAAAAAACCTATAAACTTCTGATGAAATAGCTTCAAATACAAATTAAACAAACAAATTGACTTGCGCTTCAACGTAAAAGCAGAAAAAACAAAAGGCCAAAGTTCAAAAAGACGCTCAAAACCCCTAGCTATCAACTGAAATCAATAAAGGGCTTCATACATACTTCCATAGGAAGCACTTGAAGCCTGTCAATATGCACATGATCATGCGACTTGACAAACACAGGCAAAAAATTCAATTAAATTTTGCCAGAAAACGGTATCGAAACCTTCAAAATCATTATCGACTCACAAAAAAAATCAATACAATCAACCGAACCTTCACTTACAGCGATTAATGTTAAATTGAGTTGTCATTGAAGTGATAATTGGACAAGACAGCAGAAAAATAAAAATGTCTCAAAAAAAGTTAGAAAAAATACTCGTATCAAATTCAAAAACCATTAATTAATTGATAACACAGCCAAGAACAGTACATTCTATTTCACTTGAAAAAAAATTCGACATCTTTTTGATGCGACCTCTACTAATCAAGAGAAAACAAAGTCAATTCTTTTAATAAGAAAAAGCTTATAAAAAAAAACTTTATAAAAAAAATTATGAAATGTGGATAATTATCGTGCTGTATTAACAAAAACCATTAGGTATCAACAAAAATTATTCGACAGTTTGTTTAATAGCTCCCAAAAGAACAATACAACCTTTCATTAATTCGACTCAGTCATAAGACCACAAAAAGAACAAAAAGGCTGGCAAAACTTTGTCGGAGCCTTAAAAACCACGAGTTTCACTCAGGATACATGATATCTGTTCATTGTGCCTCAATAACATTAATGGGACCTCTCATTGATTTAACATCCACATAGAAACAGAATTGTCTGTAATTGGGATGACAAAGGCAAAAAATAGTTTGAAGTCTTTAAAATACAATCCGAACTTCTTTCATTGCAAAAATCAAAGATAAGACCAAACTGGGTCTTTATGTTGCTCCACAACTGCTACAAAACGTCATTGATCCAAAAGATATTTTGGCGACTGAAAATCTTAATATATAAAAAACAATCATTTTTCATAAATATCAAATTATCAAAAGTCCGCAAATTTCTTAGTTCCAGAAAACTTCTCTAGGAACCGGAGGTTAAAAAGGGACTCATCTTAATGGACAAAGATTAAGTCAGCAAATTTGTGTCTGCAGAACCTGTCAATTTGGAAATAGTGTGCTAAAGAAGCATATTTAAAGTCATTTTTCATGATAAATGAAAAAACACTGAATGTCTAAAGCTTTACACATAATTTTAGCCAATAGAGTCGGTTCAAAAAATCAGCAGCTCTCTATTATCTTAAAAAGCAAAACCAATAAGGCTATCGCTAGAAATTTTAACATATCTTTAGCCAAATTGATCACAACTTTGGAAAAAATTACGAAAAATGTGAACAAAACAACGGAAGTTAGCCTTGCATTCACAAAACTTTAAACCTCCGTAACTATCAGAAAAATTTTAGAAAAAAAACTTTTAAATTGCTGACGAATTTTCTCGTTGCAGCACTCACAACTACGATGAATGCGTCGATCGGCGAAAATTGACTGCACAAAAAAAACCATTTGAGTACATAGCTCCTTCATAATAGACACTTGGAGCTCAGTTGGAAACCATTTAAAGAGAACATATAATAGCCGCAACATTTAACTGCTCAAAGCTCTCGTTAAAACAGCATATCCAGAGTAAAAAAGCCGATTCAATAAATGAGATTCTGATTTCAAACTCTATCTACTTTCAAATCAAATTTTAAAGGCTAAAGGCGTTGAAGAAGCAGCCGTATAATTAACTATCTCTATTGCATACCAATTAGTTTATATTCTAAAGTTTATTATTCTAAAGAGAATGGAGAAATCATTTTATTTGGAGAAGGCAAGTAGACATTTTAGTCAATGTGTTGTAAAATTGCAAATGAAGAATTGCACCTTTAGAGTTTAAAAAAACTACCAATTTAAAAGTTAAATTTCAAAGGCAGGGTAGAATGCATTTAGTATCAAAGAACACCATTATCAGTCACAAGTAACGTCATTCATCTGCGCGTTCGCATTACCACTACATATCACCTACCTTGAAACTAATTCAAAATACAGAAGAACATGTCACAAAAATTAAATTCATAAATGTGAAACTAAAGTGCTGAACAAATTTTTCTCAAAAACGGGTGTTTTCTCAGGTTGTACTTCTACGTTTAAGCTCAAAAAGACGGGTCTTTTAAACTTGGCACTCAATTTCTTGCACAGATTTTGATGAAATGGGTCCAGCAGATTGCCCATGAGGGTAGAACTGGTTATGGCATCCAGACTAGACCCACCACCCGATGTCATTTTTGCTGTATTTAAAGCCAGGGTTAGAGAATCGAGAGAGTTGGATGCGTCGCCGATCCAAATGAACATGCTGGAACTCAGGTCAAGCAGGTAACAATTGAAGTGGACATTTTCAGAAGCAAAACTGAACTGTTTTGTGTCAAATGAAGGTTTCAGTTGAACCATGGCTAAACTGAAAGATTTAGTTATTCCGTGATTGAAATTCGTACAAACTTTTACATTTAAAAACACATACATTTACATGTGCCGTTCAGTTTATTTATCAGGGAGCATGTATGAAAAATAATTCTTATTTGTCCACTGCTAATTGAAAATTCTTATTTCCTCATTACGCCGTGATGACTGTTCCCCTACATATATTTTTTCACAACATAAACAGTTCCTATTATATTGAAATGATTATATCGATAGAATTATTATATCGATTATGATTATAAAGTTAAGGCGTAAACATAACGGAGATGGTTCTACTTCTTTTTCAACTTGCTTCATTAAACCCCCATATTTTAATCATGACTTTTTACCCGTGCATCATTTCACACCTCAAAATTATTATCCCAAAACCTTTTCCCTGAAACCAACTTATCCTGAACTTTGATTATTAACCCCAAATTTTACCCGTACCCTAAGTATCTTTAATTTCGAAATCTAATTCAGCCAATTATATAAAGACTGAAAACTGGGGTGAACATTTGCCCACATACAGCAATCGGTTTCGTAATCGCCACGTAACTCTTTAATAAAGAAATTCAAGAAATCGCTAATCGAGAAATTGGAGAAAGCTTATTGAAGCTGTTGTCACCAGTGCCCCTAAAATCGGGTGAAATGATAGCGAGGTTAATTAATCTGTTTAATGATAGGGGTGGTGAAACTAAAAGGGGTGAAAAGCGGGACCCAACCGTCGCCATGATTTAACAATGACTTATCACCCACTTCAGACCTCAAAAAACTTTGAGTTTTAAAAAAAAAACAATGGTTAACTAAAACCAACACCAAGATCGAAAATCCAATGAAAATATTCAAAATTACTACTACTCAAAATTAAAACCAAGAGCCCGCAGTAGTATTCGTCCTTTGTTTCGATTTGACTTTGAGAATTCATTAAAAAATAATATTTAGAAATTGATATCCACCGAATTTTGGTTGCAGACCCTTAAGTCATTTGTTCAAAAACAAACTTGGCAACGAGGTTAACAAAGATTTTCAGAACGCAAGCTGACGAAGTCCAAATAAATATTAACCCAGACAAAAATTTGAATAATTTGTCAAGTAAAAACAAAAATGTCTCTTTAGAAATTTAGTTGTTCTTATTATTGCCCAAGAAAAACAGAATCTTATCAGATTTACAAGTATCAGATTAATAACGTTAGCCATAAATCAAAATTCCCAGAGTGAACGCAAAATAGTAGAACATATAAAGCCAAAATCTAAAAACGACGATGAAAGACTATTAAATGTCGGAACTATCGGTAACAAACAAATCGGAAGGCCGTTGGTTTGCACTTGCCACAAATAACAATACAACTAGGCAGCTGAGAGTTAGATGTTTAGAAAAAACAAAAGGTTTCCTCCCAATTTTTTTCTATTTACTACAATTCTAATGTTAGAATTTTAACAACTTAAAATAATTTTGAAGTAAGGCCATTTCTGGTCGTGTCTTCAAACATGTAGATAGATAAACAGATTTATTTAGCTTTTTCGTATAAATACAATAAAGCAAGAATGATCAACGGGGACATCAAGTTCCTCTTTTCCGATCAACCTCTCATAATGGTAGCACAAGACAATAGTACTTTGCAGAAGACAAGATAGTAAAACACATGGCAGAACCTGAAAAAAAATTATGGAAGATCTATTATTTGTAGTGGTTGCCATAAACATATTCAATTTCAGAAATATTCCAGATATAAGAATATTTCAATTTCTGACAAATATCAGAGAAGTTGTTCCTACTACAATTTCTAATTATCAGGTAACACTCCAATTAATCTAAGAATACTATACAGCTAATTATGTTTTCGAAACATAACATTACAAAACTTAATACATTGATGTCCATTTAGAGATTTGAGAACAAAATTGAGCAGTTCATATGAAAGCGATTCGTAAACAGAGAGCATTATATTGTATTGTTTATAAACAGGTCACTGCAACTGTACCGCTTTTTTCGGAAGTGTATTATTTTCAAAATTTTCTTTAATCGAAAAATGTGAAGAAAGAGTGAAGAAAATTTGCAACACCCGCAGAGAAGTATGCCATATTGAATTACACAATTTACATTTGTTTTGTAATAGTTTAATTATTTACTTCTGGGGATATAGTGTCTGAGTTTCAAAATAATTCCACACTGCTTGCTAAGCTTTTTTACGAATAGGAAATGTGAGTTTCAAAAGTTGAGTCAATTTTGAGTCCAAATGCATACCGAGATATTTAAATGAAAAATCAATTTTTACATATTGGTTATTTAAACCGACGCCTGGGTTCACATTATCCATCTTAATGTTCACTAGAATTGTTTTTCGAGATTTATAAAAAGCATGTTTCCAGTTAACCAATTATTTATGTTTTCAAGATCTGATGCTACGTCTTTAATAGAACAACCATTAGCTTCAATATTAGTATAATCTGCAAAAAAAACATCTTTAACATATGAGGGGGCAGGTCTCAAGACTTTTCCCAAGATACGATTCAAACCAACACGGACACGTTCCTCGTATACCGTATAATTCTCGATTAATTATTAAGTCACGATTTATTGTATCAAACGCTTTTTTGAGGTCTAGGAATAAACTTATGTTTTTCTTCTGATTTTGGCGTATTGTTTCTGTTAGTTGAACCAATTCAAAAATGGTGCAGTGTTCTGTTATAAAATCAAACTTGTTAATATACAGTAGATTAAAACATTCGATAAATGAATACAGTCGGTTGTACATGATTCTTCTGAAAATTTTGATCCGTACAATTATAACGATATTTGTCAAAAATTATTTTCATCATTTTTGGGAGCCTTCTTTATGGAGCGGGAAAACCTTGGCATTCGACAGTGCATCAGGAAAACGCGGGTACTGAATGGAAGATTTATTAAGTACTTTAAGTACTCTGCTGTTACCGAACCAGAAGTTTCAATAAAAACAACGCTGGGATTGTCATCCCCTGACAATGACTTGTTGTCTAAGCCTTAAAAAATTTTCAGAATTTCAGACGAATTTGTTTGATATAAAAACATGCAATACATGTTGCATTATCTACTTGACTGGGTTCCTCGACATATTTTTTTTGACAACTGAAAGAATAGGAGAAACCTCCGATGCATCTGTTTTTCCTTTGAGTACATTATAAAGTTTGTACGTATGTCTTGAATTGTAAGACAAAACTACTCGTTCGTTATCTTTCAAATAACGATTCAAGTCAACGAAATTTTTCCACTAGCTCCGTTACTCTCGTTGGATTGGCGCAAAAAAATTGAAAACCGTTAGCAGCGATGCTATTTAAATACGCATCTACCACAAGGTTTTTGCTCTCAACGTCACTGTTAAAGTCAACACAAATTATTAATAGGGTAATTGGATTGATTTCATTTTTTTAAGAAATTTATCAAGAGTTTCTATAAGGTCGCTTTGTGTCGTGGAAGGTTATATAAAGACATGAGTTTGAAGTTGAAATTTTGCCTTTTAAGTACAACGCTTCATTAAAAGAATTGGGAATTTCTTTCACAATGTTTAAGGTATTATTACATAGAATCATAACTCCAGCGCCTGTTTTTATTGCCCAGTTATTAAAGTCAGGTATAACATAATTTGACGACTTGTCATTTTCACTTAAATGTTTCACTCAGGCATAGAATATCTGGCTTAGATATAAAACTTGAAATTAAAGCTCCTAGTTCTGAGAAGACCGTACGATTCTTTGAAGAATATTAAAAATATGGTTAGAATCGAGGATTTTGAAAAAATTCATTGCAAAATAAAAAAGATTCTGGAATATTCTGGAGTTTGGAATATTCATTCCAAATATGCATTCATCTCAAAATAAAAGGATCTTGGAATATTCATGTTGGAGTTTTCATTCTCTCTTTATTTGATAAATACATTTTTCGTGATTTAAAAGACAAGTGTTTACCTAAAATTACTGAAGTTTTGTCTTTTTGGATTGAAAGGATAAAAAAAGTTCTGCTCGCTCATTTTCTTGTTTCAAAGGTTGTCAGCTAGATTTTCTTTGCAAAATACAGATCAAGGGAATCTGGTGGAACAAAGCAAGTCCCGAGCGGGAGCTAAACACAAATAGATGAATAATTTTTTTAGGATATCGCTCATGTATGTATGCATTGTATGTAACAAGAAAAAAATCCGAAATTGTATCTAGGATTCCTGATACAAATTCTCAGTATTTTAGAACTATAGTATACTTTATATCGTCCGTCACAGAGTGACAAAAAACCATAAGAAAAAGATGTGTTGGTAAATCAACGTAACATATTAAGTTAGAAATTTTTATATATCTCGTCAATTGAATCAGTAATCTCTTGGAAACATCGTTAGTTTGACTGGTATCATTGGCCCTGTTAGAGCAATTCTATGCAGATTTGTCGCTTCTATTTATTTCATTTTATGATAACTGGCCATATTTTTTCGCCATACGAACTCACACGAACCGTCTTGTTTCTTTCCTTTTGCAATCTGATTATTGCCTTGGGGGGTTCTGCAGATTTAACTCACGATTTTTATTATCTAGCGATTACAGCATTCCCTTAGCGAAATCATTCTGTTCTCACTAAATAAAACACTTGGAAACGTTTAAATTCTATCTAACAAAACAAAGAGTCAGTCAAAAATGTACAGAGTATATTTTCAATGATAGTATGGTGGTTTCTGCAAAACAATTCCATATTCAGCAAGAGCATTGTTCAAATCATCCATCGTTAGAGTCATCTCATTGGAGTTCTGCCTCGAAGCTCCCCCTCCTCCTCCACCACCAGCTGAACTTCCCCCACTTCTCATTTTACTGTAATTGAGCGCATCAGTTGCGATATCTGAGATGAAGGGTGTTTCCTTTCATCACGAGTAAAAAACACGTTTGACAAACATAGATTATCACAAACCAGCCAAGCTCAATAACTTAACTCAGTGTAATTACTAAATTTTGAAGAAACAATTATCAAAGACTGGTGCCAGCCAAATAAAAAAAATTGGGGTCTTTGCCTTTATAGTGACCTATCACGGTAATCATGCCATAATGGGGGGCCATATAATTTCGTGGAGTGGGGCACAATGGTAAAGACCCAAAAAATGTTTTGCAGATGAGTTCGATTTATAAAAACCCATGTTAAAATTGGAAAACGAGTTTTAAAACCTGGTTTTGCGTTTGGTATTTCATGCAAACCTCCCAATATTTTGGTTACAAATCGAACTCATCTGCTTGTTCTTCAGAGATTACAAAGATCCGAAAATAACACGAAGAACATCTTGACAGGCCACATACTTAACTAAACGTGGTTAATCTTGCCAAGATACTTGTTATTTCAAGTTCTTCGCAAGATATTAAAAGTTTTGCATGAGATGTCATCAATATCATGCATCAAGGTGTACCAAATTTTGATTCACTGGCAACTAACTATTTTGGGTTTTGCTTTGATAAAGATTTGTACAGCCTGATCAAAGGTAAAACTAGTTAATAAAATTAATGCGCAATTAAAATGGGGTGAAAATTGGCGCGATTGTTTATTTTTTTGTGATTTATTGTGTCTCTGTATTTTCTGTTTGTTTGTTTGATTGATTAGAGGGTAGACAGAAAAACAAATTTGCATTATATCATATCTGTTCGCTTAATTATATTGAATCAATATTGCAAAACACACCGTTGATTAAGAAAAAATTTTCTATTCGTGCAAAAAGGAAACACTTCCCTGAAATAAACTTCTGCGCTGCTAACGATACCAATTTCACCAATCGTGCGTCATCGCTCTGAAAACCCGCCTTCCGAAGATAGTAAAGCGCTATAGCATCAGGAATTACACAGTTGGCATTGTCTAGTTGCATTACGAAATCTAATAGTGGTTGCGTATTTTCCGGTAGTAATGGATCTGTCGAGGTCGGATTATCATCGGGTGTGACATTTGAATGTTGAAATTGAGCACCAGTGTTTGAAACATTGCTACTGTTGAAATCGCTGGATGTGTTGTTAAGACCACTGCCGCTACTGTTCCCAGATATTTGGGATGAATTGAAGCTGCTATCCATCACAAAATCTGAAATATTTTGAATTTTTAATCCGTACGCCATTGAAGGGTGAACAAACAAAACAGTCCCAAGAAGCAAATTATCAAAATATTCATATGATTGTACAAATGCATATAATTGTACACTATTAAACTAATATGGAGCCGAGTACAACACTTTTTTTTTGCTAATTTATGTATTTTTAGTCAAGTTTTCAGTTTGATCTTAATTCATATCAATTGAAAAAAATAAAGTCAAGTTCGGGAGCAAAACGAGTGCAGGCAACTACTATAATGCAAATTATATAATGTTCTTCACGTCTGGAACGAAATAACACGCAACTATGCCTATTAACTCAAATATGCATCTTCTCTTCACTTCAAACTGGAAATTTCCAAATATCTGCGAAAGCATGATTGTGTGCCCGACACCATCATTCAAGCATAACCGACTAACTTGCGACAAATTTCTCTTGAACCACTGGCGGAGGCTTCATTCCACAGTTACTTGCTTATGTCGTGTTGGGGTAGGACTGTAGATTTTAAGCGGCAAGTTTGCTAAAGGTCGTCATTAGAGGATATGATACACCACTTTGTTTGACTTTCAGTAGTAAATTGCGAGTTCAGCCGTTTAAAAATAAAAATGAGGGAACAATTTAGATCACTCAAAACTCATTCAAGGACGTTGAATTTAACGCAAGGACCTCAAGTTCACTACATTTTTCCACAATTCTTTGAGTAATTATTTCAAACTAATCTTGTTGATTGCCCAATTATCTGGGAAAAAATTTAGGTGATTCAAGAGCAACGCTATCCTCCATGGACATAACTGTTTTGGTCGTATGTCAGTTATCCGCACGTCAAATTGTATACATGTATTTTGTAAATTAATACATTAATTTGAAGTGCGGATAAGTGACACACGACCCAAACAGTTATGTCCTCAGAAGATGTCGTTGCTTTTGCCTCATAGTTTTTTACAACCAGATAATCGTGAGTAGTCAACAAGATTTTAAATTGAAAATTTTGAAATAATTATTCAACGAAGTGGGGGAAAATATACTGACGTGTCCTTACATTTTTGCTTGACCGTTTTTGACTTCTCAATATGTGAATATAAATTTTTCTTCAAATTCAAACATACCCGGCAGATTGCCGGAAAATAGCCGCCGTTGATTCCAATAAGCAAGATTGGGATTGAACGAATAGAATATATTGAAAAAAAAGATTTTTGTACAAAAATATTTTTTAAGACCGATTTATTTTGATGGCATTTCGTAGTTGAACATACTTCTGTTTCTTAGAGAGAGGCTACATGGGGCTACTATCAACACCAATAAGCATTAGAGGTGATAACTAAGACTTATAGGAACGACGTTCAAATAGCGGGCATCTAAAATTGGGCTTTATGGGTTTATCCCGTTTCTATTTCTGACTTCAATTTTTTATACCGACTCTGTTGATTTTGAATTGCTTTGCTTAGCAACTGATGTTCAAATTCACTTTTAGCAGAATGAGAGAAGAGAGAAACTAGCCTAGAGAAGTCAAAAAGATTTCACGCAAAATGTAGAAAAAGCGGCAAAATGGTAAAGCGAAAAAAAGTTTGACGAAGTAAAAAAAAATACGAGCGCAATAATAGCTGGCTGAGAAGATGAGGGCGGCTATTAATAAAAACAAACTCCGACAAACAGAGTTCTACTTTAACCACAAACAAACACATTACTAAGTTGAATGATTCACATTTCGTTTGCGATAAAATATCAAATGTTTCGTCCAGAAATCTTTTTGAACGCTTTCTAGACAACATCTATGCACCATTAAGGCACATACATCCCCTTTAGTATACTTTGTCGGAAAGTTGCCAGAAAAATGCAAAACAGAAAGTCGATTTATTGCGCGTGGGGAAAAAATGCTGTAAGAAAAACTTCTAGTAAAATCTGTCTTACTTTAAAAACCACAATGAAACCAAAATTAGCCTGATTATAAATTGGGTGCTACTAAGATACAAAAATATTCAAAGTAGTTGCATAATAGAGGGATAAAATCAACAAAATTAATTTATTTAAAGGAAACAAGTAGACAATAAGAGAAAAAAGCACAGTTAAGTAATAATTTTTTTATTTACCGGAAACAATTATTTTTAAATCCATGCAAGCCATTAGCTACAAAAAGAAATAACTAAATAGGTTCGTTAACTAGTCCAAAGAAAGTCGTTGAGACCTGTAATTGTCCACAATATGTCTTCCGTCCAGAAAAACGTCAGACAGACAAAAATCAAAAAAATTAATTTACTATTTATGCGAAAAACCCGTGTCCAAGTCAGTAAATTCAAAACAAATACTTTAAAAACCTTAAATTTTGTACACTTGCACTTTACCTTGAGGACAATTAAGCCAAATTTGACCTTTATTTAACAAGACTAGGAAACAAATGGCAAAAGATGAACAAAAATGCAAGTTGAAAAGTCTTTTTTTTCTGAAAACAAATGCTTTAAAAGTCATGAAGCCATCAGCTATCTACTCAAATCAGAATATTGGCTAATTTATTCGTCCATAAAAACCTAAGAAGGCCTGTCATTATCCAGGAAAGTTCGTATGATAAAAAAGCCAAAGTAAACACTGTAATTAAAGACAAATGTGAAAAATTCAATTAAGTTCTTCGAGAAAGGGGTGCCGAAGCCATTTCAACCATAACCTATGCCTTTAAAGACTTTAATATGTTCAATTGTGTCTTAATTTGAAGGTCAATGATGTAATATATCAGCTTTCAATAACATGATAATGTGATAAAACGAGAAAACAAACGTGAAAAAGGGGCCAAAACTTAATAACAAAAAAAAATTGAAAATTAGTAGCATCAAAGCCAAAAATCCAAAAATTAACAAGTACTACCGCAAAAAAGAATTCAAATTCATTTCAATAGAAAAAAGAGGAAGAAGAAGCATTCTTTCTTTGCTGACACTAAGCTACAAGTTGACCAAATTAGGAGAAAAATAGTGGCAAATTTCAAGACATTGTTCAGTTAAAACCAAACATTTTTAAAAGTCAAAACGACCATAATCTTTCGAGTAAATGAAAAAGATACATTAAACTGAAACTATTTAGGAAGCCATTTGGACCTATCAACAGTGAGCTTTGATGTGAATTGTTCTATTCTTCAATTAACATAAAAAAGCTCGATTTTATTTTTTAAAAAAAGACCGACTGATCACAATCCTAATTATTTTTTCGATCGTATCAGTCCAAGATTGCACCAAATCCAGTCCCGCTAATGCTGTGCGTCCATTTAGAACACTCAATTGTTTCGAATGGTTCAGATCTATGTAATTTGTTAATTAAAAGATCAAATATAAATGCTGCGTTCTTGATAATCATAGAGTAAAGTTAGCAAGAAAAACGGCAAAATTTTGATTCTAGACTACTCTCAATGTAGCTAACAAAGATTTTGTTTGTTGTTTTTTGGGTGTGTACTTCCGGCAAAGTTAATCAAACTGAACTAAAGAAGCTTATTTCGGGCAATTTTTGATGAAAAAGGCTGAAGTTTGAAATATTTCGCCAAAGTTTTTGCCAGAAAAATTCAATCAAAATAGTCAACAATACTTTTTTGTCTCTAAAAGTAAAATCAACAGTACTATTGTTAACAATTTTCACAATTTTTAGAAAAAAACTGACAAAATTGTAGGCGAAATTCCGGAAAATGTGAATAAAAACAACAGAATTCACACTATTCTTTCAAAAGTTTAAACCTCGATAACTTCCTGTAAAAAAAAACGAAATTCAAAAAATCTTTTAGTTCCATATTCTACACTGGACGGGCTTTTTAATGATTCCACTCACAAATCTCTACGATGAATAATATCGATCGGTCAAAATTGTCTGAACAAAAAAATCCAGCTGAGTATATAGTTCCTCCCCCTCAAGAGGAGTCGGAACAATTTACCAAGATTGTTTAATGAGACGTCTAAAGAATTTACTCGACTGACATCATTTGATAACAATCCTAGTAATGTTAACCACTTTAAATAATTTCCTCCAGCTAAGAGGTACCACCTTACCCTAAATAACAGGAAGATGTGTAGAGCCATTAAAAATTAAGAAACTCTAATCAGTCAAATCTATGCTCGCAATATTGGCGTAAGGAAAAGTGCAATTATTGGTAATATGACCTCCTTGAAACCAAAAGAGATTGACCATTTGGATCAAAATCTGAGTGATTTTTAGTTGTGATTTTTGATCAGTATAATCATTTCGAAGTGTTAGACAATCTCTTTGGGTCTGAAGGAAGTCATATTACCATTACTAATGTATTCCGACAGATCTGTTTACGGGTGAAAGCATTGCCTCACCATGTTACCGCCAAGCTAAAAAGTCATCTTATTTAATCTGTATTCAATTAAATTGGACAAATAATTACAAACAGTCAATCTTACAAAGAGGAACTAAAAGAGGGTCTTTCCCATTATAGCCCACCCCCCCCCACCTTAGTGTCAGACAGCCCCAATCATGGTAAAAAAATACCACAATTGGGGTATAATTTCATGGGGGGGCTATGATGGAAAAGACCCCTAAAATCTATGTCAAAGAAAATTTATAGTCTTCGATTAAACTTCACAGACGCCACGTCAACTATAATCTCCACCACAAACGGAAACGCGCTACAAAATCCGAAAATCCACCAGAACTCAGAACAAGCATAGGAGTCGATCAGATAATAAACAAGCGCCACCGAAGCCGCAAAGTGAGCCCCGACTGAAATCAAATTCTGGCTCTGAACAAACATTGATAGCCCAAACATGAAGGAAATTAACTCGAGCACACAGAATGCGAGGGCTAAGCTCAACCCGACAATGAACTCTACATCTTTGTCGTCGTACTCGCTGTCAGTGTAATCTAAAGGCAGGCACGCTTTGATAGTCGGATCGCGAGCCCATAACATTGTTGAGAGAATCGTAAGATGAGAAACAAGGACAAGAAACCTTGCCGGGATAAGTCCGTTTAACCTCATATTGTAAAATAAAATTCACTATAAAAGATCGGAACAAATTGAGAGACCCAAAATCGTATTTTGATGGTTTTCTTAAGACGAAGAATATATATACAGGTATTAATATACCAACGTTGAAAACAGAAAAATTAAATAAAGAAAACTGAAGCGTGTACAATATGAAAAACGCACGTGTATAGAATCGTCAATGTTGAGTATTAAACCTTTGAAAATACTGCACGATGCTATAACAATACAATTCCAACCATACAATTAGAATCAAAACGAAAAATTATCTTTCTATCAGACTGTTTTGGCCAGTAGCTTTTATATGTTTTTAAGCAATATCTTCTATATTTGAATCGATTGAGCAGAAGTTCAAATCACACAATTCCGAACGTGATTGAATCTTGATTTTGAATTAGTATTTTTGTTTAAAAAGCCTGTATGAACGAAAAAGGTACGCTTAACCAGGTGTTGAGCAGTTTATAACAAGTGTTAATTATTACTCTTGTTGGTTATTTTATTTCTCAACCTTACATGAGTGTTTGTTTACTTATTACTTTGATCTGTTTCCTTTCACCCAGTGAACAATATGATTAGTTCGTAAGTTTGTTAAGACTATGGCAAGGTTTTGCATAAAACAATGTAATAAAACAATTTTATCCAAATAAAAGGTGATGTACAAGCTATTTAGACTCCGGACTCCTCCCCCCCCCCCCAAAAAAAACGGAGGAAAACTTACTAAGGACAATATAATTTTCAGGCCCCAATAGCACGCGCTATATTATCATAACAAGGACACTTAAGTGCCATGAAGATTGTTGTATAAAGTATAATTTCATTTATAGATAATAACGGAGAAAGGACCTATACACCCCCTCCCCCGGTAAAATGTAACTAACGCAGAAGCAAGAAGGGAAAAGATAGGATTTAGAATGAATGAGTCTTTCCCCCCCTTTCTAGTCATAGCCCCCCCCCCCCCCCCCCCCCCCCTCGCGCTCATTGGTCGTTATATCGTCTAGTCCCCCAATTCCCGAAAAATATCATAACGGGTGAAAGATTTCAATATATCACATTATGTATAAAACATACAATGCATATAATAAACTGAGAAGGAAACAGGTCCAGATACTGCGAATCATTGAAACATGACAGAGACAGCTCTGGAACAACAAAGAGATTCCATCTCTAGAGACAAATCAGACTCCCAGGGACCCCCCAAGAGGACGCCGAGTGTCAGTGACAAAGTCCAGGAGAGAAAAGTAAACAACTCCAGTTCAATTTTATTTTACAATTACTTCTTGTAGGTTTTTTCCCCAATTGTAACCCTTTGATTGGTAATAAAATCTTTCTTGTGACATTCATGGGGAATGTGAGTTAAACCTGCTAAGTTTTTTCAAGTCTTTTCTATGTAACTTCATTTTTTTTCTTAAGAAATAAATTTTTCCCAAAACGTTAACCATACTTGATACAAAAAATATTAGAAAATCATGCAATCATTTATCAATAATCAATTCAACTAATGAATGTGCCTTTTCTTCTTAGAGGTAAAAATGACTTCTAAGTTGCTATTTAAAAAGATACGCTCTTGTTGAGAAACTAAAAACTCACGTTTTAAATACACGTACAATTCTTACTGACCGCAGACATTAGTATATTAAACATCTCCCCAGTACGTTATGCAACCCCCAGTTACAACGCACGTGCCATTCCATAGTAAATCATTATGTAAAAAATTGGCACGAGCTTCTGGGGGTGCAAATAATATGCACCCACTAAGCTGGGGGCAGAAACGGAAGATACCCATAACTTCTATCCAGCAGTTAATTTTTTATAAGCGAGTGTGATGCTTAACAATATGCGAGACTGCCTGATCCTATTTGACTACCTCATCAAGACCGAAGATTTAATGCCAAAAAGTAAACTACAGATGTAAAATCATATTCTAGGCTAGAGTGGTTGCGGCCTTCTTATTCAACGTCAAAAATGCAAAATCAGACATAGCTCTAATAAAATATTTTATCAAGGTAAACAAACAGGAAATCACCAAAGCCCGAACGCAGTAGTAAATTTTATCTGGTCTCTTGCTAGTCACCTTCAACACATCTCGAAAACTATTGGGCCTTGATAGGAGTTAAACCCATTCCCTCTTGCAACTTTTACTTAGCATAATACCGAAAAGAATTGCTTGAAAGCATGAGGCTCAAAACTTGCAAAATTAGGCACAAAACTTGCACGCCGAACCAATTTCAGATAAAAACAAACTTTTAGTTAGTCAAATCTGTGTCTGCGTACTGAGTATGGATCCTAGGAGCGGTTGTCCGCTCGTAGTCCTGCCGCGTAGAGGCGTCCCTACTTGAGAACCTTTAGTTAGTCAAACATTCGAGGCTCGCTATTGTCTTCAATGGTTAAGACACGAAAGGGTCTTTAACTTTTCTACTGTTATTTGAACAATTGTAATTGAGTAAACCATAATTTCACGTACTTAGACGTTTTTCTATGAATTAATGCATTCCTCAATAATAAGTGCCAATTAAAGCAGGCCATAGAGTGAAGCTAAGTAAGAAAGACTGTGTCGTGCAATAGTTAAGAAGTAATGAGTGAAAAATAGTTATTCGAATAACAAAACGCGTAAAAAGAAACCAAACCAAAAAATTTACAAACTTAAGTGAAACAATTTATATTCCCTAAGCATTTACTCAACTTATCTTTAAATGATAGGAATAAGTAACCAAAATTGCTGAAAAAGTTTTGCGTAAAAACGGAGACTGCTTTTACAGTTTAAGACGTTGCCTAAATTAAGAACTCAGAAAAAATCTAGCTAATAGGATAACTTCCTACTCTCTTCATCCATGTACAAAAAAATGAACACAAAAAGTTCAATTCACCGACAAACAATCTAAGAAAAACAATCATTGCCTATACCGAAGCAACTACTGAGCGCGCGCACCAAAAGCCTTATATGAGAGCACAATTTTGCCTTCTATCTTTAAAATTTGCCATTTCAAAATGAGCTGAACCAAAACCGGCATTACAAAAATTAAGCAAAATTTTCCCGCAATTAGAGTGGGATCATAATATAGTTACACCCCTTTACGCACTCAAAAGTGGGGAAAATTTCAGTAAGCACAACGCTAAAGGTGAGTTTTTAGAACTCACGAAGTGAGAAAATTTTCAACAAACGCAACAGTAAAGGATAGTTCTCAGACGTTTTTTTAATGTATCACAACTTTGCTCCTCATGGATGTACCAGAAATAGCTGTTCCAAGTCTTGAACCCATTGATAAAAAATTCAGTTCGTCCTCCGATGGCTGTCTTGTGTGTGGTCACACGCAGCAACTATTTTTTTCCTTTCAGGAGTTGAGACTCCTGAAATTGAATATTATAATCTAAATACTTTGTATGGAACTGAATTTTAAAGAAGATTAGGCTGAATTCTGAATATTGAGCTGAAGATTGTGCTGAATTTTAAACAAACAAACAACGTAAACAATGACTTTAGGTAAATACTTTGGGTCTTCTAATTAATCAGTTTGACTTTTTATCCTTCAAACCGAGTAAGAAATTGTGAGAATGAG
This sequence comes from Convolutriloba macropyga, assembly GCF_964194025.1. Lineage (NCBI taxonomy): Eukaryota > Metazoa > Xenacoelomorpha > Acoela > Convolutidae > Convolutriloba > Convolutriloba macropyga. Next base: position 15,437,302 of record NC_134480.1, read on the forward strand.
CTGGGTCATTTGTGATAACAAACAATTATATACAACTAAAAACCAAGTCACTCACTGCGAGCAAAAAATTTGGAAAAAAAATTTGAATGGAACATTATTTCTCAACGGTTATGGACGAAAAGAGAAATAATCATTTTTTCGATAAAACCCACTAAAACGCAAATAATATTAATAGCTCTCCACAGCAAATCAAATCAAATATTAAAAAAAAAATACATTTAATACGAAAAGTTGAAAACTGGGAAAACAAATTAGTATCAACCTTTTATAAGATTAGTTCAGTATCTGGAGAATAATTCTGACCCACATTCATGATTGTGAAATTTCAGAATGTGAGTAGACCAACTTCGGGAGCCGAACGAGCCAGTCTATCCAGAGGAAGCCAAAAAAGCAAACGCCAGCACAGCGACAATCCAGAGAGCCCAGGTGAACATCCAGAAAACGATGAAGACGCCCATTTGAGTGGTGATCAAACCGGGGGTGAAGGGGATGGTGAGGAACGAAGCTTGAGTGGTATGCAACCCCATATTGAGCTTTTCGATCCAGACAAAGAATACGACACAGACCTCGAAGTTGAGGGTAAATTGCTCCTATTCATGTCAAACAAACAAGATCGGGTTTTTCCAGTTATAGACCTTTTATCTTCGTGGGCATAGAGCCTATAGCCCCCTTCACCATTTCCGTAACCTTACCCAAGTGAGGCAAACTTTGATTTCATAGGCCAAACAATCTGGCCAAATAAAGGGGTCTTTCCCATTATAGCCCCCCGCTTAAAGGTAAGATTACTATACCCCCAATCATGGTAATTATACCATAATGGGGGGCTACAATTTCATGGGGGGCTGTAATGGGAGACTCCAAATAAAGTACACCAGAAAATAGGATCTTGAGTGACCCCCGAATAAAGACCAGAAAATCGGCTGTGTTCACTGGAATATCGGATGAATGGTCGGGTTGCACTGCACTCAAAATCTCCGCAGCCACAACCTTTCCCCCTCCCTCCCTGAGAGCCGAGCCTAGTTTTTACTAGACTGTTTCAGAGAGCAAAGAAACCTTTGACCGTAACTGGGAGGAGATCTACATGGAGGCATGCAAGAGGTACACAGTAGTGCCTGCATCCTACTTCACTCGCAACATGAAGAGGGAGACCCTGATCATGAGGCATCACGGTCTCGGGGCCAAAGGAGCACAAGCGATTGCAGTTGCCCTCGTGGTACGCATTAATATAAATTGAAACATTTAAACGGTCCACGCAATTTTTGGAGGAACATACACTGTTCAATTTTTGTTGACATACTTTTGTAGGCTTGGCTTTAAAACGACTAACAGCGATTAGCAGCTGGTGGGGTTTTTTGAGCTCTGATATGCAAAGCAGCAGACTCTGAGCCTTTCAGTTCCTTTCAAAAGGTCACATGAATTTTGGGATATCTTCAGGTTAAACCTAACTGCTCTTTTCAAAACTTAAATTGTATTTAAACTTCAGTCATTATTCATTGCTAAGCTTTCGGCTCTTTTTTTGACTGGTTACTTAGCTATTGGAATACACATCATGCCTTGTTCATTTTCAGATCCATCTAAGAATCATCAATATCCGTTAGCTAAAAAAAACAACAAAAATGAATTGTTTGTTGTTATTTCAGACGAACACGCGTGTGACCAAGCTGGACTTGAGTGACAACCACATTGGGGAGGGAGGCACACTGGCCATTGCTGAAATGCTTAAGGAAAACTTCTACATCGCTGATTTGGTAACATAACATGGCAATACATTAAATAAATTTCACTAAAAACCTACATCAATTTAATAATGATCTTATTGATAAGAACAATTTTTCAGAAAATGACTAAAATGAACAAGAACTTAAAAAAACCGACGAAAATGGGATTTATATTAGGATAACCACAAAAACGACCATTTCGTTTTGAGTTCGCCATACTCGGTAAAAGCGATAATAGTTTCATAAGCAAAAACTACGAAGATAAGGTAGGAACAACAAAAAAAACAAAATTTCTAACAAAGTGTCCATTTTTATCAAGATACTTGATATTAATAATAGTTATGAATAGGAAATTAAAAATTCCAACTACTGAGTTGTGTTTCAGTCGCTGGCGGACAATGCAATAGGTGAGGTTGGGATGATGGCTATGAGTGAAATCATGAAGAGCAATCCCTCCCTCACTAATGTCACCCTCTCAGGCTGTGAACTGGATGATAGCATGTCACACATAATCGGAGACGCCATCGAGGCAAGTTCTAACAGCAAAAATGGACATTTTTCCATCCCACGGTTTAAAATAACCAGTTATTATTATAAGGGTTTGTTGATAGCTAGTACCTAATCTTATTAGGCCGTACATATCATTAACAGTGCAAAACACAAATTAGCTTACACAAAGGCTAATGGAAACAAACATTTTGCCAAAAAAATTCTCGGCAGACAAAGATTTGTATAGAAGATCTGATTTTGAAAAATAATTTCTTCAAATTTTCGAGCAGCCATATCGTGACTAAGACACCATAAGACGGCTTCTGTTTCAGAAAATGCAAAAGGTGGAGGTGCTGGACTTGAGTCATAACAAACTGGGCGACAAATCGGCGGAGGCCATTGCAAAGGGAATCAGTGAGTCCATGTCTCTCAGGACTCTTGACCTAAGCTGGAACAATTTCAGACCCAAGGGAATCGTCACCCTAGCAAAGGGAATCAAGGTATATTAACCTGAACTTTGAAGATCAAACTTTGACTAGTAAACAGCTGGCTAGAACACTCGATCTTTCATGAGAACATCATTCATCTTAATCTGTAAAATAAATTACCACCGATTCCTCTAGTGATAGGAGAGAGTATCATTAGCGCTATCTGTTTTCAAAAAAACTTTACTGTATACTATTGTAGACCACTTGTATACTATTTAGGTACGAAACTATTATGGCACCGGGTATAGTTGAAGAAAGGCAAACTAATGTGTGACACATTGGAAAAAGTTCTCTCAACTTTTAAGCCAGATCATACAAATAAAGAAACCGGCGTTACTTTTCAAGCAGCCCTGTTACGCAGTAATTTCTCAAGAACCAATTAAAGAGATTTGAAAGAACGAAAATTGTCTTTAAATGTAGTATAACCGAATTGATGAACGCAATAAGCAGAAAACAAAAATTCAAAACGTGCTCTTTCTTTTACACTAAAAACCAAATAATGCTTCAACATCTAGTGTACGCAAGAACTTGCCTTGATAATGAATCAATTTCAATGCGACTCGCAAGTATTGGCGTATAACGATTGCGAGTCAAAATTTGTTTCAATGCTCATTAGAGACCTATAGGTAAAAAACGCAGATGCTAATTGTTTAAATTTGTTTAAATCACTTCTCCATTTTAAAAAATGAAAACTGAAAGAAGAAAATTATACCGTAATCGAAAATCATGTTACCGAAGATAGCAATTCTGAAAAATGCAAACTAATTTAAGTACTGGCGAAAAAGATACGCATAAACCAAATAACGTTGGAAGAAATGCTCTCAAGCGACAGGTGGGGCAATGGAGGGGTTCGAATCTGCGCCTTCCAGGATAACTGTCTCGGACCTTTACAACTAAGCTATACGTGCTTTCCACTATCCTTGCTAAAAATCGCTTCAGCTTAGCAAAACAGATAGTTTCTGAACAAGAGCAATTTAGATCAAGCAAAAACTAAACCCAGCGTTTAAAAGTCACCCGAGAAGTGAATCCGAAAGAATGTCCGTCAAGCAAAACAGTGAGGAAAAAACTGCCAAGCATAAAAAAAGACACGTTTACAGCAATGCTTCACAATTTGTTCGAGAGCAATTAAAACTAACAGACTAATGTCGGACAAATTCTACCGAGGTGGGAGGTGAGGGGGCGGGTTGCTCAGAAACGTTATTAAAGGCAACTGCGGTCAGGTTTTCACGCATTTCTATTGAATTAATTAAAGCAACAAAATTTTGATTCATTTTGATGTTTTCGGTTCTAATTAACGCTATAAGACTGCAACTGACTTAGTTTACACTTTGAACAATATACCAAACTGTACTAAAGCTAAAGAGGAAAACCTAAAGCTTACACATGGCCTAAAATTCCAAAGAAAAACAATTTTCTGATTTCAGCAAGCGTACTCGATGACCAAGTGCAACCTTTCTTGGAACGGTGTTGAGAACGAGGGAGCTTTGGCAATCGCAGACGCCATCAAGAGTACTGACATCTTGAAAGAGATAGATGTTACAAATACACGAATCAACACAGAAGCAGCTGTCAACTTAGCAAAAGGACTCGCTGTCAATGAGACACTTATGATTCTCAAGGTAACAAACAATTCCTTTTCTTGGAATTTGGCACATTGCTCGTCTCGCATTAATGATTTGCATTTTAATACGAGCGACAATTTATTATTTGTATTAGGTAGTTACGCAGAGAACAAAAAAACAATCAGAAAATGAAATACAAAAATCTCCGCATAAATACTCGTGCACAATTTAACCGTAATTGTTATCCAAGTAGGTAGTGCGGTTCAATATTTTCGGATCTTGTTAGTCAAGAGATCGAGAGGGACAAAAATCACATCAAAATTGGATATTTGAGTCATCGTTTTGCAAAAAACTGAACTGCGAAATTGAAATAGAAAAAAGCTAAATTGTAAATATTCTTTCACACTGTAACTGTTGCCAGGCAAAGCACGTTTCTGTTGAATTCACTTATCGTGTGAGTAATTGGTATTTAATAATTGTTCAAGGCTTCCTTTGAATTTGACCGCAACTTAACCTCAACCCCTTTTGGGCATTTTAGATGGGTAAGAACCCAATGGAAAGTGCTGGGTGCTATGGAGTGATCACACAGGTGATGTTAAATGCCAACTCAAAACTACAGGAGATATACTTTGATGTGAGTTGAAATAACACAACTACTTCTCACTTCTCCATCTACTAGCCACGCAAAAAATCATTTTTCACTCACCTAATCCTCGGCCAAGTAAAAACATGTTATTTTATGCGAAAGATACGATTGTCAAAAACATTTTTTTGCTTCAAAACACTTTTCGTTTTTTGAAAAAATGAAAATTAATAATTTCAAATTAAAATTTCGCTAGCCGCGGAGATTTGACATCAATTAAGTTATCAAAGTTACTTTAGTGTATTTTGCCCGATTCTAATAAAAAATGTGACAGCTTGGAACGCACGATCATCATAAACTTTGGTTTTTAGGATATCTTGGTAAACAAGGACTTCGATGAACAGCTAGCCAAACTTCATGAGATCCACCCCAGCATCCAAGTATTCGCAGGTGGCCACGAGGAAGAGAGACGAAAGAAGGCCCCTGCGTATTTGGATCATCCACTGCTCAAAATCAAAAAGTACTGCCAAGAGAAGGAGATTAATCTTCTTGAACTCTATCAACAAGCTGACAAAGAACAGACACTCAACATCAGCAAGGACGAGTTCCGCTCCGTCTTACAGGTCAGTTGATTAATTATGTCAGTAAAATCCGTTATTGAATTGATGAAAAAGCAAGAATATACCCATTTGCACAATTTCGTTTGATTTTATTAATTGGCAGCAACAGCTAGTAGCTCGAAAGGCACCTTTTTGTAACTTTAAGCGATACTGGGTTCAATTGCAACTCACGTCAGATTGGCAGTAATTTTTTAAATCAATTTTGGCCATAACTTGTTTCGCTGGCTAATAATAATTCTCATCCCTTTTTTTATCTATCTGGCGCTCTATGCTGTAATGTTACAAAGAAAACAATTCTCAGATCAGTAACCAAAAATGAAACAGACCAAAAATGAAGGCCAAAATCTCCAACAGTATCCTCAGTCGACGTTGAAGATTCGTTGCAAGATGATTAGAAATGGTTCAACTGTAGAAAATTACTGTTACGTGGACTGCTGCTTTGAATGAACGAATTGATTCGGCAAATAGATCAACTGATGAAAACAAGCGCCCGACCTCAATTCTGGAGCAAAATTGAAACCGAGAGAAGCCTTGTGGAGTTCAAAGTTTTTTTTTCAAATAGGAAACAAAGGTTCATAATGAAGTCTGAAGATTATGAGTGGCAACCTGCCATTCATGGCAATCGGGAAAGATTGTACTTGGTGCTTTTCACCATAAAAATCAACTCTATCGTACCGGTCCTTGGTTTGCCCATAATGCGAAATCATTTAGAGACAAACAATTCAGCAAGACGAATAAATATCAGTTACGACATTCACTCGCATCAGTCAGTTGAATAGCAACCGTACAATTGTCAAAATGACACCCCGGACAAAACCAAGTGTATATTAGTCTATTACTATTCGACGTATCGAGTTATTAGTTGATTGCAGCGAGGCCGAATTCCCAGTGAGAATATTGATAACAAGTGTCCATTAACAATAGTCAACTGTCCGATAATGAAGTCTGCTATTGCACAGTTGACGCGACAGACAGCAAATATAATAATTTTGGGCGAAAAGTTGGTCGAACGTACAAAAAATTGCAGAACAAAAGACCACAAGGACTAAAATAATTGCCACAAACTTTTATGTTTCAATTGAATTCACAATTCGTATAAACCATCATAAAACTTTTTTAATTCTAGGACACGGGAATTGGTCTGACGGATGAAGAAATGGCAACTATCACAGTTCAGCTTGATCGAGACATGACTGGTTTCATCAACTACCAGTGAGTGAGATAATATTCACAAGATATTCAAGAGTCAAGTAACCACCTCACACCAGAAACCAACTAATGGGAGTTGAAATTCTCCACTTTTGCAACCCTTCAGCATATGCAACAATCTAATCTCAAATATTAGACCTGTTTCCCACTGTATCACCCACTCCTGCCCCCGCTTAAATGATCCACAACCTAAAGCCCCCGATTTCCATATTTCTACCACTATGGGACGATAATGACATACACTATCTTAGCTTGCGTTCTCAGGCTGGAAATGATATAATACCTACATGGAATTTTCTTATACAAGGCAAAAATTTTTGTGAAACAGTTCATTGTCTCAAATTATTGTTCAACTTAATTTTGCGGGTGACTGAAATACATAACTCATGTTTTATTACTAGCGACATATTCTCCGAAAAAACTCTACAAGAGGCCAAAAATGAGGCCAATCGCCTATACATGGAACAGGTGGTGAAATACGCTGCCAGAAAGTAGCGCATCTAAAACATGGTAACAATCTATAGTCTTCCCCATACAGTTAAAACGCAAGCCAGTTTCAAACGTATCGGTAGTGTAGGAGTTGAAAATGATATACAGATAATGCAAATGACCAAATGCATGCTCATTTGCACGTCCGAAGGTTTTCGACCGTTCACTTGCGTTCAAACTATATGGAATTTGCTATTTTGTCCACGAGTGTTTACATTGCATGGTGTTTGACACTTCTCATCGAACACATATATATTACATTCATTGTATACACATCATCCATACAGTTTTGTCTATTTCTACCACGCATTGCCACATTACTGAAAACTTGGACCCGAACTCAACATAAACAACTCCCAAGAATAGCATTAAAAGCTTCTGAACTTCTTAAAAAAACTCCATTTGAAAAAATCGTTTGTAACCCACCCCCCCCGCCCGCCGCTTAGTGAGTGCATATTACTTGCATATTGATGCTGCTCAGCAAAAAACGTGAACTTCTCTCGTTTAGGGAATTCATGACCTTCATGGAACAAATTGAACCTGACGATTTCAACGAAATGATAAAGTGGCGTGTTAGCCAGTTTCTTAAACGAAAGGATGATGAAAAAAGAGAGGCCGAATTGGCTGCAATGGAACATGCTGAGGAAGACCTTGAGCCACTTGAAGTAGAAGACTAGTTATCACTTAAATTTATCATTCAGACTCATCAAAAATTCTTTATTTGCTATTGTTTTCTTCAAAGAAAATCAAGTGTAGAGGTTGAAAATAGATTTGATGAGGACAAGAGAAACTCTTAACTACATTAGATGCTTCTAGGAAAGGCAATTTCAATGACAATCACATTTAAAGTATAATAAAAAATTGCCATTCTGGCTTCTATCTGGATCCGCGTTAGCGGTTCGACACCCAAGTAAATGCCGCTTCAATAATTTCTGAACTGACGCAGGATTAAACTATGAAAAATGAGCAAAACTGAAAAGAAAGCTGTTGTTGTTGAGGATACATAGCAAGCTAGAGGGATCTCCACCTAAATGGCCAGTAGAAATCATCATTGACTACTTAGACAATAGGAAACAATTCGTTCGGGTAGACAACACAAGATCGGAAACTTTAGATGTAACAAGTGGGGTACCCCAAGGTTCTCTTCTCGGACGACTCCTGTTTTGCATATTCATCAATAACCTACCTGATGTGTTAGTTTTCTCTGACCCATTTATCTTCGCGGATGACCTAAAAATTCTTGAAGTGAAGAAAATGTTTTGGCAAGTTCAAAACGATCTCAATGGTATTGAACAGTGGGTAAACGAAAATAAAATGAAATTAGCCATGGACAAATGTGCAAAGCTGAGCATAAGAAGTCAAACACAAAATTACGAGCTTATGGGCACTAAACTAGAGTCATCCAAAGTCATCAAAGATCTCGGCATCTATGTTTCCCATGACCTGACGTGGAAGACACACATCGAAGAACGACTGAAAAAAGCGAACAAAGTACTCTACCTACTTCGACGAAACATAGCTCTTCAACTAAGACAAGAGATCAAGCTCGGACTCTACAAGTCACTAATTTTGCCAGTACTCTTATATGGCTCTGCATGTATAAATCCGAACCGAGGTGAGCTACAACAACTTGAAAGATTTCAAAAGAAAGTAGTCAAATGGATCCTTGGACAAAAAGTCATGCCGTATCCAAATCAACTGAGACTTCTTAACATACTACCACTACCAATGTTCATGCAACTAAATGACATTCTACTTTTATCGAAATTGACAGAAGACGATAGCTTTTTACCAATGCTGAAACAAAATTCAGAAAAAGGGAGAACAAATGAATTATTCAAGCTCCCGAAAAACCAGAACTGAAAAGGCTAGAAATGATTTCTTTTTCCGTACATGGAGACTAGCAAATCGGATAGAAAAGTACATTGAATTTAATACGAAAAAAGGCCTTAAAAATCGAGTTTTATATTTCATGTGGAAGTTTGTAAACGAGCGATTCGACGAAAATAACATCTGTAGCTGGCATCTATGCTGTGACTGTCAGATCTGCAGAAATAATAGGACAATTTTCTAAGACGACGACTGGGACGAAAGTCCCCTCAGTGAAAATTGTAAATCCCCAACAACAACAACAACAAGACTCCAAGAGTTCCGGCACAATTGGCAGTCGCTGGCAAACAGCCACGTGCACAATGATTGTTTTGATGTATATACAGCTGAACCATATGTAGTCCGTCATACGTCAAACTGATGCACAATTTTTCTTAAAAACAATGAGATATGCAGAAGATTTGGAGTAACATACGTTCTCCCAAAATCTATCATAGAACCATATCATAGGCCAGAAGTCAAGGTGGTACTGGAAGGTTGGTGCTATTAAATAGTTTCATATTAATATGGCTGATAATCAAACTGGTGGTCCCCAAAGACTCAGACTCGACTCCCAGAAGTTGTGCAAGGCCTATTACCCCACTGTAGACGAGTTGATCCACAGTGAAGACGAGGTGCTCACGAAGCTGTTCTCGAACATGAAAGTCGTACGTGGTTTGCCTGCTCCGTGAAACCGTGTCCCAACTACGGAGTGCTAAAAAACAGAACCAGTTGCTTGGATCTGCAGTGACGCAAATCGACGTGGGTGTGTAGGAGATTCAAAAGAGAATAGAGACTACAATGAATCAGTTTCGTTCATGCTGTTGAGCCTCTCATTGCAAACACGATTTCATCGAGTTTGAAATCGAGTATACCAGATTCAAAAAGTTTTGTCAGTAAAGTCCCCGCTAGTGCTGGAAATGATCATAACATCTCGAATTGTTTGCGAATTCAAGGAAAACAAGAGGACGCGAACAAAATGAAAAAATGAAAACGTCCTCATGAGTATGACCTTTTTCTTATCTAGAGCAATTGAGTCAAACACGAGAGACAAACAAGCTCTTCAAGTTCTTCAGAAACTTCAAACCAGAATCAACAATGCCCTCCAAACTGTGCCACAGAGATAAATTCGCCGTTACAGATCATGACAAAGTGGATTTAATGAATGACAACTTCCAGTCCGTGTTCTCTTCGAAGGACTCTTTTGGCACTGGCCAGATGGAACCTTTATGAATAATTGTTCGGTCGACATTCTACAAACTTTAAGCCCAACTACTGCCAAAACTAAATTGGTTCTAAGTAGCCTAGATGAAAACAGGACACGAGGTCCAGACTCTATTCCTCCTTTTTTCTTCCGCCACTTAACTCAATCTATCTCTAATTCTCTATCTGCCCTCTTCAAAATTATCCAGCGCACTGGAATTTTCCCTTCATCTGGAACGGTTGGTGCTATCTCGTCGCTACTCAAATCAGGATTACATACCGAAGCTAGCAATTGCAGGACCGTTATTTTATTGAATATTGCTTCCGAAGTTCTTGAAAAATGTATCTAGGAAAGCATCTAGAGACTTTGTATCACCAAGTTGATTATGTACCAGCATGGTTTCACAAAAAAGGCGCCTTATCTTAACAAATCCACTGCCTTACTTGGAACCTATATGAAAACGTATGGACATGAAGTTGGAAACTGTGTCCACGTTCTACAGTGATTTTGCAAAAGCGTTCGACAAAGTTCCGCACAATTTACTTTTGTACGCTTTTGGTATCCGAGGCCAGATTCATCGAGTCATCGAAAAATATCTAACAAATTGTCCTCAGTTTGTTCATTTGATAGAGTGAAATCGGATTCTTTGGCGGTTAAAAGCGGAGTACCTTAAGGCTTCTTTTTAGGGCGATTTCTTTCATTATTTTTGTTAATGACTTCCCAAATGTAATCGAGTTCTCTCTACCATATCTTTTTGCAGACGAATTGAAGCCTTTTCATACCAATCTCTTTGAGTTGCAGGGAGATATTTGAATCTCGGATAGAGAAAAATGGAATGCAGTTAGCGTCAAAAAAAGCTTCGTAATCAACTTTCAAACAAATCCAGTACCCCTATGCCTCTACAGAGAGCAAATTACTAATTTATCAATTGTGAAGGGTCATAGAGTTGGAGTCAAGAGTGACCTATTTTTCCTTGATCATTGAGAAACGACTTTCAGAAAAAAATTCGTTGTTTTTGATGGTCAAAACTGTTCCGCAAGGTGTGGATTGGAAGTCCCGCCATTGTTTATATAAATCATTGATTTTGCCTATTATCATTTTTGGAAGCATGTGTTGGTATCTATCTCTCATCGACTGCCGACTGCTGGAAACTTCTCAAAAACGTGTTGTTACCAAATAGATACTCAATTACAGAAATACCTATTACAAGACCAGGTTGAAAGTCGCTAATTTACTAACTGTGCCCATGTTTCCCCAGCTATTGCATCTGTTGCAGTTATAAAAACTTTGCCATGAGGCATACGACTGTGACTATAGTGCGTTCCTAAAACTCTGTGATTTGGAAAAGCAACGAAATAAGTCCGAATTTTTTGTCTTAAGACTCCCAAAATATCAGAGATTTTTCGCAATTTTCTTTTTTATAACAAAAAAAATTTTGAACCACTTACCAAAAATATCAGCTTTCTGTATCAGTCTGGACTGAAAAACCGACCGCTGAACCGCATGTAACAGAACATGCGGGAAGAGTAACCTGAAGAAGATGTGTCTACGTGGAAAATCTGCTGCGATTGTGCGGCCTGCCGTACTCTTCGGTGGATCTAACTGTGAAAGTGGAGACGTCACCTACATCAAGCCACAACAACAACAACAACAACAACAACAAAAACAACAACAAGACGAATTAATTTTTTGAATCGAATTTTCAGTACTGCTTGGTTTGAATAAAGAACAATTTGCATCTCAGAACAAAAATCAACGACTGATGTGGTACTACAGCTAAATGAATTGTATTTTTGAGATCAAAGCATGGAAACTGCTGGTATTTTATAGGGAAGCAAAAAAAGGTTTTATGGAACTTTTCCAACGAAGCTGCATCTGAAACCAACATATGGGAGTCGCTTGCAGACGTTAACTCATTTGGAATGTAACACATGCAGAATCAACAAAACACTATTTTAATAAATCACAAGTCGCATCAGCTACGAGCTGAAAATCCAGAACAATATCAACAACAACAACAAGACAGCAAACAAGAAAACCTAATAGCCCGTTTTCTGATTGCAAAGAAGTGAATCACGGTGCGTGAGCAGCTCAATAAAGCATTAAGTTTGCCCATGCTATACAACAATTATACATAAAACGACAATGAACTCTGCGGTGTGCGCAAAACTAGGGGACGTGAATATTAGCCGAAAAAAATCAAAATAGTTAAAAAAGGTCAAAAGTCGATATAAAATTTAAAACGTTATAAATTATTAAAAATTTAAAATTTAAAACGTGATAAATTATTTAATAACGTTATCTTAATAGAAGGATCGTCAGGAATTAAATATTAGATAAACGTTCACAAATAGGCATACATACAGTAACGTGTCTTGTTGATCTATTTATATATGCGAAATTTTCGAATACTTCAATAGTTTTTCACCTAAATTTTTGTTAGTATGTTAAAAGAATGTGAGTTCGTCTCTTCATAAGTTTTGATTGGAGATTTTCGTATTGGCGATCGATTTTAGGTTGCTCACATGCTAATTTGAAATCTTTTTTACGCAGAACGTGTACTCGTCCTACAAGTTAGAGGAAGTTAGAAGAATGCGCGTATTCAGATAGAAGAAAAAATTGCACATTTTCAGTTAGCAAAACACATGTATTCAGTTAGCAGAGATAATTCTCCGATAATTCTTGTATGCCGACATGAATGGGACGCGCAAATATCTAACATGCTTACACATGAGAATAACGCGTTCAGCCATGCCTCACGGGCCACAGCCATGCCCCTGTGGCCTATAGGTCTTGATATGAATCTATCAAAACCGAACAAATTATTACTATCGTTCTCATACGTGATTGGTTAATTTTTCCTTTTCGACTAATATTTCTTTCCGCTAATTTTATTTTCGGCTCAATATACAGTTAAAATCAACGATTCACTTGAATTCACTTGAACATTCGCAATCCTCCATTGAAATCATTTCTGCTTCTGCACATATCTTTTTCAGCAGTATCTTTCCAATGTTCTCAAAAAAATATTATCAAACGCATTTATTCATAGATTAATTGGGTTACTAAGAAGTGGTTTCTACGCGAACGCATGATAGAGCAAGATTTCTGCTAATACGGACAAGAATCGTTTTTCCCATTAGCTCCCCCCCCCCCCCCTCGTTTCGTTTACTAATCAGGATTGGAAGCTATAAGTTGACTGACTACTAGGCGGGGAGCTATAAATGGACAGACCCCTGAAATCCTAACAGCCGATCTCACAAAGCTAAAATGTGTCGTAAGTCAGAACCCTTCATGAAATAGTCCAAACTGAAATTTTTGAAACTTTTAAGGGTATCTGAGTTTTCAACGACACGCACGTATAAAACAATTCATCAAAAGACAGAATTTTTTTTAAAAAAATATAGATTGAAATCGATTATTTGTCGATGCATACAAATATGTAAAAAATTGATTTATTAATTTCGGTTAGCAAAAATAAAGATTTCTATACAAAGGCGTTGAACAATTCTTTTGGATATATTTCTTTTGCCCCTCCAATCCCCCCGTTTATTGGGCTTATATGTTTTACGTGGGCTGATAGAGTTTCTATTTTGCATTATAGTAACGTGTTATATTACAAAATACAATTTGTTAATTGGGGGTTAAAATGCTTTGAGTAGTGATGCCGCAGTTCAAAAATTGTTTTTTTTCAAGGAGAAAAACGATTCTAAATTTTTTAAAAGTAAATTTTTTACAGAAAACAATTCAAATTTTGAATTTTGCAATTTAACGAATTGTGTTATTGTTTTATTGCAAATTTTTTTATAAAGAATTGTATTAATTTTAATACACTTGTCCTAAAAAAATCTAAACATAAGTATTTTAAAAGAAACTCCAAAACTATTACATATGAACGAAATCAACAATGCACAATTCGGGATTTCATCATTCTGCAAAAAACTTCAGAATCAGGACTTATTCAAAGAAAATTAATATTTCAATCAAAATAATTAAATTGCCCTGGTTTTCAATTTTTTAATAACTTTTTCTTGAGCTAGCAAATATGCGGCGTTAATCTCATAATTTGAAAAAAACCGCCGGTCGATAAAGGTCATATAATGCACCCCAAAACTTCCTCATTTCATTGTCGGACTCTGTACTTGTCCCCATGGGCTGAGGGCTCCCCTGCAGGTTGTGGTACATACGGATAGTCTGTTCTATTTTATTTTCATGCTGAGCCTTAATGTGACCTATTATATTATACAAGTAAAAGTCGCAGCAACTTTTTTAAGCTCATGTCTAGAGAAGAAAACACTGTATCAAACCACCCACTTTTTAATGCAAAACTATTCTCAATATCTTAACATTAATTTGCGGTTGTTCTTTTAAATCTCTCTCTCTCTCTCTCTCTCTCTCTCTCTCTCTCGCTTCCTCTCTCCCTCTCTCTCTCTCTTTCTCTCTCTCTCTCTCTCTCTCTCTCTCTCTCTGTGTGTGTGTGTCTCTCTATTTCTCTCTCTCTCTCTCGCTCCCTTGAGCCGAGTCAACAACCGGAGAGGAAACGAATCACTTTTACAGGATAAGTAATCATTGTTAGAATTTCAGAGTTTTTCCGTCACAATTTGTTATAGGGATAATTCTTCAGCTGGTAAATCAGATCGGACTCTCGGTATGAATCCAATCTTTTTCAGTTCGATCACAATTACAATACTAATACTCAATAACGCTGAAGGAGTATCAACTGGCGAAGTCAGCAGGACTAAAGAAATTTCTCAGATTCGCTCCTTTCTGGGATAAAAAACTTGAGAACCTCTCCTAGGCTGGGAGCGATGGGGTGTCATTTTACGGGTTGCCAAATCTTGCCAGCAAAGGTTTCCATTGACATTCTGACAGAATCTCTTCCGGACAAAGTGAAACATTCCCGGATTCCGTTTGAAAAAAATGTCAATAACAACACAACTCAAAGAGAATGCAGTTGCCAAACACAACAGGAGCAGCAGAATAGAAAATGATTACATAAGTGCCAAAAAACTAAAGCTGCCGTGATGCCGTGTGGATAACGTCCGTGCAAGGTTTTTGACAGTTATTTTGCTCCTGTTTTGTGTCTAAGGTTGGGTGCGGAAGATTGGCGAGCGTTCTTTTCTCAGGGGTCAAAATATGAAAATGACAAACTGGGAATTTTAGGCGTTACTAGATGACATCTTCACTAAATTGCAAAATATCACTTTCCCCAGATACACTTTTCTCTCTCGCAAGCAGCTACAAGGAGGCCCCAATGAATAATATCTATGGATGTCTACACAGATTTTTATTAAAAGCGACCTCAGAAGTCAACAGGAGTTTATCATCCGCGATGTAATCCTAGGCAATATGTCGGATGGCGCAATCTAATGAGAGTTACTTAAAGAGACTGAGACAACTGTATTAGCAACAAATGGGCAATAAAAAATGAAATGGAACTCCAAAGTTGAACAATTATGGGCAGCCGAATATACTGTGATCAGCTCTTGAACAAACCTCTCGGTGAATAATGTTCAACAGCACTGGAATGACCCTATCTAACTACTATCGGACACCCCAACAATGCCCCTTTAGAAAATCAACCAATTGCCAAAACTGTGGAAACCCTTACTCTTCGAGTCATCAACAAAATTGTCTTGAACAGGGAAATTTGAGCAAGAACTCTGGTATACAGGACCAATTTGCTAAAGTTTGTCGAAAAACTAAAAAAATTGGAAATTCAAACCTAAAGTAAATAATGTGGAAGACAATAATTCTGAGGCGGCAACTCTTGAGACTGCGATTGATGATCGAGTGAATAGAATTGGCCACAATTTAATGCACCAGAAAATTTAAGATGCAAACTATGATTCAGACTACGTGGAAACAGAGAAAATGAGCAGCTGTCATCGCTAGCAATCAATATCGCGAATGAGAACCGATAAATCTTCAACTCAAATTTGGAAACTGAAAATGAACGTTATTGGATTAAGTAAGCGTTTGTATTTTAACTCACAAAATACTTCCAAATGGAGTATCAAACAGAGATGAACATCGCTATTGGATAAAGTCTCCAACGATACATGATGTGACAAAATTGTCTAATGGATCAAGATTGCGGGTTTAATCGTAACGACGGTGAATTGCAACGACTGGAAAGCCAAAAAATACCTAAACGGTTGTGGAATAGAAAGATCGAGCCATCATTTGGATAAATTTGTTCCAGAAATTAGGCTTATCTTTGAGTCAATCAAGATGTACCCGGTTTGACCAAACTTACAAACGATAAAACGGGCCATATATTGTCACTAAACCCATAAAAAATATCCGTTTTATGATCTTGCTATGGTTAGAAAGTTTCCATATTTGGTCCGTATTATGGATAATAAGTTTTTCTACGAGAGCATTAGTTTTTCCAACTATGGTAATATATGAATGAAAGAGAGGTCCCTGCCATATATGATCCGTTTTATGGTTAGTAAGTTTCCATAAATGGTCCGTTTTATGGTTGGTAAGTTTCCATAAATGGTCCGTTTTATGGTTAGTAAGTTTCCATATATGGTCCGTTTTATGGTTAGTAAGTTTCCATATATGGTCCGTTTTTTGGTTAGTAAGTTTACATATATGGTCCGTTTTATGTTAGTAAGTTTTCATATATGGCCCGTTTTATATACCGATCATATATGGCAGGGCCCTCTCTTTCATTCATATATTACCATAGTAGGAAAAAATAGTGCTCTCGTAGAAAAACTTATTTTCAATAAAACGGACACTATATGCTGCTAACCATAGCAAGATCATAAAAAGGAAATTAATTTTTATGAACTCTTATGGTCCATATATTGCCCGTTTTATGTTTAGTAAGTTTGTCTGATCATAGGACGTTTCGAGAGCTGAAATAGGTTAAATACTGATCAATATTATGAATGTTCAACCAAATTACAAACAGCTCTTAATTTTCCTGATCTCAGATCACGCTTTGGTATATCTCTCAAACACACAGTAAAATCAACAACACACAAGGCCTTTACACCTACACATCAAACAGGACATTTAAAATTTATACACAAAAAACTCATTATAAAATGAAAAAACTGCTCAGATCCTCTATTGTCATCGCGGTAAAGAGAGATAAATCGATTAAACTTGTCCTTGTCTCCAAAATAATGAATAAATCCATCCATAAACAAAATATCGAATACCAAATACTAATAATAACAAATATAAATAGACACCATACTCTAAAATGTCAATTCACAAAGAACAGACAATACCGCGAACATCAAATCACTGGATGTGAAAATTGATTACAGTCAACTTGATTTAGAACCCTAAATGTCCTATCATTGCAACTTAAATATATTAGCAGCAAATGTACGACTTGTTATTGTTTCATAACAAATTTTTTTTGTGCATTACATTATGATTATTAGTAGAGGTTCGCAAAAAAACACATAAAATTATTTTATAAATGTCTTAAAAAACATGATGATAATCAACTCTAAAACTATCTTGTCATCTATCAAAAAACAAATTTGAATTACTTCGCTATAATTTCATTCATTCTGGAATATCACTATTGGAATAAAAACATCGGCAATTTGAAATCTTTCCGCAGCTAAAAAACTCAAACAGTTTAGACTTTTTTAAGGTTCAGTACACTACTTAGGATTATTCATTCTGTATGTTTCTTTATTATATCATCCCCTGGGCCCACTACTATGAAACAAGACTAAATTTCAACTGAACAATAATTCTAGGAATAGGTTTACAACACATCAATAATCAATTTACAAAGACAACCAAATGTATAGATTACAACCTGAACCTTGAAACCCAGATCAAATGTTACTCACCTCGCTCTGGATTATGGGCCGGTTTAGAG